>NC_139764.1:106859613-107374827 GCF_965231275.1 Zosterops lateralis | reverse complement strand
CAATCATAAAAAAGAATTGAAATGTCAATGAGAATACAAGAAGCATTTTCTCCTGCCTGTTGACAACACTAAATATATCAAATTTATACAACTGTAGTGAGAATTTTAGTCTGTGCCTTAGAGCTGAAAGAGACACCATGACTAGCATGATTTTCTAGCACTTCAAATTCTGTTTCCAGCTGAAATGATGGGCAGGTGGCCCAAAAACCATGAGGAACCTGGGCTGAAGGGCTTAGCTAGTCCAGTGACCCATGGAGGGTGTGAGAGGTTTGCATTTTATTTTCTTTTCAGTATTGTTGCTAAATGAAGAGATCTGTATTAGGGTGCTGAGCCCTTAGTATTAAATATTGGCTCTCTCTGACTTGAGACCAAACAAAGATTTTCTGGTCCTGCACCTCTGTAATGTTCTGAAATTAGCTCCTCTTAGACACATGAACTTCTTTTTCATTTGCTATTGTTGATCCCAGAAAATTAACAACACTGGGGCACAGATGCAGGAATTCAGCATCCATGATGGTAAAAAGATAAAAAAAGCCCCTCTCTGGTTTTGGCCCAGATCAGCCAGTGGCGTCCTAAATGGTTGGTTCCCCAGCAGGGTTTGGGAATCTGTGCAGACCAGGGAGCTTCCCCATGGAGCTCTGGAGGGAAGGGAATGGCACAGCCTGGCTGGTCCCAAAGCTCCACAACAGCTCCCAGCATGGATGGTTTGCTGGTACTGATATAAATGTAAATGTTTTCCCAACCAAATCAGAGGCAAATTCAGCATTTCTCCCATGTTGCAATTCAAATTGTCTTCCCTCTTCCCTCTACAAGGATGTACAGGATTTCTCCACTGTCATTGAGAAGTTGGTCTACTTTCCCCAGCATCTGGGTTTCTCAGTAGCTGACCTTAAAGTTTCCTCTGTGTCAGACAGAGGCTGCTGCTGCCTTTGGAGGAATTCAGTACTAATAGCACTGTCTGGCAGGGAGTGACAGGCTCAGAGGATCAAAGACAAGAACATAAATCTAACAACCTCCAGCCCAGGAGCCACCTCCCCCCTCCCTGCTGATAAGAACGTAAGATTGAAGAGAGGTGGGAGGATTTACTGGAAGCAGGTGTATGAGGAATGAAGAGAGAGGTAACCACTTACTAATGAACTTATGAAAGCAGGGCATTTCCCTAGATATTAATATGCCTTTTAAGTCCCTCTGAACCCTCTTAAGGTGATTACTTTTGCTGTATTTTCTCACCCTGGGGCAGGGAAATCCCGTTGCTGTGACACTTGGCAGGCTAAACAAGGTCACCTTCTCCCTTTCCCATGGGGACATTCCAGCCAGGTTCTGACAGCTTGCCTGTTCCTGGTTTCTCTTAGGGATAATATCTCCCTTGGCCATGATTAATGCAATGTCAGAGCACTCTGGATTCCTGAACTAAAGGATTTGTTAAATTTGCAGACACTTCCAAGAGCTACAGGGCCAAGGTAGATTTCTTGCTCACTCTCTCTGCTTTTTACCAAGACAGACTGCCCTTTCCAGTGCCTTCCTCACTGGGAGCTGCACTGCCCTTGTTCAGGGAACCGCAGACATCACAGGATCCCCCACACCAAAGCTCCTCTGTTGTTCTCTGTGTCATAGAACTGTGGAATTATGTGGGTTGGAAAAGACCTTTAAAATCATCATGTCCAACTGTTACACCAGCACAACCAAGTCCACCTCTAAACAATGTCCTTCAGAGCCACATCTACAGCTCTTCTAAAAAGTCCCAGGGGTGGTGACCCCACCACTTCCCTGGGAAACCTGTCTCAATGCTTGACCACAGTGAGGAATTTTTCCTGATATCTGATCTAAACTTCCTCCACTGCAACCTGGGGGCATTTCCTTTCCGCTTGGAGATGTCCTTCAGTCTCTTCGTCCTGTTTTCTGCTTTCCAGTTTTTATGGTATGCGCTTTGGGGAGCATGACATCCATATCTGTGTTAATGAATGTATCAGGGTCTGTTAGATCAATGCTTCAAGGGCAGGAGAATTTTGAAAAGATACTTGCACATAGCAAGGGACCTAAAAAGTTTACTGGAGCCCTCCACTGTTTTCATTTCTTCACCCCAGGTGGCTCTACTTAAACTAATTTTTTTTGAGTTATAATGTTAATTATGTTGGAAATCCTTGTTCAAACAGACAATGGTCCCAAATGGACTCTTTACCTGGACTAGTATAAATTAAAGCATGAAAGTCTTTTCTACCTTCAGAGACTTCTTTGTCCCAAAGGAGCTCAGCTATTTCAGCCCACAGAGGATGGTGCCCATTAACAACTATAACACCACTGACATTGACTCTCAAAAATTGTGCCTGTTCTATTTTGCAGGCAGTGGAATTGACAGAAGGACAGGTTTGGGTTGTGGAAGGTGATTTTAACCAAAGATAAAGTAAATTTTGATTTCATCTTCCACATAATCACTGACACAGGGGAAAGAGGAAGACCAGACTACATATCAGTGTTAAGCTTAAGTGAAGCAGCTGAAGCTGTGTCAGGAAATGCCTGGCTGAAAGGTGGCCACAGCACAGAAGTCTGCAAACCACTAAAATACATATAAGTGAATTTTCTTGATATTGTGAAAAAAGTGCTGATTTCAAGCCTATAACAGATGAATGCAAACAGTCATGGCAGTCAGCAGTAGCATCTTGCAGACCTACAGGAAGACTGGGTCAGGACTGGAAAAATAGGATTTTTAATCTTGCCCTGGAAGTGCAATTGACTTTCTTTCTAAGTGAAAAAGCAATTACCACTTTCTCCCTGTCACCAAAGCTGCTCTTGCTTTTCTGCGTCCTGTCTCCCATAATTAGAGCAGACACCCATAAAGTTTGATATTCACACTGAACACGGCTGAGGGGAGGGAAACCTCTGGGAAAAAGAACAAGTGTGATTAGGTGTCTTGGAATTTTACAATACCTTGTGTTGCAGCCTCCAAAAATGGTCACAGAAACACAGATCTCTTGTTTTACAGGTAAATGACTGCAAGATAAATAGGTGGTCCTATTTTGCTAAAGTCTTTGAACATGACAGCTATATTGAATAAATTGAAGGTTATTAAATGGAAAGAAATAAGTGAAAATATCAATAGTGGTAACTGCATCATTTGGTGCACTTTGCTTAAAAGGAAGAAAAACTTGGGTTTTTTGATGGCACACACAAACAACATATACATCAGAGTTTTACCCTACTAAGTTATAAACCTTGTTGAAAGTGTTCTGTACAGATATAGAAATAAAGACTTTCCTTTGGCTGATAAACTTGCATCAAGAAATGCAGCTACTAAAATAAGACCACTAACCCCCCCAACTAGTTGTATTAATATAAATTGTTTTTTAAATGCAAATTAATCAGAATGACTGGAGATGAAATCCACATATATGTGCTGAGCCACTGGTTTGTATTTTCTGTTGCCTTTGGTCTGCATTTCAAGTTTTAGTAGACCTTCTTTTATATTCATAGTTCACTGCAGTCCAGTCACAGTGGGCTGATATGGGTGTCTTCTGGTCTTCCTCAGTCACTGCTCCCATCATGTGTCTGAATAGTAAATTGAGAATATTTAGGATGCTTGCTTAATTCTGTTTAATCTGTTTAATTGCATCAGACTGGACAGCTGGTCACTTTGCAAAAAGACCAAAACCAAAATATTTTCTTTTATTCTTCTTTGGGCCAATACCAAGTCCTTGAATTTTATGGGGTTTTATTTTTCATTTTAATTATGGGGGAGAGGAAATCAAATTTTTGTGTTTGGCATTGAAAGGCTTGAGGTCAATTTTATGGTTAGTGTGATTTCTTTTTTCAGGGGTTTTTTCTATTAAAAAATTGATTTTAGAATTCTAGTGAAAAGAAACCAGTTGTAGGTTTTCTGTGGCCTCTCAGAAACAACAGTTTTAGTATCAGAATGCCACATTCCATGCTGCTGTCCAGACAAAAATGAAATCTCACTGCAGCTGACATTTTCAGGCTCTCTCTGTAATCATTATACAACAGTAATAACAGAAAAGGCCCTTAACTATAAAATAATACACACAGGAGTAATAGAAGAAACTTCCTTGTTATAAATTTTTGTGCATTACATGAGTTAGGAAGTTTATTTTTTACTGGTAAAAAAAACAACCAAACAGACAAACAAACACACAAACTGAAAAATAAGCAGATATTGTGTTAGAATAAGAAACCAGGAAACAACATTCAATTGTGGGTTGTTGTAGTTGAAGATGGAAAAGGGGAAGAACTGGCTCCAGAGGGGTTGGAGTTTAAAGGAGAAAGGGGATATGAAAAACATAATCTAGTCCATGGCAGGGAAGTTGGAACCAGATGAGACTTGAGGTCCCTTCCAACACAAATCACTCTATGATTCCATGATTCTGATGGAATATGGAATATCCCTGATAGTTCCAGACAGAGCCCTTCTGAAATCAGGGATGTTCCCCAAAGACCTGAAGTTACTCCAGGGGATGTCCTAGTTAAGCCAGGATGGCTGAAGGGAATAAATAAGTTGTATCTTACCCCTCTGAGGAAACCCTCCAACACATTCCTTGTGTATTGTGCCTTCAGTTTAAGATCTGCCTGTGTTTCCCCTTTTCCCAGCACAAGAGTTTCAGGAATTCAGCAGCAATCCCTACATCTAAAAACCTTTTTTCTAGATGTTTCTTTCAAGTTTTTCAATAATTTGCCTCCAGTTGTCTGGCTGGGTCACCCTCCATCCAAAATGTCATTTGTCCTACGTCTTTCTGTTTCCACACCTGCACAGCTCAGTGACATTTTGTTCCATCTGTCCATCTGGTTAACACACCTGCCTTCCCTTCTTCCTGGTACAGCAGCTGATGACTATGACAAATAAAAGTTTTTAGACTGAAAAGCAATGCAGTTCCTTCTTGTTCCTTCATCACACAAAAGCTATTTTTAAAGGTAAATGTCAATGAAGTTCCAACTCAGTTTTTATTTCAGCAGTAATGGTCCCCTGAAGATTTGCAGGGAGTGAAAGTCAAAAGCAAGATACAGGGAAGCAAATCCATTGTTTGACCAGTGTGAAGCATCACAGCCTGCAAAAGAATTGGATCAGTTCTTTCATTTTAGATCCCATTGCCCACTCTATTACAGGCTGTTCCAAAATATCTTTGTACAGTATGAATTTTATTGATAGTTAAGGAGCTCCAAGATTTTCTCAGCATAAAGCAAGCATTCAGTTTTGACTGGAAAAGAGGACAAAACAGCGTCATAAGTTATTGAGTTTGTCATTTAGCATAAATGTTGGAGTCCAGGGCATCCCTCTGGGCGCCCTGGGAAGTTACAGACCTCGGTAGAGAGGCCTGGGACCCAAAAAAGAGGGTCTGGGGTCTGTGCAGGGGGATTTGCCGGGCACAGAGCCCAGGAAGACACAGTCTTTGATTTTGGTCCATGAGAAAAACATCTAACACAGAGAAGAATTGCAAGTCACAAATGTGTTACAGAGAGTAGTGTAGTTATCACTGTGCAGAAGATTTTGTAGTTATGGATTTTTAGAATGTAGATGCAAAGGGACAAGATGGTGATTTTAGGGCGGTGCCCTGGGTTCTTCTTCTTCTCCCTTGGCATCCATCTTCTGCAGTGACGTGGGCACAGAGCACAGAGTAGTTTCAGTGGATTGGATCAAAGTAGAAATGACCCTGTTAGTATAGGTGATAGACATTGGCATAGAATTGTAAACAATGGGTACGTAGTTATCTGTATAAGAGGTAGCGACCTCCCATCACACGGGGGAGTCGCCTTGTGTCCGAGCTGCTGAGAACACCATGGCCGGACACAGGAGGGGAGTCGCCTTGTGTCCGAGCTGCTGAGAACACCATGGCCGGACACAGGGGAGTCGCCTTGTGTCCGAGCTGCAGTGGACATCATGGCAGGACACAGGGGAAGGGGAGTCATCTCGTGTCCAGGCTGCTGTGAACACCATGGCCGGACACAGAGAATTGTAAGATAAGAACTAATAAACAACGCGAGAAACCAGAAAACCAAGACCTTGAGACTCCCTTCATTCTCGCGCCGAGCACCGAGCACCGAGCTCAGCACAGAACACAGAGACACAGAGTCAGACAGCAGACCCTAAATCCTTCAGAGGTCAAGAGGGAAAATCACTCCGTTTGTGCCCACACGAACCACCAGCCAGCCTTGGAATCTCGGGTGAGGAAACAACCGGATTAAACCCCGAGACATAAAGAGGAAAGCCACAGTTCCCAGATTACACTGTGAGAGGATCCACAATATATATTCCTTATAAGCAATATGCAGATGAATTTTTGCATGTCTGAGAGAAAGAGAGAGAGAACAGAGAGATAAAAAAAAATAATTATGTCTTTCCTTAGCAGCATTTCACAGTAAATTATTTTATTCGTCCACAGCCTCATGACTGATGGAACTTTACTTTCCCAAACTGTACCGAGTAGACGTGACAGATGTGATTCTCCCAGTGTCAGTATTTTGCCTGAGCAAGCCTGAAGTCAGGGAAGACATCAACATGCACAGAGGAAATGGTAAAAGGTGTCTCACACTCAAAGGGATCTATGACATGTGGCCATTCCCTCGTTATACAGCTTTTTGCTTACTGACAGTTATTTTTCATAAGAGTTGAAACAGTTCAGAAAAAAAAAAAAAAAAAGCCTGCAGGAGACTTGTGCAATTCTAGTGGAGCTCAGCAAACTGCTCAATGCCTGACTACTCTCTCTGCAGTGAATCAGGGCTCTGATTGAGAATTTCAAACCAGAAAAGAACAACTTGAAGTAATTCAAGTAATTCTCACTTGCACAGGAACAGTTGGGGTGGCTGCAGACATGTTTTATCATTTTAGACAAACCTTACAAAACCTGGATAGAAAAAGTATTAAACCTGATCTTCCTACAGAATGGTTTTGGATTTGCCTGTGAGTAAAAGTTTGCTTCAAGTGAAAGTTTCCCTCGGTGAATGAGCCTGAGGTTCAGGAGATGTGGTTTCCTCTGACCTCGTTTGGGTACCGAAGGTCTGTCTGTCTACATGGAAGATTTAGATCCTGCTGCTCTGGATGGAAATAAAGGAGCAGAGGGTAATTTCTCTTACCCTGAAATACATGTTTACAAGATTAATTGCTCTCTGATGCTCAGCAAGCCAATCTTTCTGCAGGATCTCCAGTGAGGTGTTGCACCTGCCTAAGCAGCTGATGCCAAGGGATGTCAGACAGGATTTCCCTCTAGAAGCCTTCAAAGGCAGCTCATGAAAGGAAATGGCAACTCAATAAATGGGGATATTTACTTTCAGCAGAACTGTTTCACTATTACCCTAAAATTTAAGTTCAGGCTGATAGCCTCAGTTCCCTGGAGAATTTCTCGCCAATTTTCAGAAATCAAGTTAGGAACCACTTGGTTGCAATGCAAGACAATTAACAAGACCTATGTTCCTTTTGTAGTTGAAAGAAAAGGACTCTTTCATAGCAAAACACATGAGAAAATACCAAACAGGTGGAAAAAATCTCTAAGACAAAGTTGTTTTGAAATTAAATTGATCTTTGGAAACCTATACACAAGGCAGTATCTCCCAGGTATTTACTCTAGGACAGGGTACATCACAGGAAGCAGGTCAGGAATGTTTCTGAAAATGTCTCACATCTAGAGTGGGAACAAAAGAAAACCTAAACCTGATTGAGGCAGATATGGGGCTGATAAATTAAAGGAACCACCTTGGCACTTTCTGCAGTTGGTTTGCAGGGAGGGCTGGAGCACTGTGAGGGGCTGCAGCTCACAGAACTGCCTGGAACTGGTGAGATGGCTGAGGAAGAAGGAAAGAAATGGACAGGCAAGAAAAAAATATTGCCATATTATCAGGTCAACTCTGGTGCTTTGGGGGTCCCTCTGCTCAACACCCTGGGACCCACAGCCACATCTGCCCTGTGTGCAGCCTCTGCAAGTCTGAGCAGTGATACAAGTGTTTGCTGCTTTCTGAAAGAGGCAGTTTGTCCCTGAAGCCAAATTCTGCTCACATATAAGTCAACCAAAAAGTTTACCCACACCACCCTGGGAACACAATCAGGCCTTTTCTGTTATGTACTTAATGTTCCCCCAATTGGAGCTCATGAAGGATGATAGTATGCTCCACCAAGAGACCACTTCATCAAGAGTGAAAACAGCATCAAGGGAAAGAAAGAAGTTGTTGAATTGAGCAGCCCATTGTCCCAAAGCTGTAAAATTCATCTATAAGGTCATATTCAGCAATTGTTTTGCAATTCCTGCCAGCTCTTAGGAGACAAATCTTTGTCCTTAGCTTTTGTCATCCCAAAAGAGTCACAGAAGCTCAGAAATATAAGCTGGGAAAGACCTCAATAGGTGATCTAATACATCACCCAGAGTCTTTGTTATTCAAACAAATAAAGAGTAATTTCTCTACAGTTAGTCTACCTCAATTACAGTTAAAAAAAAAAAAAAAAAAAAAAAAAAGCCCTTTACCAGCATGGCAGTAACTAAAAAATAAAAGGCTGTGCTATTCTCTGAGCTCCTCTAAGATTTACAGCAAAATACAGCCCCATCTTGATTTTGTACTGTGAAGTTCAGAGAAATTGTTATAACGCATTGCAGTAAATCCAAGAGAGCTTTTCCATAAATCAGGGGAGAACTTTCCCTGTTCTGCCAGGGCTTTTAGGTGTTGAGCTGGTGAGGGTCCAGTGCAGACAATGTCAGTGAGTGTTACCACTGTACTCTTCACACCCAGAAAAAGGGCAGAATAATAGATTGAAGACACAGAATCATAAAGACTGGAAAAGGTCTCCAAAATCATCAAGTCCAACCTTTGACCAAATATCACCATGGTCACTAAACCATACCACAAAGTGCCACATTCATTTGTTTTTTGAATACTTCCAGGGATGCTGACTCCATCACTTCCCTGGAAAGGTTGCTCCAATGCTTAACCACTCCTCCAGTGAAGAAATATTTCCTAATATCCAACCTGAACCTCTCCTTGCATAACTTGAGTCCATAACCATTATAACCCGGACTTTCAATCTAGGCAGGAGGTGGTGCAGCATTTCTCTAACAGCAACCACGGCATCCATTTATAATCACATTAGTTCACGTGTGAAAAGGTCAGAAATATTCTTTTTCATGCTATGTCCCTCATTATGCTGCCAGATTTGACTATAAGTTGGGCAGGCAGCAGCCACTAAGATTGGCTCAGCCGGTCAGAACATGGAACTGATAACTCCAAGTTCATGGGGTTTATCACTGTGTGGGATAAACTTAAGAGTTGGACTTGATGATCCTTGTGAGTCCTTTCCAACTCAGAATATTCTACATGAAAATGAGAATGTAAAATTTTGTCTGAGCCAGGAGTCTATACATGCCTCCACCTCTAGACAGACAGCAAAGAAAGAAAAGCTTTGCAAGTACCCCAGAGCAACACAAAAGCTGCAGTAAAGCCCTCTGGGTGTTTTGTTAGTTATGGGGGGAAGGCTTTTTTGAGGTTAATCTTTTTTAACAACTTAAGCCAAATCATCACTTTCATGGCTGAATGATGTCCTGCTCCTTTCGCCAGGTCACCTCTGAGGGAGACATTGCAGTTGGGTTTTATCTGATCCCATCAGAGCAGATGAGGCAGCTCACTGCACATACAGCAAAGGAAAGCTGCTAATTAAGATGTCTGACCTTGGGACAAGGTGGCTGAGTTCCACACTGGAGGGTGAAGGAGCACTGACAGTGAAGGTCCATTGCATGATGAGCTAAATGTGACAGCCAACGAACAGAAGATTAATTAGCAGCAGTTGAACTCTTATATGTGACCCAGTTTCAGGAAAAGGAGTGTTTTCTTTAAGCAGTTTTCAATATCACCAGCTTCCATGACACTTTGGGATCTTTTGTGGGAAATGAGACACCAGATGCAGGGGATGGTAACGTGCCCCCAGTTCTCTGTCAGTTTTGGTTTAAACCAATGCACAATACACTCCAAACCTCTACATTTTATAAGCACTAGAAAATATGCATTTGCTGGTGGAAAGGTCAATTTTAATAGCAATGTGATAAATATGAACCCAAGCTGTGCTGGAAAGTTATCCACAGAGGGTTTCCACAGTGAAGGTTTCATTTACCAGGGGTCTCCTGCTCTGCTGTACAGCCCAGCCCACCAAAGTGCACCTCCAGACCATCAAATCAAGACAAGTAAATATCAGACACAGTTCACCTCTGAACTTTTAAAACTCATTAATTTTTTCACACTAAAAAGGAAAACAGATTTCAGAAGTGCAAGACCTATAAATGAAACCCATTTCTTTACACAGTCACACTTAATTATGGCCAAAGATCAAATCCTACATTTTTTGACACAGAGAAATCAGAAAACCCAAGGACCAACAGGAGTTACCAAGAGACAAGAGCCCAGTATAACTGAGTGCTTCATGTCATTCTTGGAACTGGAAGTTTGTTCAATGCTGCAACTAGACCTAAAATATAGCAGTGTGTCTTAGCTGTTTGCTATTTCTTTGCATAAACAAGTGAATTTCAGTGATAAGGAAAGATTCCGGACCTTTAGCTCTAGAAGCTGAAATATTCTACAGATCTAGAGGTGAAATAAACCTCAGGAAAATAAATGTGATTGTGAAACTTTCGTTCATGGCTGATAAATGCAGATAATTTGCTGCAGTTTCCATAACAGAAGAATAGTTTTCCAAGCTCTTATTTATGTGCTAAAAGGCCTGTAGCAATTCTATCATTCTTATATGAACAGCTTTATCCAATTTTAAGGCAATAAAACACTTATTTAAAAAATGTTTGGTAAAATAAATGTATAAAACAACTGAAATAAAATGACAAATAACAAGAGGATGGTGTTTATTTGTTGCTGGGAAGTTTTTTTCTTGTATCCTGCGGACACAGGCTGGAAGTCTGTGACTGCATAATATCAGAGCCAACCAGGGAAGAAAAATTATTGATTCTTCACTATTTGGATTAATTTTGCAGCAGATGAAAGAGAGGCATTTTGCAGGGTTTCATTAAGTAAAGGAGAGATTTGCACTTGCAGAAACAGCAGTTCCGTGATCCTGAACAAAATATCCACAGAATCACATTCCTTGCAACATCACCTGGTCACAAGTGGGGACTTTAGATGAGTTTTTCTTTGACATTGAAAGGAACATTGCTTTCTTCATTCCTTTCAGCTTTTCTTCAATCAATGCAAAACCAGCACAAGTTATATCTCACTTAAGAGAAACCTTTCTGAGTGAACTTTTTCTCAACGCAAGAAAGTTTCTGCACATACCAACAGCAATTTCAAAACCACTAAGCTCTTGATAAAAAATAAGTAAATAACTCCTATCCAGCCCTGTATGCTGTGATCAACAGTTTAATTTCCCAGAGGATTGCTATGCAGTGGTGTTTCCATCTCCACAGTGCCTAAAAGTACCAAGGCAGACCCAAAATTCACCCCAGTGCTGAGAGGGTGCTGTCACCCCTCACCCAACCTGCAAAAAACATCCAGCCTTCCCTGCTCATTTACCTCCACCCCTTTTAGCTTTCACAGCTGAATTGTTTCAGCAGGTCCAGATTGGAATCGTGGCCTCCCTGCAGCTGGCAGCTCAGTAGGTTTGTGCTGTGCTGTTTGTCACCTCTTCAGGCACAGAAATCCTGTCCAGAGTGGCCATTGGGCAGGACCGGGCTGGTTCACCCTGTGTGGGGGTAAGTTTGTTTTTTAATGAGATCCGTACCAAAACCACTGCTGGAAGAGGCTGGAGTGAGCTGTTTGGGCTTTTAGCCTAAAGAGAATGTCCTCATCTAGGGGTGGCATCCCTGTCCATGGCATGGGGTTGGAATCAGATGATCTTTAAGGTCCCTTCTAACACAAACCATCCTGTGATTCTGTGAAAAAGGGCTCTTGGTGCTTTATTCCACCACAGAAAGGGTGCCCAGCTCTTCTCATAACCAAATTGTGCAAGGGAAAAATGCAGCAGACACAAGCTGCAGCAGGAGAATTTCTGGCTTTATAAGAGGAAAATAAATTCTAAGTGATTAATCTGTAGGACAAGGTCCCAGAGAGATCATGAATTGTTGGCCTTTGGAGACTTTCAAAACTTGAAAGGAAGCAAATCCTTGAGCAAGCTAAATTCAAAGTTAGATCAGCTCTGAACAGAGGATTGAACTGGGGACTTGGAAAGCTCCCTTCCTGAGCAAGATATGCTGTGAATCTATTCATTATTTTCTTCTGTTTCCCAGAAATTAATGACAACCCCAAATAGTTGCCCTGATCAGGTAGAGGAGAATTTTGTTTCCATCCAAGGTAATAAAGATGTAAATACCCATAGGATGCTGCCTGCACCCTGCAGCTTCAAACAGGGAAGGTCTTTATACTGACTTAACCCACATCCTGTCACTTCTGTGCCATGAAGGACTGCACAGGCCAGAACAGCAAGATCCAAATAAAATTTCCATCCTTGTGGCACTTTTTTAAGGAGATGAAATATAAGCATATTACTCTGCACTTCCACCAACACTGCAGTCCATACTGATGAGGTTGTCCAAGGAAAGTGTAACATATTTGAATAAACTTTAATATTTCACTGGTACACCCTCCCAGAACTTAACCATTTAGAACTGAGACTAATTCCTAAGCCAAAGAATTTTATGTCATTTTTTTAATAGAATAATTTTTTGATTAGCTGTCTGAACAATTTTTTTATCTAATGGATATTTTACTACCTACAACATCTTGTGTTAAATCATCCAGTGAAAGACTCCAAATAAATAAAACATAGATAACACATCACATCACAGAAATAGGTCTTGATTTTGTTGAGCACTGCAGAGAAAGAATTCCCATCCACAGCACAACAGCTCCATCAATACTTAAAAGCACTCAGACTTTTGATCAACTCACACACTTTTTAAAACTCAGTTGAAAAAAAAAAAAAAAAAAGAAAAAAGCCAATTAATTTCACTTCAGCCAGAAGAAAGTGAAATATAACCCATGGAAATTAACACTGTAATATAACTGTTCCAGTTTTCTAACCCCTCTGGCACAGCTGTGTCTGTCTGAGAAATGTCAGAGTGGTCCAAAAACCCCAGGAAGGAGGAGTGTTCAGCTTGTCTTGATCCACATGACTGCACAGTAGGTTTCATAACACAGGCTGAAAATCCTCAACACAACCCAGAAAAGAAGTAGCTCTGGAAGCCACAGAACAAGTATCACTGATCACTTTTTAATCCCAGCCCTTACTTTCTGCTGTTTCTGCTGATTTTCTATTATTATTTTTAATTACTGTCTTTTTTTTTATTCCCAGCTCAGGTTTCCAGATCAGTTTGGGGGGACACTGATAGCACAGAGCTCCTGTGAGGCCCTGAGCTGTGCATGTTCACCACTCCTGCAGCACACAGAGAAGTGGAGGGGGAAGCCCCAAGCAGAAGCACGATGGTTGACATCAATTTGTAATTAATGTCATTCCTTGAGAGGTGAGTACCTCAGAAAATCTGGCTCTGGGAGGCATCCAGGCAAGAAGTGGGATGCTACTGATGGCAAAAAGCATTTTTAACCCATTCCTTCTATCAACCCTGTGTTTGATAATGCAGGACATCCTCAGCTCCTCTGGGGGCTCCAGCCAGGAGCTCTTCCCTGCAGCTCCACATATGGGCACTTGCTTGAAACAGGAAGAAATTATTGTCCTAAAATGTCTTTTGCACAATCTCACTCCTCAAAGACCTCACTTGCAGTTTCACCATTATCTCCATGAATTTATGGAACTATCACCAGCACCTGCTACATCTCAAATCCTGGGTCCAGTTCTGGGCCCCTCATGACAAGAAAAACATTGAGGGGCTGGAGCGTGTCCAGAGAAAGGAACGGAGCTGGGGAAGGGTCTGGAGCACAAGTCTGAGGAGGAGCAGCTGAGGGAGCCGGGAAAGGGGCTCAGCCTGGAGAAAAGGAGGCTCAGGGGAACTTTCTGGCTCTGCACAACTCCCTGACAGGAGGGGACAGCCAGGTGGGGTTGGTCTATTTTCCCAGGTAACAAGTGACCAGAGGAAATAGACTCAATTCTTCCCAGAGGAGTTTAGATCAGATAACAGGGAAAAATTTCTTCACTGAAAGGGTTGTCAAGCAATGGAACAAACTGCCCAGGGAAGTGGTGGAATCACCATCTCTGGAAATGTCTCAAAAAAGGATGAACACAGCACTTGAGGACATGGTTTAGTGTTGAACACAGTGCTGGGTTAACAGCTGGACCCAGAGGTCTTAGAGGTTCTTTCCAACCTAAAAAATTCTGTGATCTCTGCCCTGCCAACACTTTTATCTGACAGTCAGCGCTGTGGATGCCATTCCCAGCTCAGGACCATCCCCTGGCACAGCCATCCTGCTCTGCCTGGCCTCACTGGCTGGCAGACACAGCTCTCAGGAGCACTGTGATGTTGCCAAAGCCCCATCCCCCTGATACACATATTACTGCCATTAAAGGCAAATAATGCTGGGCACCACCCTGGCCAGAAGCTTCTGTGGGTTAAACAAGGCACAATAATTCACCAGTCAGTTTTTGCTGTTGGTCCACCACAACTTTTCTCCCACATCAGCAACAGCCATTACTGATTTTGGCTCAGATTTTATTCAGAATATTAAGAAGTATTTGTGATACTTGCTTCTTATTATAACTCAGCTGCTGTTATTGTATCTTTTGAAATTTTATTTACTTTGTAAGTTTTCTATTCTCTATTATAGTTCAAGGATTTAATCTCATTTCTGATGGATTTCTTTTCTTATCAGTGTGTAGTTCTGATTGATTTACCACATCAGATATTGAAAACCATCAAAAGTGAGAACTCCTTAAGATAAAATAATGAGATCATATTGATCAGAAATATTCAAAGCCAGAAAAAGCTGAACTGTTAAAAAATTGAGTGTAACAAAACTGTCAAGTAAAAATATGTTTCTACCAAATTGAAATTAATTAGAAAGTTACAGATTCTCTTTGGAAACTGCCAGTCATTTTCACAATGTGAACAGCACATAGGCACTTTCCAAAACATAAGCATTTTTTTTTTCTTTCACGCTTCTGTTAGTCAGAAATGGATTTCATACCTTGCTCAGGTGCAATTTGATAAATGGTATTGCAGCAGTGAGCTGCTGAAGCAGTAGGAGCAGTGAGGCATAATGGGCAATATTCTACATTTATTTACACCTAATATTTTTCAAGGGATTTCTGGCTAAATACAGACATTTGCAAAGCATTAGCATATAATTAATCCAGCTGAAATCAGCAGATCATATTTTTCTGCAAAATAAAGCAAGGATTGTGAAACAACAAAACCCTGGAGAAAGAGGAAATTATTATTATTATTTCAGTTTGGTGGGTGTATTCAAAAATCAGCACAAATATATGAAAAATATCACTCTGGAACTGAGCATGGTTTTTTCTTCCACATATATGAGTCATTTAGTCCATTCTACACTGTTATTTGTGGATTAATAAAACAACAAAGAGTTCAAACAGGAACCTTCAGGGAACTTGGAAACCTGAGATTGAATGTGGGTTGCAGGACACGTAAGTAACAATAAAGAGGAATTACCTCCTGCAATTGAAAGCTATAAAGTATGAATGAGCCTGGATTGAATAAGTGTGAATGGTGTTTTTTTAATCTTACTAGAATCACCACCTTTTCTAACCATGAGGTAGAATGGCTATACTGAGGCAAACAGAGGGTATTTCAAGCACAGCTCAGATCTGTGCACAGGCAGGAATGATTGATAATTTATGAGTTTTCATTTTTAATTAGAATGAATAACTGCTGATGCTTTTGAAGACACTGGCAGCAGGGCAAAGCCAGAGGCATCCCTTTACATTAAATGGAGGATTTCCTCCTGGAAGCAGGAATTGATGAAGGCAAAAACATCATGAAAGAGCTGAGGCTGGAAGCATCACACACTTCAGTCATAAAGCTCCAGCTCCAAGGACAGCTGAGTCTCCCAGGACCTTGCAGGAACACCCCCCTGTGTTTTGCCTGGAGGCTGCAAAGCATGCAGGGGGCTGAAAGAGAGAAATCTGTGCACTTGTTTGGGCTTCTGGCAAAAATAGAGTGGTCCAGGAGCACTTCAGGCAGGAGGTAAATACACCATGGTGGTCTCCATGCCCAGTTTGCAGTGGCCAACCTCAGGTGTCTGTGAAGGGCAGCCACAGCTGTCCCTCAGGACAAGTGATGTCCTAAAGGCCACAGACACAAGTACACCCTTGTTAGGCTGTCATCTCCATGCCTGCTTTTGCTCTTTGAAATCATTTTATTTCAAATATATGTGATATCTGTGGTACTGACAGTCATCTGTTTGCTCTTGCCAGCCAGCAGAGGTCTCTCCCTACCACTGAGGCTTCTACTGCCTTCACTCTACTGTTCTCAGTTTTCTCTCCTTCTGCCATGGAGTATGTGAACACATGTAAAATCTTGATTTCTAAAGAAAGTCACAGAAGGTTTAGAGCCTGATATCTGTACATACTAACTTTCTTAAGAAAGTACACCCAGTACTCAATATTTCCCTGTAGCATTTATTTGAGAGCCAAAACTAATGAAGTTCTACAGTCTCAGGGTGTCATCTCTTCTAACTGTTAATGGCAACAGTGCTCTTGGAATGAGAGGGTTGCTTGACAAAGGTTGTCGTCACCTATGTTATCTGGTTTAGAACAAGGAAAAAAAACACACATATTTTGAGAAAATTGTGAGAAAAAAAATAAATTCCCACAAACTGTGAGAAAAAAATTTAACACAAGCTGTAAATATGTGGCAGAACTCAATGGCTCTTCTGAAAAGCCAGACCCACCAGCCACCCAAACTTGGTGCTTTGGGAAGAATTTAAGTAACCAGAAAAGATGCTTCAGCATTCTCTCAGGAAAACAGCTGAGCCATTATGGTCATTGCAAATAAGAGAACCAAAGAACAAGAGTTTTTATTGTTTGATATTTTTAAGGACAGTATTGATTATGATACTTGAATTTGATTCTTGATTAATTATAGAAAACTATTATTTCTTCACTCACTGAGATTCAGAAGAGTTAAAGACCTCAGCACAGGTTTATAGGGCTGTAACTAAGGATGATGTGGGGGAAAGAGAGCAATGAGTGCAAAACTGCAGTGCTCCTCAACATCCCTGGCATAAATGGCCCAGAAGAGAGATATTTGCACAGTTCTAACTCTATTAATATCAGCGACTACCAAATGTAGTTGTACAGGATGGGGATGACAAACTTCTGTGAGTGGGCTGTCCCAGTGTTACTCTGCCCCCTTGGAGAAACCTCTGTTTGAAATCCCTCCATCATCAATTGAGAGACACACTAAAATTCTTACTTTGAAGATCTGTAACATAGACAAAGTCTTTTGAGATATAAAAATCATTTATGACTTCACTGTCATCATACCCCTCTGGAATGGCCCTAACTTAGGCATTTATGTTTTAGAACTTAGGAAAAATATATTCTTTACTCTCTTGTGTTCCTTGCTCCCATGCTCCTCTCTGAAATGTCAATAATATCTCTCCAAAAGCTCCCCAACAGTCACATCATGAGAGCAAATGCAGGCTTTGTACAGAGGATGAGGTCCTGACTCACATCACTGCATTGCAACCCAGAGGTTTTAATGTGAGCTGAGAGAACACAGCCCAGTACACCCTGAACCCAAGAAAATTGCTCCTGAATAATTCATTTTTTCATGAGGAAAGTTTTTGAGATGTTTTTAGTTTCCTAGTGTGTCCTGACAATTCTTCTGACTTATGTTTTGCTTTTTCATAAAGAACTTAATACTATGAGCATTGGAAAAATTGATAATTTAATCCCTCAGATTTATATAAAATTCTGAATGGGATCCAGTGGAAAGATACCACATGTACACATTCACAGGGTCTATTTCTAATTGGGTTCACAACTTAAAAAAAAGAGGCAACAACAAACCCTTCATTCAGGCATAATGTGGGTGTGGAGAGAGAATAGAAACTATTTTAATTCATTGTCATCTATATTTGATATGGTCTATAGTAAAACCAGTCTGGAGTGTAAAATTAAACATTGATCCCTGGTCATTCATCCCTCAGACCCTCCTGCTCTGAATGAAAAACGTGCTTCTAAGAAAACCTCTGTTGAAAACTTAATAATTTTTAGCATCCTTTTCAACCTCCATGGGGAAGAAGAAAGAATCAATAGCCATAAAAAAAAAGAATATTTTTTTAATTTGAAGAAAAATTTTAATGGAAAGTCTCAGGGAAAAAAAAAAAAAAAAAAAAAAGTTGTGGGTTTTTTCCCCCCATAGTGGAAAAAGGGAGGGAAGAGGGGCATAAGTTTGCTGTTGTATCATGCAAAAAAAAAAAAAAATATATGTGAGTGTATACAGTATTCCACATCCTACAGATTTTCCTTGAGAAAGTTAATTCATCCTTCAGCTTTGACAGGAAAATCAATTGAGTATCAGCTATGCACACTTTACTATTTCTTTCAAAAGCACTCACTTTTTTATTAAATGTTTAAATCTGCAAAGCCTTTTCATTGTTAATTCTTTACAAAGGTTCAAAGAGTCCAGCACATAAATTATGGGTCCAGTTCACTTGCACAGAGCATGGTCAGCCTGAGTAGTATTGAGCTTCCTTTGAGCCCTTCAATCCCTCTGATCATTGACTTCTTGCTGGGGGGACCAGGATGGAACCTGCTCAAAGGAATTATGCTGACTTGCATTTAATTAATGAAGCAAAATATTGATCTGTCTCCATCACCACTTATTTTTTATCTTCTGCAACAAATAAGGAGAGGATCACGTCAACCTACACTCACAGCCCAAATCCCTAGAAAGGAATGCTCAGGCTGGAATCAAGTCCCCATGTAAACAAATAAAATATGCCCATGGAATTATGGAACATTTCTACACGTGGCCACACAGAAAGGCAAAATAAAATTGCATTTAAAATCTTAACTTTGACATCTCTGAAATCTTGGTCTCTTACTGAGTGTTCCTTGAACACAGCTGCATGTGCATGAAGTTGCTCACATTTTATTTCCAGTCTGGAGTATTAAAGATTGCAAGGTGCATGTGAAGTGTCTGGAAACCAGATTTTTGCTGTCATTAGCTGATACGCTCCATGAAAAAGAAGTAGTGAATGTGTTTATTCTCATCTTCCATGTCTCCATTAGTTCTTTGCTGAAAAAAATGGGAGGGAAGGGAAGGGAAGGGAAGGGAAGGGAAGGGAAGGGAAGGGAAGGGAAGGGAAGGGAAGGGAAGGGAAGGGAAGGGAAGGGAAGGGAAGGGAAGGGAAGGGAAGGGAAGGGAAGGGAAGGGAAGGGAAGGGAAGGGAAGGGAAGGGAAGGGAAGGGAAGGGAAGGGAAGGGAAGGGAAGGGAAGGGAAGGGAAGGGAAGGGAAGGGAAGGGAAGGGAAGGGAAGGGAAGGGAAGGGAAGGGATCATCCATCACCCACTAGAACCAATGTGGAGCTCTAGTCACATGAACTCAGGGAGGGTTTAATTCAAATGTGTCTGGGAAACCTCACACCTTTAGCCTGGGCTGAGCACACATTTCATGACAAATGATGGAGTTCTCAGTTAATTTCCTTTTTTCTTCTCAGAAATTATTAAGGGAAAAAAAAATCCCCTTGACCTTGTTGGTTTGGTTTGGTTTGTTGTTTTGTTGGGGTTTTTTTGTTTGGTTTGTTTTGGTTTTTTGTGGTTGTGGTTTTTTTTGTTTTGTTTTGGTTTTTTGTTGTTGTTGTTGTTGTTGTTGTTGTTGTTGTTGTTGGGGTTTTTTTGTGGTTTTTTTTTTTTTTTTTACTTTGAAGATTATTGTGTTTGACAGAGTAGCTGACAATGTCCAAAATTCACATGACATTGTTAAGAGGAGAGGTGAGTGGTTGGATTGGAAAGGACAAAGATCTGCCCTTGGGTGACTTCAGTGAAATCACCTCATTTTTTATTATTTGTTGATGAAGAAGATGGCCAGGGTATTTCACTTCTTGAAATACTGTTGTAGTTCAGTCTCTTCTTCCCTCATCATTCAGCAAGACAAGATTCCTCATATTACAAGAGAGAAAATCTGAGAAGACTTCCAAAGAAGTTTCTCTACCAGCAGAAAATCTAATTCTTCTCATAGGAAAAATCTTAAACTCATAAGAAAACAGTATTTCAATGCTTTAAACCTTTTCTTTAGAATGGGCAAAGAAAACTTCAAGGCCAAGGGAGTGCACAACAGTCCCCATCACTTTCATTTATGGACATTAAAAGTCCAGGTCACAAAGGATGATGGTGGAAAAACTGTTATTATTTCCCTTTTATTCCTCAGAACAAACCAATCTGTGCCAAGAGGCACACAGTGACACTGGGATGATGCCATGCAATGGAAATATATCATCAAAAGATGATGAATACATGTAATTAACTGAAGGAGTACACACCTGAGATCATGTAAATCTACAGATAGAGGCATCAGAGTCCTCAGGTTCCAATCTTCCCTTCTGCCTAACTTCATCCTGTGCTATTTCCAATGTCATAAGGATAATGAATGAAAAATTCCTAATGTGCTCAAAACATAAATACAAAATAGAACTGTGTTTAGAGTTTAATGCTATTTCTTACAGTTAAGAGCCTCCATCTGCAATTCCCACCTTTTCAGAAGCTTGGCTTGGTACTTAACTTTACCCACATGCATAAGACCTACTGAATAGCTCATACCTACATATTTTGTCAGATGGCACCCAAGAGAAGGCTGATGTTGGAGGGCAAGGGGAATTCCTCAGTTCATCCCCACTCTGAGAGAGGAATCTCTATTCTTTTCACGTTACACTGAGTGTCTGCACCTAACAATGTGCCTCCCTTGTCTGTGGCACATCTATGGAACTGACAAATGACAAAAATATAAACAGACAACTCCTCTGCCAAATGCAGCAGTGAGAGAGCCCTGCAGTGTTCAATCAGCCCCCTGTGTCCGTGGCCTGAGTAAAATTGTGCTTTGCAAGATCCTTGCCACCATTTTTTCCAGTCTGGTTTTCTTTAGACCAGGCTAACTTTAGCCTTTCTAAGATGATGTTTGCTAATCTGAAATCAATAGAACAACCTACTGAAGACTGATGGCAATTCTGCACCAGTGTCAGCCTTGTAGTTTTTCTAAAGCATGAGAAAAATGAGCTGTCCACAACCCAAATATGGAGAAATGGAGACACATTTCAAGCCATGAACACAAGTCAAGACAAAGTAAGAGGGAGCTTTGGGTGTAAATCACAGTTTTGGTTCTGAGTTTGACAAAGTTGGGAGTTCTGCCAGGCTACTTCAGAACTGTCCTTTTCATTCAGGACCACCTGAATAGGACAATCTCTTCTCCCAAGAATTAATTGATTCACTTGTCTCTGCTTTTATTTGTCCAAGAAGTAAAAATGACACCAAGGTGACACAACAATACTCGTGGGGGTAAAGTCTGTGCTGTAAAAAGCTTATAATTAATTTGGCACCATATTAAGGGGTATGGGAAAGGAATGTACACTTAGCACTTAAGGGACACATATCAGATGTTGCCAGTGATAATAATGTTTGTAGCACCCCTGTCACATCTACAATAAGCAGTGATGTCCAAATTAGGGTTATGATTTCATTTTGTCATAAGCAAACAGGCAGAGGTATGAAACAATTCCTCTGTAGTACAGAAATCTCTGCAGTAGTAACAAGAAACACAGAAAAAGAGAGCCCATGAACACTCCTGGTAACATAAATATTCACTTTTACAATTGAATAACACCAATATCTACACACTGGAGCCTGCATTTAGAATTTGTCTAGGCTTAGCTACTAATGTAGATATAACTCAATAAATCTCCTAAGCTTAGACCCGAGGGTTAATTTGGGCAAATTACCATTCCCCATGTACAGCTCCATTCCTAATCCAGAAGATAAAGACTTTAGTAGTATGAACATGGATGGACTGGTCTAAGCTTAGACAACAGGGGCCATGGCACTGCCATCTTTTGAAAATGTACTCTGAGAGAAGTAGACAAGTGTCTTGGAGTGAGTTGTGCTCTGAAACTCCTGGCCATGGGTCTGGCATTGCAGCAGAAAAGCACACATTTTGTTTTTTTCTGTCTCCTCTCCATATGCCAGGGGTTAACATAGGAGACTTTTACAATTGTAAAGTAAATGACACTTTATTAAAGGAAGTATTTGGAATATTAGAAGAGCCAGACCCTTATGGCTGCCTTCCAGTGCCTAAAGGGGACCTACAAGAAAAATGGAGAGAGACTTTTGGCAAGGGGAAATGGCTTTAAACTGAAAGAGGGCAGGTTTAGATTAAATATTAGGAAGAAATTCTTTATTGGAAGGATGGTGAGACACTGACACAGGCTTTCCAGAGAAGCTGTGGATGTTCCATCCCTGGAAATGTTCAAGGTCAGGTTGGATGGGGCTTGGAGCAACCTGGTCTAGTGGAAGGTGTCCTTGCCCATGGCAACGGGTTGGAATGAAGTGGCCTTTAAATCCCTTCCAACCCAAACCATCCTGTGACTGATTTTTTAACTGCAACAAGAGCATTTTTCCTATGTTCAAACTTTTCCTTGTGCTGCCCATCCTCTCTGCAAGTTTCACACAGTTTTATGGCAAACTGACAATATTAACTGAACAAGTTAATAAAATATTCAAGCAAAGTGAAGGTGAGGGAGAAGATCTCTCCTCTGGTATCAGTTGATGCTCTGTGAGTCCCTTTCATATTTTCCTCTTCTAGGGCCTGATCATAATGAAATATCCAGCCCTGACTTGACAGGCCTGACACAAACCTTCCTGTGCATCCCTCACTGAGGGTGTTTAAACTTCTGTCATGGTGCTTCCTTTGAATTCAGCTGGCATAACTCAGGAGGTGCCTGGTCCAGTTTGTTGTGCTGCATCATTAACTAGATGAAAAAATGCAGCTCAAACAACTCTCAGTTTTAGTGAGCAGTGAGTTACAAAGTTACTTTGCACAATCTAGAAAGACAAGTATAGGGTTGGTGAACCAGGAGAAACTGCATTAGCCATGAAGTAACTCAGGTGAGAATTAGGAGCCTGAATTTTGCCTCACAATGACTTTTCTTAATCAATGATTTCAGTGGTAGCAGGTTCTCATTCCAGTTACCTCACTAAGGCAGTGCTTTGAAAAGAGAAAGTAAATTTTTGCTTGTGATAATTAAGTTTTCTGATAATCATTAGGCTTTCTGATTATAATTAATTTTTCTGATTATAATTAAGCCTTATGCATATATTTGTATATGGAAATAAATATTTGCATAAACAAAGAAAGTGAAGTTGGTCTACACCTTATTGGCACCTAGTTGTTATGCATTATAGGAGTCAGAAGAAATATTGCATTGCTGTGTTTACTTTGAAAACACCAGCCCATCTTTTCTTTTTCTTTGCATGCCCTGATGTCATTTACATAATAAAGTCACTCTTTAATAAATTTTTGATAAGCAGCCACTATTACCTTGTGCTAAACTTTCTCTTCAGTAATGCAGATTTATGTATCTGGGGTGAATAAGAATGCTTGAAAATGGAGGTGTGCCCTCCAAAAAAGATATATTGTACTTTTACCCTGTAATTCAGGGATCAATCCATTATTAACTAGTTTACTGCTGAAGATTTGTGGCATTCATCTATTTTTTATCAGGACTAGACAAATTTACAGTATCCCCCAGGTGCTAATTTTGCCCTACTCATAAAGAGAAAAAAGCGCCAACAAATAGAGGTTTTGGATGAGAATCTTTTTTATTTCCTTTTACACAATGAAAATTTTGTTATAATCTTTGACTATTGTCTTGGTGGAGCTCACACAGATTGTGAGGGTATGGTTCTTCAGCTGCTTTCCACCACTGTGCCCAATCCACTGATGTGGCCGATCACGTTGGGAGCGGCACATGATGAGGCAGAACCATGATCTGATGTTCTTTCCTCAAAAAAGGGCTCAGGAGGCCCCTGAGCTCAAAGCAATGAGAATTCAGAGAATATGCTCAAAAAGCTCCACTCTATGTTTTCCCTGTTGGTATCCTGTGGTGAAGGCCCACCCCAGGGTAGGAATAGCCAGATCCCAGGGGGATTTGCCTTCTCCTATGCAGCAAAAAGGGGACAACAATGTCCCTCCTCTGCAGCTGTTCAGCTTAAACTATTTCTTCTATGGAAAGGGGCAAGACAAAACTGTCACTGCTTGGGGCTGGGATGCTCACACAGGAGCAAGCTGGAAAGATCAGCAAGGGCAAGTTGCTTTGCAATTCTCTGTTTCCCTGAGATCCCTGTGAGCCAGCAAAGCTGGGCTATGATTTACAGCTGTCCTGGAGAAATGACTCTTGGGTTCATAGGGTTGGGATTTTGAAAGATCTGGTGAGCCTGGCTGGCTGCCTGCTGTTTATCAGAGCTGTCAGAAGGATGTGGCTTTTGGAGAAAGGTGAAGCTGCTCCTGTGACACAGACACATCTCAGGCAACAGAAGAGGCAGCTGCGCTGTGAGATTAAAGAAAAGCAGATTCTTTCATCTTCGATGCTCTGCTCTAGTTTGAAAACACAGAGAGAGTGGGTGTATTTTTAGTTTTCTATTCTTCCTTTGAGGTGTCTCCTTTCTCTTTTCTTTTTTTCTGCTTCACTTTCATTGAAAATGTGATGCAAATAGGTCTCCAAATATAACAGAATTGTTTCATAATCATCACAAAATCCAGGTGCTCGTGCTGCTAGAAACTAGCACAGCAAGATATGTCTGTGCCCTTTTGATTATATTTACCAAACCTCAGAAATTACCCATCAGAGAGATAAAGCCAAGGCATAAGGTTTGAATGTACATCCTCCAAAAACTGAGGTTAGAACTTTTCCCTCAGCTTCCAGTGCGATCAAAAATCTTCTATTTAACTGACAATCACAGTGAGATAACACAGCAAAATTGGTTTTATTCTGGCAGTTTCAAGAAATAAAACACCCAGAAATGCATCAGTGTATTATTTTCCATTCCTATTCAACCAAAGTAACTTAAGCAGTACCTTCTTTTTTTTACTTTTTTTTTCTTTTTAATTTTTTTATTTTTATATTTTTGACATTTAGCAAGCTGCTGACACGCCTGCTGCAATTAGACCATTGCTGAAATTCAGGAACTCAAAGAAAAGTCTCTTGCCATCCAGCAAGTCTGAATGAAGCTTTCATCCCAAGTCAAGGGGCTGGTTTTTGTGTCGCTTTCTCCTGTTCAACCAGCGGAAAAGATAAACCTGTGCACCAGCACACGAGAAAAGAAAAAAAAAACATTAAAATCTGTGCACAAAATCTTCAGAACATTAACTTATAAAAGTGAGATGAGACCAGAACTAGTCACAGTGACTCAGCTAATGGGTGTCCATAAATTCAAATTCCAAAGTACTTATTTTCACCCTTTTTCTGCCATTCAGTTATTCTTAAGCCCTCACCAAATGTAGTCTGGCACTGTCATCCTTGTGAAATCTGCAGCATACAAGGCCATAGTCAAGACCCACCGAACGATGTAGTCAAGGCCCTCTGATAGATAAACAGAAGTGCAGTGTGCACAAAATTCAAGCGACAAGAAGGATTTGGGAGTGGTCCTGTTTGGGACACCAACACCAGCGGAAGGCAAACACTGCCCAGGATGGGAGGCTGTAACAGGGTGGATGCAGAGTGTGGCCAGAGGTGCCAGCTCTGGAAGCCAGGGCAGCCTGCATGAGCATCTTGGGGACCTGGTTCTGACCTGCACTCAGCTGCTGGACTGATCTTACAAGGGGACTTCCCTCTCTGGATTTTCCTCTTGTGATTCATCTGCAGCCCCTTGGCTCAGGTGGGCATCTTTCCCTCTAGCAGAGCACAGTTTCTCCCATGCAGTACAACTTCCACACTTTCATCTGCTGTTCTTAGTATAGACAATTTCTCCATCAATACGAATAAACTCTCTTAAATTGTATTCTTCAAACCTGATCACAGCAAACATTGTTCTAGAATGAAAGGGGTTAGGAAAAAAAAAGGAAGCAAATTTTTCTGGCCAACTCCAGTCAGGGTGCATGCTCCCCTTATCCCAGTCTCACAAAAATCCCACTCTTCCTCAAGTACAGTATGTGCACAAGCTCCTGCCCTCTGAAGAGTTCTCTGGTTTGGCTTAGATCCACCCCTGGTGTCAAGGCTGGGTGTCCTGTGAGCGACAGGAGAGGAAAAATGCTCTGCATTGGCAGTGACAGATGGCACTCAACACATAGTACCTGTCCCAAACAACACCCTGCACTTTTTCTTTCCCTTCATGGGCTGTCTTCACCTGAGGGAATGTTGCTGACAAGGACAGTTTGTTTGCATTGCTGCCTCCTGATCTGTAGCACAAAGTGTTTGCTCACTTCCAGGCTCGCCAGGCACAGCTTGGAGCTGGGAGCAGCCTTCAATGCATAAACAAACCTGCAAGTGCAAATGGAGGGCAAGCAGAAGCCATTGTATTTCACCCTTAAGTACACCACTTAACAAATTCCCACTCCATTGTGGTGTGGAAGAGCAAATATGGGCAGGGCTGGAGAGTGATGTCCCTCAGACTCCAACAGGGATTCAGCGAAGGGGTTACAACTAATGTGTGGCCACTGAGTTACTGCCAGCCTGCTTGAAATTGGGTGATTATGTCTGTTTATGTAGAGTTTGAGGGTTTTATTAATCTTCATTGTGATTGTTAGCTGAATCCAATCCCAGTTTCTAAAAAAATTATTTAAAAAATGTCTTTAACATAATACTGGTTTCAAAGCACAAGTCTTTGTGAGAATTGAGAATTGAAAGGAATCTGCACTTGTCCTTTCCTTCAAAAAGTGTGTGAGGTGCTGAAGGATGCAGGGACATTTGGAAATGTGACCATATTGCCCACGAATCTCTTGGAATTCATCAGGGAAAAAGAATCTGTTTCCAAAAAGCAGTAAAGCAGAAGATGCTTGGTACTTGGGCATCAGAGGAGAAACTTTAACATGATTCTTCATGTGCATTCCATGAAGAGCAGCACACCATGAGTACTGGCAACTAAGGATACAAATCTAGCAATTTTTAAATATGAAGCAATGATTTCCTTTTGAAGGGAAATTGAAAATCCACTTCAAACCCACATCTCTATTTCTAAACAGTCATTGAAAGGCAGCTGAAAACTCCAAACTCACTTTGCCTGAAGTTAGCAACAAAGGCTCCTACAGTGGATCTTATGACAGGCAGGGATTTGATGCTATCCAAAATACCCAGCTCACTTCACAGGGAACACTGTGAATGACTCTTACACTAATAAGGCCAGTCTGATTCAAAGCTTGACAGATTAGAAAACAAACTTGCATGGAATATACCTCAAGTAATAATTCTTTTCCTGCTTTGCTAAACAAAACAACAAGGCAGAAACAGAATATTTCAGCTCACAGCAGGACAGGCTTAACAGTTATTTTACTATTTAGCTCCAGACTTTTGAACAAGAGAAAATGATTTATTATCTCAAGCAACCAATTGATCCCCTTTCTCTATCAAAATGTATTATGTGCCTGTCACTAGAGGGTGTTTCCCATCCACAGTGAGAGGACACTCTGCCAATACACATACACTCTTCTCAGAATGCATATATCTTTTTAAACACTTTTCCAGAAAGAGAAAGGAACTCCTGAGCTCCCAGGAACAGTGCAGAACCCAAAGGCTCACTTAATTCTTTGAATTACTGAGGAGTCTGCAGAATACCCATGTTTTGAAACCCATGGTGTTTGCACCATGGGTCTTCCCATATCCATGAATCCAGATTAAACTTGAAGGGAATGTGTCATCTTAAAAATACATCATGAAAGCACTTCTTCCAGTCATAAAAACTGGATCTCAGTTTATGGAGCATTTTAGCCAGGAACTGCTGCTCCTTAACAAATTGTTTTCTTCAACAGATAAAGGACATTATAATTTATTAGATTCCTATGAGGGAATGGCAGGGGAGCATTTTGCAATGATTCAGCAGTGAAAAATTAACTCTGATTATATTGCTGTTTTAGTGACAATCCCAGGGTTGTCAAAACCACTTTTGATTCCTCTGACACGAGGTGACACCAGCTACTCATTATGTAAGACTCACATCCAAACCCTGAGCCCGAAATTGAATGAGGACTTATAAATAATGTATCAATAAGGTAAATTATGCAAGAAATCATTCCAGAAAGTGTCTGAACTCATCAACAAATTAGATAACAAGGAGGTCTTTTTTCTACTAACTTAAATAAGCAAATTGAAATGGGATTTCTTCAAGAGCCTCCTCAGCACTTTCTTGGGATCTACATGGGGTTTCTGAGTAATTTCTTTAAAGTCAGGATTTGCAAAGCCTGTTACCATTGACCCAGCCAGCAAATCATCATTTTGTTTTCTCTCATGGAATGCACTTTAATACTTTTTTTTTTTCCCTGTTGGTCACTGAACCAGCTGACACTGTGGGGGAATCAGTGTTTATTCTCTTCTTCTCTTCTGCCTGAGGGCACTCACAGGGGAGGTGGGAGCATCTCTAGAGCACCACAGTGTGACCAGGCACAGGGCTGGAGGTTTGAGCATCAGCCTGTGTTCTCTCTGAGGTGGTGACAGTGTGAAGGCTGCAGTGCTGAGGGGGCTCTTCCGTGACCTTGCTTCTGGCTTTGAGTGTCATTACTTGACCATCACACAAGATCTCATCTCTAAGAGCCTTTTTAGAGAGATTTAAGCATCTTGTAGGTTCATAACCTTATCTCCCTTTTGCATTTAGAGAGAATGATCGTTTCTGCTGCCCTTTATTAGAGGAGAAATTCAGTGCCCATCTCTGCAAACCATTCTGCACAGTAAGCTTGGACTCCTTTTCAAGGTAGACAGCTTAAAATACTCATTAAAGATTATTTCCAGGTCTCAATTAATATATTTAGTTTAAACACTCAAATGACTTCTGTTAAACAAATACAGCTACTGTTGGTAAAATCCCAAAGGGAGGTTGGAAGTTCAGGTGTGTTTCTCCTTAGTCTACTGCCAGAAATAATCCAGCTGACTGTTGACTCTGAAAGGCACATCTCCCAAATTAGCAGTAGGTGCCCAAATCCTTCTGCAGCTTGGTGGAATAACACTCCACATGCTGTGGATCCCAGGGATTTGAGTGAAGGATGCTGTGCAATGCCAGGAGGGAGCAGTGCCTCCTCTTCTGATTGCTTTTCCCATAGGAATTGAAGTTCCACATCTTCCCAGCCTCCAGAGGGTCACTCTGCTAGGAAGGCTTTAAGAGAAAAGAACAAAATTATTTGATTTTACAAAGCAATTTGATATTACAAAGTAATAAAATTATTATTGTTTTTGTTGTTATATTTAGGGTAAGATGAACAAATTCACCTAGTCACTTCACCTAGTAAATAAATTGTTCCCTATGCCATTCCAGATATCTATTTTAGGATAAGAAAAAAATTATCCTTTGGAAATAAGGATAAATAAACATAATTTAAAGGATAATAAACATAAATTTTAAAGGATAATAAACATAATTTCTATGTGCCCACTCTGCAAATAATCCAAGGTGAGTGGCTTAGATTTGGACAGTGAAATTTTAGATGAAGAAAACAGGTGAGATGAACCAAATCCAAAAGGACAGAACAATTGTTCATGTGCTAAGCAACTAACAATGATAGTAAAAATCAAATTTTGGTCCAACATCTGATTTCAGTGGTAGTCTTTCCTTTAATATTCAAGGAGAAAGGTGTTGTCAGAGGTTTTGCATTATAAATGTGTGGCTGAGCTGTTGGTCACATACAATCATATTTCTTTCACGAGGTGCAGTGCTCTCAGCTGCACACACTGACATTTTTGAAGCTACTGGAATAATGGATGGCAACAGGGGAAACATTTGTGCTAAATGGCCTGTAGTAATTGTGGCACTGAATTGAGCTAATAATCATCACACTGTGCTGCAGTGTCTTGGAAGAACATCTTCCCAGCTTATCTAATACTGTAAAAATGAGATTCTTGGGCTTCACGACTGCAGATTTCTCCTCATCTGTGAATTTTATATAGGTGGGATTGATGTCCTGGTTCACTGTTTCCATCTCATCTCTGTCAGCTCACTGCTGGTCTAGGGAGCAATGAAGCACAACCAAAGTCCACCCACAGCCTTCTAGACAAGCATCTGCACTGTCACAGAGGTAATGTCAAACCCAATGTAGATTCCAAATCTCTTCTCAAACTTAGTTCATGCAATATAACTCTGACACCTTCGGCACAGTCACACCTGATCCATGACAGCAGGAACAAGTAGAGAAACAGACATTATTTATATAAAGATTTTTTTTTCCTGTGCTATAAATTTCATATAATTTACCTGGAAATCCATGGTGTTCCACAAGACTGAGCATGGTCTATTTTCTTAGACCTCAGTAGTGGGGGCTCAATAGCTTAGTTCAGAATTATTCTTTGTAAAATTCCTCCACTGGGGTTTTCCAGATTTTCTCTGCAGCAGCCATTTAAAAAGTGTTCTGTTCACTGACTGAACTGCAATGTGTTTGTTCAGAAAAATATTGGACTTTTTTGTAAAATGCAGTGTTTGTTTTAGTGAGAGAAGGTTGCCCTTATAAGCAAATTTATGATTTGATGGGGATTTCTTTTGTGCGAGAAAATTTGAGACCAAGATATTAAATAGCTTCCAGTGTAAGAACTGCACAGTTCCGAATACCAGTTTGGTTTGCAATGGAAAAACTGGTATTGACAATAGAGTGCTTTTTAATAATAGTTCTTTCTCCAGAAAATTAAATGGAAACGGTGATTATTTTCCTAATTCAAAAGCCTCATTTAGCCTTGGTCTGAAAAGAAGACCCAGCCTTTAGCTCAGCTTCCTTTCTTCACTGTGTGCAGAGACCAGATGCAGAGATCTGAGACAATTCTAATGGTTTAAGAGCAGAGCAAATCCACAGGGAGATGATTCCTCTATATTTTCACCTCAGTGTATAAATATGATAGTATTTAGTTTTCTCATTAGCCTCCTTTTCTCATTATTTCCTCTTTTCTCTGGTACAAGAAAGACAGACATCTTTGCTCCTGGAAGCAAACAAATTAAATTATTGCAGCTGTATTTTCGAACTCCAAGTCCAACACAATCAGCTCCTGTGGGAGATAGTTGTCCACTATAAATATTAATTGATTAAAGTAAGTGTAAGCAGCTGAAATAAAAGCATTATGTAATTGTTTCTCTGATGCTGTTGTTGATGTCACTAAAAGCAACTCTTCACTCACGTCTGCATTTTTAAATAAAACTCATATCACTGTGAGAAATTACCTAATGAAAGTTATTTCCCAGGGGAAAAATATAGTCTTAAAAAAAAAAAAAAAAAAAAAAAAAAAAAGCTTAAAACAGTTGAAGTGACCAAAAAAAAAATAATCCCACAAAATTTCTTTAGGAATTGCAAGCCAAAAAAAGGCCCTTCCAGGGTTTCAGCTATTTCCTGAGCTTGATATCTGGGCACTGGGAATGGAAGCATTTGTTCCAGCTGAACAGCAGGAAACAAGCTGAATTTATCAGCAAAGGAGAAGCATGAATTTAGCTCCACATTAAATTTGCTTTCCTTGATGTCAAGGAGCTACATGGTTTATTGCCAGACCTTGCCAGTTGGCCTCCAGGCCAGGGAGTGGGTCTTCACTTATTAATAGCAGAAAAATGTGATTCTATTTTCTGAGAACTGCTTTTTTTTTTTTTTTTTTTTTTTTTTTTTTTTTTTTTTTTCCTCCTTTCTATATCAGGCACCCCTGTGTGGTTTCTCCTAATGTTTCCACCACGGGCAAGGATCACACCAGGCATCAGCTGCCTCCTCCCAGTACCCCTGGCTGGTTCTGTAACTCTCCTTGTGCCCAGGAACAAAGCTTCAGGTTGCTTTTGCTTGCTTTTTTTCATGATGAAACAGCACAGAGGTGGGTGTAAAGGGCAAAGGATCTTTCTCCAAACCTCTGCTCTCTATCAGGTTGTGCTCCCTTAAGAAATTAAAGTAAAAAGATACAAAAGAAGAAGAAAGAGAGACAACGTAGCATCAGGACAATCCCAAAACAAACAATGGCCCTTGTCACAAGAAGAACTGACAGATGTAGTTCTGCTGCTAAAAAAAGCAGGAGACAAAACAGCTGACCTTGCCCCCTAACACACTTCATAGCTCTGTGCTCCCTGAGGTGGCTTGAAGATACATTTATTGGTATTTGCTGTGCTCATTCCAGCTCAAAATCTGCGAGGGCCGTTCCACCCCATGGGGCTGCTGTTCTGGCAGCAGGAAAATCAGGGCAGGTCTTGGGAGTTGTGGCAGTGGCTTGAGGATATGTGGGGGACACTCAAGGAGACAAAGCTTCCAGGGACAGCGTTGGAGAATGGTATATAAAGGCAGAACTCAAACATAGTTTGATGTTGAATATAGAGTCCAACACGTGTTTTATTCCCTGATGTATGGTTTCCCCTCAGCCTTACCTAGGCTTTGTCTGGTCAGTGGCATCTTGAGATGTGATAAAGCTGTCCTGGGCATATACCTGCAGTTATGTAGCATAAAAAATCAGTAGTACACAGCCCTAGCTCATTCCTTGGCTAGGTATCATGCCTGAATTTCTAAGCAGTGCAGCTGTAGCCACAGAAAAGCAAAAAGATCTGAAATAGGAGTCCCTGTGTGAGGAGCACAAAAGAAAACAGTTTGGACATGGGCGGAACAAGACACAGCTTAAGCAGTGAACTCAGCTGGGTGAAAAGGTAAACATGGTTCTCCTCATCTCCTGAAGATAAGGTAGGCACAAAACATGCAAGAAAAGGACTTATGTGACACACAGAAGAGAAGCATTGGATGAGATTAAGACAATGGCATAATGGAAGCCAAGGAAAGCAAAATATTTTGGCCCGATTGAGAAAATCTAGGAAGAAAACAAATAAACAAAAGAGACATGCTGAGAACAGAAATCAGTATTTCTATCCCAAATCACTCATTTTCCTAATACTGCTTTAAATTAGCACTGTATTTACTTTCCCTTCCCTTCACCCTGCCTGCCACATTCATCAGTCATGCAATCTTCCCTTCCATCCCCTTTGGTCAGGAAATTGAAGAACCCATTGATGTGCAGACTTCTCTTTTTCTGTGGGTAGAAGAGAGAACAGCAGCTTTTATTCAGCAATATGCTTTCTCTTACAGGTCCTGTGCTCAAGGATTTCATTAGTGCATGATGCAGTTAGCACAGGGTGAAGTAACTGCAGGAGGAATGTTCCGTAGTTTTACAGAGTTACAGATGCACCTGGTATATTCCCCATCTGGTCCAGTAATGTTGTTCAGTACCTTTTTTTGTTCTTTTCTTCCAGCAACGGAGAAATCAAATTGTCAATAAGCTGAATTTCCTGTATTTTAGATGCTGTACATCAATCCACTGAAAATTACAAGCTGAGGATGTCGAGGGGAGGCAGACGCCACAGTAAAGGCATTTGTCAAATGATGCACCTGCTTCCCGGCACACTGTCAAACCCAGAGGGAGCAAGAGTAAACAAATCTGAACAATAACTTCCTCCCCCACATTATATATGTGCTAGTGCTGAGAAACATCCTAAATGCTGCATTAGCAGGAGAAAAGTCTGTTAGGAAAAGGTAGACTTTGGATAGTTGAGGTCACAAAGGGTTTGGGCAAGGGTCTTGTGACGGTGAGTGGTCACATCCTCCCTTCCCAAAGGCTGCCCCTAAGCTGAGGGTGCAGAAAACTAGGAAACATACAAATATTTCACAGGTGGGCGTCAAGAGAAGGGTTGCAGACTCTTTTCAGTTATGTCCAGCAAGAGGAGGAGGAGCATAGTGGCCATAACCTGAAACACAACAAGTTCCACCTCAACATGAGGAAGAACTTCTTTACATGGAGAGTGGCAGAGCATTGGAACAACTGCCTGGAGTCTCCATTTCTGGAGACATTCCAAACCCCCTGGGCATGTTCCTGTGTCAGCTGCTCCAGGTGACCCTGCCTTGGCTGGAGGTTTGACTGGATGGTCTGAGAGATCCTTTCCAACCCAACAATTCCATGATTCTGTGATCATGGCGCACCATTTCTTCCATGCCTTATTTTAATAATTATTTAATAACCTAAACAAGTTGCAACCCACAAACTCACCTCAGCCACTTCTCAGCTTCCTGAGCAGATGTTTGCTGTCCCCAGTGACCTGCAGACTACACTTGCCATGGAGAGGATCCAAATCTCTTACAACCAGTAGCAGGGGGACTTTTGCGTATTTCACTCAGCCAGAGATTGGAAGGGCATTGTCCAAATTAATCTTAAAAACTGCCTCTAAAATTGCTTGAGGCATTGACTGCCTCTCCAAGAATGCTGTCCCAGTATTTAACCACCCTCTTGGTGAAGAAATGTTTCGTAATGTCCAGTGTAAACTTCCCCTGGCACAGCTTTGAATCCTTCCTGCACCTTCTATCACATCCTATTCCTGGGAGAAACAATGAAGGACATGACTCACACTGGAGCCACTAGGGTACAAGTGCTATGGGAGTGGATGGAAGGTCCAGTGAAAGCCAGTGCCTTTTGATGCTTGAGAAGGCACAAATGTGCAAACAACCGTTTCACTAAAATGTGATTCTGGTTCAAGGCCTGAAATCAATGAAGGGATTTTCACAGAGTTCTCTACAGGGCTTTTAGCTCATGCTGTGTTTGAGATAATTACACCGTTTTGAAAGACTGTACATAACAGAAAGTGTATTTCTTTTGAAACTTCCCAAAATCAGCAGAAACTGTGTGGATAGATGGAACCAAAACAAAGAGCTATCTTTCATTCATGAAATCATCAATACAGCTGTCACTTCATAACTCTCTGTGAGAGTCTGTGAAAATGGCTGTATATGTGCAAAAGTGGCTAAGTACTCACCATCCTGCTGGCTCCTGCACAAGAGTACAGCAACCTGTAAGCTCTCAGGTACCTTTCAACATCTCCAAGAAATGGCCTTCAGGGAAAATAAAAGGCAGGGATATGACAGGTTCATCACCAAGGCACATTAACTACACGGTAATTTTCTCTTTTTTGTTGCATCTTTTCTGTGTACAAGAATGTTTGACTTGCAATAAAAGGCTGACTGGAAGTACGGGAACACATTTCATTTGCAAAAAATCAAATCCTATTTTTCTTTCTTCATCTAGTCCCCTCCAAGAAAAAAAAAAAAAAAAAAAAAAAAAAAGAACCACATCCACCCAGAACATGCAGAAAGCAAGAGTCTTGTAGGCCAGGATATTCACCTGGGAACTAGACAATCCCTATACAATCCTAACTGGGAGATTTTAGAGGGTGATTTGAACCAGCTTGTATGTGGCCAGTGCTCAGCCACTGACAAGGTACAGCTATCAAACACTTAGCAAATATCTTGAAGTAGGGCAGCTACAACCAGACAAGATACTTGCTTAAGCAAGTATCTGCCCCTGTTCAATTTCATGCTGCAAATGAGGTAGAATCCACACCTTCATCACCTCATAATCAGGGATGTGTTTCCCCGTCTGCTGAAGTATTTCTGTTCCCATTTCCTAAACAAAACAGGGCAGAGAATCTCGCTGTGCAGTGCCATGTGAGTACTCTCCATCCACAGCTGTCCCATCCCTGTCCTGGAGAGCCCAGAGAGCAGTCCAGAATGGCAGACACTTCATCTGTGGCAATCAGGACTTGTGAATGTGTCTGGTCTGCTCTGCATCAGCTGCTCCCGAGGACGATGGAGCAGACGGGAGCAAGGACAGGTCGGGGAGCAAAGCAATCAATTCAATCAATTCCTCCCTGGTCAGGCTTCCTTTCACTCTACACATTGGTTACACCAGTGGCTGGTTTGCCTCTCAGCCCTGCCTGTTGGCAAAGGGGTTGGAGTCTATTTATTTGGTGAGATACCACTTGTTTTGTAATTTGACCATTCAAAAAAAAAATAAATTAAGACATTTAAGCAAACTAATAGCTTGGCTCTCCACTCTCTTGCATCCTCAGCCTGGTTCTGACAGCTACACAAAGCAGAAGTGAAGTGGCAATATTTGGGAGACAGAGGATGTGGAGGATCACAGCTATGACTCTCAATGGAGGTTGACATATTTCCACTGAAGTCAATATGAAGCTCCAATGACCGAGTCAGTGACAGCTTCTGTAAGCTGAGGGTCTGCTGGTAGCTTTCTGTGCAAATTTTTTGCCATGTGCCATCCATTCCTCTAGACTTTTCTGGAAATGGAACAGGCAGCTTTGGGGGTCTTTGTTGGTCTTGCTCTCCAATACAGTCCACGCACATTTCTCAAGCTCATTCCTGCTCTTACCCTGTGCCGTACTCTGCTTGTCCTCAGGAGTCAGAATAAGTACAGTTGTCCCAGAAAATAATGTTGCCTTGTCTCTGTATGGCCCCTTCTCCTGTTCTTTCTCACAGTGTGTTATCACCAAAGTCCTTGGCTGGCTTCACAGCCATCCCCATGTCCATGTTTGAGACATAAACATTATCCCTCTTTTCTACAAGGCTTCTACAGGAGTACCTGACACATTGACACATTGAATCTCCCCAAGCATCCACTACCCCTTGAGCTGATGGTGGTAATTTTAGCAGAAGTTTAGGCTCCCACCAGAGCCTGAAACAGCAAGGTCTCCACCAAGCTATGCTGTTGAGTTGCACTGCCTGCATGCACAGCAGCCAGGCCAGCATCCTTCTGGGTTGCTAATTTTTTCCTGAAACACTAGAGAAAAGAAAAATTGCTCCATATCTCCATCACCGCCAGCAGTTGTTACCCCAGAGCAAAACAACTCCCAGCACCAGGGAGTGGGGAGCTTCCCACAGTCATGTAAAGTTTCTAAACAGCTCCTCAAGTTAATCTTCCCTAGAAACTGGACTTCCTGATGGTTCAAGCCACCACACGAGTGGTTCTCTGTGACTTTAGGAGCTCATTGAATCCTAATAAAATGGGGAAAAGAAAGGGAATATCTTTGTCAGGAACTAAAATACTCTGTGCAAGGAAAAGATATCTGATATGTAGAGAGCTTTCCAATATCACTGATGAAGGGCTAATCAAATCCAATAGATGTATCTCAGCCCTGGGGAATTTCAAAATGCAAACACAAGTGTATTTTTGTAGCTGAGGGAATCAGGAGTGGTTAACAGGGATATGTGATGAACTTCCTCCTTGTTAGAGTTCTTAAATTGGGTTCAATGCTGGAATTTCAGCTCACAGCAGCCACAGCATATCTTGAGTTTATAGTCACTTATTCTTGATAATCTTCCAGTCTTGCATGTCTTACTTAAAAGCTATGCTCTATTTCACCCACAACCTATGGGATTTAGCACAGAAATTCCTTGATGAAATTCTATGGCCTGTGTTGTCATGCTGGATGAACATAATAAACTTTTCTGGCCTTAAATTATTTTGGGGAAGTTAGTGGGGAAATTAGTGTAAATCTGAATCTTTACTAAAGTCACTGGAATTCTATGGATTTGTAACAGCTGACAACATGTCCCATTTTTTCTTCAGTAGTTTGAACCAGGATGACAAAACCATTATAAGCAGACAGTGAGCTGGCCCATTTGTATCCTGGGAGACAACTAAGGAGCAACCCTTCCTGATCCAGATGGTAATTCAGCCCATTTTAGAAGCAGAGGTTTTTTCTCTCTCACTTTGATTCAGAATTTGTCAGTTCTTGTGGGGAGGACAAGGCTGGGAGGCAGGTGCGTAAAAAACCACATTAAATTATGCACAGCAGAAAATCTGCAAAATGCACTTCAAAGGCTGGAAACTCACCGTGTGTGACTGACAATTGCAGAGAGGATCCTAATTTCCAGATTAACTATTTCATCAATTAAAGCTGCATTTGAAATCTTTTCTCATTTGTCTGCCAATCTGTGACTGCTGCTGATACAAAGCCATCACCATAATAGAAACCAAACTGCATATTGGATGCCATATGCATATGGCAACCTACATTTTCTTCCAAGCACAGTAGTTCCAGCTAATTAGTTTTATAATGTATTTGAATTAGTTTGTAGAATTCCATGGTTCCTATTAAATAGAGACAGGTAATCGAATGAGAAAATTAAGCAAGTCCTGCTGCATGCTGAGTGTTTACGAAATTGAGAGGGCAAGATTTATGGTTAAGATAATGTGGTAGCTGCTTACACAAGAATAAAACATCTCCAACTGATCCACTCAATTTTCAACACATTTTGGAAATGTATTTCAGCCCTCAAATGCTTCATGAGTCCAACTCCCTCCTGGGGGTGCCTTCCAGATCCCTAAGATTCAAGCTTTGTTGTTGCTGTGCTAAGCTCTGGTATATTTTGCTTAAAACCAAGCTAAAAATTGAGGGACTCTAATGAGAAACTATGAGCTGAGGAAATCCAGTGGCATCTCCTTTGCTAAAAGGAGATGATTTGTGTCTGTTTTGTTACCAGAAACCAGGTCTGTGAGAGAAGTGGAACTGAAAGCCAATGGCACAAACATTCACCCTTGGAAAATACATCCAGCCCCTCTTTGCTCTGCATACAAAATGCATTACTTTAATATTTCTGCATGCATTTAGAGTCATGCACTGAATTTGTACCCAGAATTGCATCAACCTCCTCAGGACCTAGCACTTCTGTCCCTCAGCCTGGCTACAGCCCATTGTCTGAGGGATGGAGCCAAGTCTCACCTCGCTCCAGGTACAACTGCAGTATTTCCTTCCCAATACAGGGAAAGCAGCCCATGTAGCCCAGGTTAGGGGAGACTTCCAGTATTCATGTGCAATCAGTTTATGGCCCATTTGTGCCTCCCAGCAGGCACAGAGGCCTAAATCCCAGCTTGTGAAGTCTCCCAGATGCCCACCAAGCCAGGCACCATCCAGCAAGAGAGCACAGCTCTGGCAGTAAATCCTGTGCAGCCTCACACATGCTGACAGCCCAGGCAAGGCTTTGGGCCAGGCTTTGGAGCCAGACCAGGGACCAGCCTCCCAGCCAGAGAAGGTGAGAAGCATCTCCCAGGGGACAGGTCCACACACTGATCTGCAGATAAAGCCTGAGATGGTGGGAGCACCAAGGGTGAGCTGCAGGCAGCTGCCACTGGGAGCTGAGCATCGTCCTGGACACTGAACCTCCTCTCATTCACCTCTGGGTGACCAAGGCTGAACTGGTTCCTTGTGAATTGCTCCTTCTGCCACTTCATTAAGGCAGTTTTAGTCCCATTTGAAGAAATTATTGTTTCATTCTAAAGTCATCTTTTCTATCTCCATTTGTATGTCTCCCTTCGAGATCATTATGTTTAACTATTTGATTTTTAGTAACTTGTTTTGAACCTTCTGCATATCATGAAGTCTCAAAGCAGAGGACCCAGGTCTTCCAGATTAACATTACATATTGTACCATTTTAAAAGATCCATGTTCCTTGGCTGAGAGCTAGCAGTACTGAAACTCTCTCCTTTATTTTTTTTTAAGTTAATAAAAAGCATACTGTCTGGGATACTTATTTCAGAGCTATATATCTAAGAAATTCTTTGCAGTTTGAACACAGTGAAGTTTGTTAAGGTTTGGCAGGGTTGGGGGAAGATTGGAGTTGAATTATTGTCAGGACATCTGTGAGAACTGAGTCCAAAAAAGCACCAGGCACTCTCATAAATCTAACCATTTTATATGGCACGTTTGGGAATTGCTATTGTCATTATTGTGGTGGGCAGAGTATTGGGTACATGGTCTTATTAAATTTTAGAACAGAGTCAAATGGGTTGCTTCCTTATGAGTAAGTAAATCACATACCGCACTATTTGAGTTGCTTGGAAAACCACAGGCTCCTGCTGGGATTAAGCCCTTATTGTACAGACAAGAGATAAAACCCATTTTTAAGAATTTATGGTCTGCATGCACAAAATGTTAAAGGCTATCAACAGTGAAACTATTCCCACTTTTCGTACAGAAAACTATGGCAGAGGGAGCTGAGGGGCTCTGATTTTAATTCCCTCTCTCTGAAGTTCATCCCTGTCTTTAACACATCGTTTTGTGTGGTCTCTTCAGGAGTCACCCAGGGTGCTCTTAGGAGGGTTTGGGGATAATCCTGTCGTGGCTGGTGTGGAAATGCAGCTGCTGCACCTCTCCATGCCCCAGCTGAGCTGGGAGTCCTGGTAAACTCTAACTGCAGGTGGGACTTGTCAGGATTCACTTACTACAGTCCAGAAAGTATATTGAGAGTATCTCTGCACAGGAACTGTAGAAGCAAATACTGTCCTCTGGTAGTCATATTCCTTTGTTCATTCACCCAGCCAGGTTTATTTTCCCATTGTCTTCTTCATTAACTTACCACCTGCTTCAGAGAAAATCCAAGGGCAGCCTCAGCTCACCAAGTGCCTGATTTCTGAAGTTATTTCACTGCCTAATGTAAGATCCATAACTTTAGAAACCTACATTAGAGTTCTTTAAACATCAAATAGTCTTGAAAGTTCTCTTTAAAGTCAGTAAAGAGACGTGGGCATCTCTACCAAATGAAACATATGAGCTGTTTCTCACCTCCTCTACTTTGCAATCAGACAAAACTTTCTCTAAAATCACCGATTTCTCTCCTGTTGCCATTGACAGGCATTTGGTCAGACAGAGATATCCATAATTATGCAAAAAAATTCCACCTGCAAAACTTGTGAAGAATGTGCTCTAAGGCTTTCAAGACCTCCAGTTGACACCTAAGTATACCAAAATACATTTTTAAATCCAAGTTTTCAGTGCCTGAAGGATTCCCTCTGACCCCCTCTGCTCTCAGTGAAGAGAATGCATTTCAGCTCTGGGCAGGCTGGATGGGTGAGCTGAGGTTCAATAAGGCAAAGGGCTGGGTCCTGCCCTTGGGTCACAACAACCCCTGCAGTGCCACAGGACTGGGACAGAGTGGTTGGAAAATGGAGAAGGACCTGGGGGTGCTGGTGACAGCAGCTGGACATGAACCAGCTGTGCCCAGGTGGCCAAGGTGACCAGTGACACCTGGGCTGTACCAGCCATGGTGTGGCAGCAGGGCCAGGGCAGTGACTGTCCCTGTGCTGGCACTGCTGAGGTCACCTCCAGGGCTGTGTCCAGTTCTGGGCCCCTCAGTTCAGGAAGGACATTGAGGGGCTGGAGCGTGTCCAGAGAAGGGAGCGGAGCTGGGGAAGGGTCTGGAGCACAAGTCTGGGAGGAGCAGTTGAGGGAACTGGAATTTGTTTAACCTGGAGAAAAGGAGGCTCAGGGGAGGCTTTATCACTATTTACTCCCTGAAAGGAGGGTGGAGCCAGGTGGGGATTGGGCACTTTTCCCTGGTAAGAAGTTACAGGACAAGGAGACATGGCCTCAAGCTGTGCCAGGTGGGACATCAGGAAGAATTTCTTCACAGAAAGAGTGGTTAAGCATTTGGAGCATGCTGTCCATGGAGATGGTGCAATCACCATCCCTGGGACTATTCAAGAAATGGTTGGGTGTGGTCACTTGATTCCTTCAGCCCAGAGAAGACTGAGGGGGGACTTCACTGTGGTCTTCAACATCCTCAGGAGGCAAACACTGATCTCTTCTCTCTGGTGACACAATGACAGGACTGAAGGCAATGGCTGGAACTGAGTCAGGGCAGGGGTTGGATCTGAGGAAAAAGCTTTTCCCCCAGAGGGTGTTTCTGCACTGGAAGAGGCTCCCCAGGGAGGCTGTCACAGCACAGAGCCTGTTTGAGTCCAGGGAGTGTTTGGACAATGTTCTCAGTCACATGGTGGAGTTCTCTGGGTGTCTTGTGTGAGGCCAAAAGGGACTGAAAGACCTTGATGGGTCCTTTCCAACTCAGTGTATTCTGTGATTCTGTGATATTCTATGACAAATCCAGCTCCCTTTCCAGCTTTTATCCCAGTCATGGTGGAGGGTTCCTGGGTCACTCACAGCTTTAAAGGCACACAGCTTTAAAGCTGGCTTTGAACCCACCTGAGACCCCCTGAGCCTGAGCTGGAAGCAGATCTGAAGAGCAGCAGGGTCTCCCATTTGTCTGCTGGAGATGACACATCCAGCCTGTGTGATCACACTTGTCAATCAAGGGAAAAGCTCCAGGAAGCCTCTTTCTTTCCACATTGCCTTATTTGTTCATGTTTCTCCCATGCTTTGGAGGCATGTACAAGGAATTTTGCACAAACTGCCCAGAAGCTGAGTGGCTGAAGGTTTCATGGGACTGAAAATCCCAGCCAACAAAAACATTTACAAGGAGCTTGCTGACAAGGTAAGAGGCAGTCAAGTGCTCTGCATCCCTGAACTAGGCAGGAAAAAAATCCTCTTTGCATTTTTTATGCCTAATTTATGGAGTAACCTTCTGCACTTCTTCTCTGGAAGTCTGTGATACATCCATGATATCACTGGGTCAGCAAAACCTGTTACAAAAGTGAACTACTGCCTTTTTTTTTCCAAAAGCTGGTTCAGCTGCTTTTCTAATTCATTCCAAATGTCAGGAGCAAGTTATGCTGGAACAATAACCTCAACAGCACCAGTCCCCACATGCATTATATAGGAAACAGAGGTTCAAAACCAGTTAGAAAGGAGAATTAGGAACCTCAGATAAAGCACTAAAAGCCCATCAATCTTAGTAAGGGTTAGAATACTATTCCTAAGACTAAAATCCCAGAGGGATAAATTAATAGAAAGTGTAGCACTTACTAAGAGAAGCAAGACATTATGCTGCCTTCTAGATGTAATTATTGAACTCATTTGCATAATTTGCTTGGAATCATAGAATGGATTGGTCTGGAAGGGACCTTAATGATCATCTCCTTCCAACCCCTCTGCTAGAGGCAAGGACACCTTCCACTAGACCAGGTTGCTCCAAGTCCCATCCAACCTGGCCGTGGACACTTTTAGGAATGGGGCACCCACAGCTTCTCTGGGCAACCTGTGCCTCACCACCCTCACAGTGCAGAATTTCACCCTAATAGCTAATCAAAATTTACCCTCCCTCAGTTTAAAGCCATTCCCTCTTCTCCTTTCAATCCATACACTTGTTAACAGTCCCTCTCCTGCTCTCTTTTCATAAGCTCCCTTCACTGAAAGTCTACTAGAAGGTCTTCCTGGAGCCTTCTCCTGGCTAAACAACCCCACCTCTCTCAGCCTTTCATCACAGGAGAGCTCTTCCAGCCCTTTAATCATCCTCATGTTTCTCCTCTGGACTTTCTAGTAGACACTCATTTACCATTTGCAACAACAGAAAATGTCTTTCCCACTGCCAGGACCAGGTTTCCAGAGCAAGAATGAGCAAAAGAGGTTCCACATCCAGTCCCATTCCCACCTTCCACCCTTTTCAGCAGTTCTGGATATCTCAGAAGCATCTTGTGGACCAGTGTGCCTGTTTGAACGTGCCTGAGAAAGCCTTTTGCAAGAGGGCTGTTCTAAGTCCAGAAAGCTGCAGAGGATGCTCTCCAGCACTGCCTCCAAATTTATTGTCTACACAGTCAGCAGAACTGCTGGGCCTGCAACTGAATTCCCAGCCCATAAACAGGTTATTATTTTCTTGCAGGATCATGAGAATATTGAGGCCTCAAGGAAATGGAAGCTCCATCACCAATTTGGAGGTCAGGAGTAAACCCCTTCATTTCCATAGTGCTGCCCTTTTGTCTTAGCAGTGCTATGTAAGTTCCTATAGCAAAGGGAAAGGCAGCATGTGTGCAAGGGGATCAATTGCCTCCCTTCCCTCCTGCTCAGAAAATCTCACACGTGCGCACCAGAAGGGGTTAAAAAGCAGGAAACTCAGGTACTTCCAAAGCTGTTAGCTCCATGCAGAAATATCCATCTACCCCATTTGTAATGCCACAGGAGTTCACCTGCCTGCTGGATAGCACAAGCAAATCAAATCATGCAACTTGAGGCAAGTCCACAGGAAAGGCTGCAAAATAAATTAGAAATACTCAAAACACAAAACAAGGTTTAGCCATGCAGAGCTCGAATCGGTTTATTTCAGCCTGCTGAGAACAAGAGCAAATTATCCTTCCTGAGAAAGCTCATCCAAAGCTGTGCCTGGGACTTCTCCACTCCAAGCACAGGTAACTGTGTGCTGCCTCAGCTCATGGATGGCAAGGAAAGTAAAAGCTGCTACCATCCCTGCTCCCAGAGGGTTCACAACTTTCTCAGTCATAGGAGTATTACTCCTCAGCATCTCATCTGGCCTATTCAAGCAGATAGTGCCCTTTTCTCCCACTGGAGGAGGCTGACATAGTTTTATGCTGGCAGCTGCACCTGACCTCACCTCAGAGATGGGCAGTGTGAACGCCAATCGTTTCTACTTGGTAGAGTCATGTCCCATCAGTACTCAGAAAATAAACCCTCCAGAGACACAAAACTCTAGTTCTTTACTTCCCAGCAACTCTATAAAGAGTACAGTTGCTTGCAGCAGTCACCCAGCTTTCCTTTGCAAATATATTCTTAGAAAGTGTCAGTCTATGAGAATGTTTCCTTGGAACAATCAAAGGGTCCATGTTGGAAAGAGAGAAAACAGTGATGCTTTCTGAGCACGTCAGAGATCATTATATAACACTAAAATGTTATAGAAACCTTGTAGCATGTGAATGTAATAAATGAAAATTATAGTAAATCTGTCATAATATACTCTGATGCAAGGGAAATATATAATCTATGTGATTATGCAAATGCTTACCACAGAGAGTTCTGGGGGTTTTGTCTCATTGGCATGTTTCAGACTTTCTTAATAGAAGAGGGAAGCAGAGAAATCACCTTGGTACAGAACCTAAGGGGTCACAGTTCATACCTGCTCACCCAGGGCCAATCTGTCCCTCAGTTAAGCCCTTGCAGCTGTGAGAGGGAAGAATTCATCTTCCTTACACTCCAATATGAACTTTGTCACTGATCTCCAATGCACCTCAGTGCCTGAGCAATAAAATAAGGATCTGGCTGATTACTTCTCATGCTTTGTTTGCCTGCATAATTTAGATTAGAAGATTTTCTGGGTGATGGCTGCTTTACTTTAAGCATCTAGAAACGTAGGGCTGTGCTCTCAGCACGCAGCTCTCAGTTAACAGTAGCACAAAAAATCACAATAAACCAGAGGGAAGAAATAAGATAAATGTTAGGATGTACAGCTATACTTCTAATACAGAAAATTTGATTGAAAACAAACTCAGTTTCTACACTGAATTGAAAAATAAGTAAGTGTTAGGCTTGGAAAAATTAAGAAAATATCTTTGAAGATTCACTTTCAATTTATGATCTTTTCTTTAAGCACTGGCAATTGAAAATTGTGCAATCTTTTAAAAACAGTTATATACACCCAAAGCTGTGGCTGTCCTGTAATAAAATTAGAAACTCTTCATCTCATTCTACAGCAGGAAAGAAAGAAAGAATTCAAGTATTGTTATTATGATGAATTTTGAAATAAAATTGTTCATTTACTCTGTTAAAGATATTTAAGAAATTTTTACTGTTTTTGCAAATAGTCATGAAGAGCAATTCTAACAAATAGAGACACTCAACTTTTATCAATTCATTTTGAAATTGAAGTTACAGTATGATTTTCACTACAAAAAAAAATTAAATACATTCATTTCAAATGATTTTTCCAGGGTCAAGGAAAAGCTTCAGAAACATCAGCACAAAGCAAACAGAGACATTAATAAAAATGAATCAACTGACTCAAAGAAATTATTGGCAACAGCTTACCCAAAAGAGTAAGATATAGCTCTTTTTTGATTGAATATATTGGGCAGCACTGGAGATAGGAGTCACAGCCATCAGGCCAGGCAACAAAAACAACAATATTAGCAGATAACTCATATTTATGTCAATTCACTCTGTGCCTCAAGAAAAGTCTAATATGATTCTCCTCTCTGCAATTCAGTGTTGACATCAGAGCTTGGATGGGCAGCTTCAAAAGGGACAGAAAACACTTTACTTCTAGAAAAAAAAAAAGTACTTTCAACTCTCATATTACAGCAGGCATTGGAGCAGGTTTGAGGGAGATGTCAGATCAAAGGACTCAGCCTGAAATAAATAAAAGTTACACAAGTCTTTCCTCCTCAGTAAAGCAGCAACTCAAAGCTTGTCTGAATGAAAACAACTTTTGAACTTTGTTATTCAACTGGATTTGGGCTGGTTGCTTTTATGCAGAGTGTTGTATCTCACATCTACTTTTGGAAGCAGGGAATATTTCTGAGCTAATGGGGGCACATATAATACTTAGGGTAGAAAATATCTACATATAACAATTATTATGGGAAGGCCCACTACTTCTTGATGAAGATGTTTATATGAGCCATTAAGCAACACATTGATTTCATGTTAGCAGAGAGTTCTCATTTTCAGTATTGCTGTAGGATTTTGGAGCAAAGGATTGCTAAGAGATAGAACAGCACAGAAAGATTATTATAAGGTGCTTTTGACACAGACTTCTGGCAGAAATGGTGTTTAACATGAGGCACATTGCACATATTTCTTCACATTGATTTCACCTGCCTGCTTGTGCTTTATTAATTCCAAGATATATTGTGCATATAAACCACATGTTTTAAATTAACTCTCTTGCTTGTAATTGCTGTATACAGATTCATTAAAGACATTAAAAATATATATTAACCAACGCCTGTGTGGTTCTCTTAGTTGACAATTTTTAAAATGTTAGTGGGCTATAAATTCTCCCATAACAGAAATTGTATTTTCTGAAAGATTTCCTGTGGGACACTTTTGCCTGATGAAGGTAATAAATACGATAAGTAATAAAAGGTAAGTAGTAGAGAAGAGGAAAATTAATGTGAGTGGAAGTATTGCACTAATAGACCCCTCACTGAACTGCAAACACCCAGTAGATGCTACAGGTTCAATTCCTGCCTGCAGGTACAGGTGTAACCTGCTCCCTCCAGATCCAGGCTGTTCTCCATCTCCTGCTTCAGCGCCTGATCAGACACCAGGGTGATGTCTGCAGAGCAGCAAATGAAGTGCTTTGGAAACAAAAGACATCTGGATTTCTTTGGGAAGAAAGATCAGTATTTACCTGGCCGCCCCCATGAAGGCAGGTCCTGAAGATTGGTCAGAAGGACATGACTTCTCTGAATGCCTTGGGATGAAAGGATGTTCTTTGACAGAGTCAAGCACCTCTTTCAGAAAGTCAAGTATTTAAGATTTTTTTCTAGTATGAAAAAGTTTTATACTTACCTGAAATTTCTTTCAGATGTCTCCAAACCAATAAAATCCAAAGTCATGCTAAGGACAAATAAAACTTTTGCCACAAATCAAACAAAATGTTCTCATCAGGCCTCATATAATTTAACTTTTTTCAATGTATTGATTTTTCCACATAAAAACTTCCATTCACTCTTTGCATTTTTATTGAGATTTTTTTTATTGCTATCAAACCCAAATATCACAATGTCAATCACAGATCTGATTCACAGAAAAAAAAATCACTTACAAAAAATAGTGACAAATCAAATCTATGCTTTTGTCAGAATACATATTTTAATCTTTTAAACCATTAGGTTGACTCATTATTTTTTGTTTTCAAAAAGATTACTTGCACATAAGAAGAAATGTTTTGAAGTGTGGCTGTGGAATTGCTTCTAAGATGGTGCAGTTAATGACCTGGATATTCACCCTGTGATGGGCAACCAAAAACAAATGCCAGGAGGCAGATTATGATCCCAGTCACCCTGGAGCAAAGCTGAAAACAAAATGAAGGTTGTCCTGAGTGAGGGATTGGAATCCCTCACAGACATGTCCTGTTCCTAAGCAAAAGGCAACACCCAAGATTTCTAGATGCATGTGGGCAAAATAGAACAGCAAAAGCCAGAGGGATCCAAATGGCCTTACAGGTTTTTTTGCTGGCAAGTTACACACTTTTCAAAGAAATTGGTATTGTTCTGCCCTTATCTTTTAATAGGAAGATAAGTAAAAGAATAAAAAATGAAAGGAGACACAGAGAGAGAGAGAGAGATCAGCTAGGAGGGGAAAGTAAAACCCCAGCCCTGGGGTGTCCAGGGCCGAGGGCAGCACCTGAACACTGAGAGTCATCAGGGTCATCCTTTTTGGAGACAAGTTTTCCCTGTTCTGGGACTTTCACTTCCCACGCAAACCGGTTATCATGTACAGTCCATTCTCCTAGATCCTTCTGGAAATGTGTTGGAGCACTTTGAGGGTCTTGGTTGGTGCCAATCCCACTCTGCTGGTCTTGCCCACTCCTTGGCTCCATTCCTGTGTTTGCCCTGCTCTGTGCTGTGAAGACTCCATGGACCCGAACAGGGAAGTCAATTCCAAGGGAAGTGCTGCCCTACCTCTGCACAGCCCCTTCTCCAGCCAGATCCTGTTCTAACTTGCCCTTTTCCACAATAACCATTGGGTTTTGAGACATTGCAATGCTTAAACTCCTGCTTGCCAAGGCTTCTACACCCACTCACTTCAGTTTAGTTTTTTCACAGTGTGCAGTATTTCCATTTGGCATTTGATTGGCATTTGCTGACAGCTTTGCTGTAACAGATCAGCAGAAGCAGGTGAGATTTCTGAGGAAAGGTGAGAGACAAGTTAAATTAAAAATAACACCTGTATGAGCAATGAAAACCTTTCATCTCCCCTCACTGAATGCATTTTTAAGATGTTAGTATATCTTCTCTAAAGAGGTGTGAGTTTCAGAAAAGTTAGTTATTATATGATTGAGATTTAAAACAGTATTTATGTGTTAATATTATCATTGTTAAAATTGAAAATTGTGCCATAGACTGACTTGATAAATAAATCAAGCTATGTTTAAACATGAGCAAAAATATTTGGGATATACTAATTTTCCTTTCACTTTCCAAGTCTGTTACACATGTGCCAAGTTATTTGACATCAGTGGAATATGTCAAGAAATCTGTCCAGAGAAGGGGTGGGATCAATGCCCCTGGAAGTGTTAAAAAAACATGTAGATGTGGTGCTTAGGGACATGGTTTAGGGGTGGGTTTGGCAGTTCTGGGTTAATGGTTGGGCTTTATGATTTTAGAGTTCTTTTCCAGCCTAAATGATCCTATGATTCGTAGCATTTTGTCCTTATCTTCAGAATTTAAAAAGTGCTGGAAGAGACAGGCTGTGAATGGTGTGGTGCAATAAGGAGAGCATGAAACTCTCTGAACTTCTGAGAGTCACAACTCAATGAGAAATAACACAGCAAATTAATAAACTCCATACAGTGATCTGCCTAAGTTAAACCTCCAGACTGAGGCAGATGAAATTCCCCTCTGGATTGCCTCAAAGGCATCTTCCTGTGTTTCTACAATACCTTCTACAAAGGTATTCACGTGCCTGTGTCTGAGTAACTGTTTTCTCTGCAAATCCTACACATTCCTCTTCTCTAGCTAAGCCCTTAGTGAAACCTTAATACATAGAAATTAATCTTGGGTAGGTGTTATTTGAGATAACAACTGGACAATATGTTTCTGTTCTATGACACCACAAAATATTGGTTTATTTAAGATAAAACAATATTCTTGCTATCTTTGTCAGCTGACAGGTATAAAGAGCATCTTAAACAATAAAAGTGCTTCAACGCATGTATAAGTGTGGTAGGCAAAGTATGGTGGAGGAAACTTTGCTCTCACAGCATTTAGTGCATAAAACCTTGAGATTAACAATGGATTACTGTCTTTGTATTTCCAATTCAGCCCTGCTCAACAATACTTAGCTCACTTGTAGCTCAGAACCCAAAATCTAATTTATCTAACAATAAACACCACTATCATCTTACATCATGTTGGAGCCTGCCATGGACACAAAATTGCACTGAACTGTTATTTTAAGATATAATAGAAAGAAGAAAGATCAAAATAATTGCCTTATTTGGGAGCTGTCTGGTCTGCACTTACTATCTTAATATCCTCATGTAAGTCTTAGCAGCACACATTTCATACTTCTGGTCTGAACTTGGCACATTTTCATTCTGTTGCAGAAATGCAAGGAAAGACGTTTTCCTTCTTAGATCAGTGGATAAGGATCTGGAAGGTCAGGGTATTGGTCTGTGTATTTACTGGATTAGCAATTCTGCAGAGTCATCTGAAGAAATGCAGAGAAATGCTTCTATCTTGCTTGGCTTGATGCCTTGCTATTCATAAAAACAGAATTCCTGACCCTTTCATTTAAAGGCTTTTGCCTCCTGCCTAAATCTTAAATCAATCTTGTTGCTTCTGATCGCTGCACTTTTAATTCTTAACATCTCCTCTTGAATTTGCCTCACATTCCTCAAAGTCAACACTGGCTGTGCAAGTAACCTTTTTCTATCTCAGTGTCTGAAAATAATACACATACTATTCTAAGTCTAAGGGAGGTTTTCTTGTATATCTATAGAAATCACTTTGGGGTTTGCCAGCCGGTCCTGTGCTGCTGAGTGCCTGAGCACCTATAAATTTAGCATTACCATCAGGAGGAAGTTATTTTTAATCATTAATGGATCCAATCAGATTGGTATTGTAGCATATGGCTTTGAACTGTAGCAATGTTAATACATACAGGTGAGGACTGAACTTCTACAGAGTGAAAGGTGTTACTTGTGCTTATAGTGATGAAGAAAACAGGTAACCTGAGATATGTTTTGGCTGTCTAGCTGAATGTGAGATATCTCACCTCCTGGAGACACCCAGCTCTAAGAGTTTCTTAAAAGCTAATATGCCTTGTACAGACTAGATCCCTGCTTTTAGACAGCTAAGCTTAGCTGGAGTGATCCTCACCCTTCATGTTTTAGGTAACATGGAAATGGGAGGGATCAATCGTGGTTTCATCCACATTTAGTGACAGGCTAAACACTTCAGGTGCAATAACAGCTGCCACATGTGCAGATGGAGAAAATATATCATAGAAAGGATGAGTTGGGAGGGATCTTAAAGATCATGTCATGGGCAGGGACACCTTCCACTCTCCCAGGTTGCTCCAAGCCCTGTTCCACCTGGCCTTGGACACTCCCAGGGATGGGGCAGCTGCAGCTTCTCTGGGTGACCTGTGCCAGGGCCTCACCATCCTCAAAATGAAGAATTTCTTCCTATGATCTAATCTGAACCTGCACTCTGTCAATTTAAAACCCTTATCCTGTCACTTCTGTCCCTCTGTAAGACACCCTCACCAGACTTCTTGTAGCCCCTTTAAGGCTTTAGGTCCCCCCAGATCCTTCTCTTCTTCAAGCTGAACAGTATTTTACTTTCAAGTAAAGGTTTACTGTTTCAATTCACCAGGTCACCTTTTAGAATTTTTTTTTCTTGAAAGTTATATATGCATTTTGTAGGTTAAGAAATCTATTTTTGAGTAAAATACATTTTCATGTAAGTTTATTATAATTCATTGTCTTCTTGTTTGTCAGGCATGTATTTAATACTTTAATCCCTTTGTGTCTTAACATGCTTAAAATATTGACAAGCTCCACGACCTAGTTCCATTTACAGAATGAAATGCCATAGTTCTAAAGGAGGAATTTGCATAGAAAGTTTCATTTTGCTTCAACTGAGCAACTGAAAATAGGTATTATAAGAAGCAGGACAAATAAGCATAACAGGAGGTGATTGGTACAAGTACCTGAAATTAAGGAGTGAAACATTAAGCCAATAATCTGCAAAGTTCCACAGAAGCACTGTCATGTAACTTCTTAGTTTCTAGTCCCCAGAAAGGAATGAGCAGCTGGAAAAAACTGAGTAACTTCAGGTAGCTGGAGATTTCCAGAGACTTGCAGCAACTCAGGACTCTCTGCTCCTGAATATCACAGGAGTTCCAAAACAAACCACTCCTTTAGAAATATCCTTGCTTGAAATCCTAGAAATGGACTTGCTGACATGAGGACTTGAGCACAGAGATGAAGGGGTTCTTGAGAATTTGTGGAAATAATGCAATTAAGTCCAAGCACTTCTGCTTTCACTGGAGAGGCAGGTGCCCATTTTGGAGAACTTGCAGATGAAGGAAAAAGCATAGGATGGCTCAGGTGGACATTCCTTACTAGAAGGGTAGTGAGACACTGGAACAGAGAGGGTTTGGATTCACCACTCCTGGAGATGTTCAAGGCCAGGCTGGATGGGGCTCTGAGGAACCTGGTCTGGTGGACATTCCTGCCCATGGCAGGAGACTTGAAACAAGATGATCCTTAAGATGATCTAGATGATCTTCCACCCCTAACCATGCTATGATTCTGACATCAAGACTGACCCTTCTATGGAGGTTTCTATATCCAAGTGACTACTGGCACTGGAAGTGTCTAAGCAACTTCTGTCATCTGCACAGGTCTCAGCTCTGTTGCTTAACCACAGCTGCCTAGCACGATCCAAGACACCTGTGGGAATCCAAGACATCCCACAGGTCTGCCAGATATGTGAGAGGACACACAGGAGAATGAAATCTGACTGCAGACTTTGCTCTCCTGCTCTCCAGTGTTGGTGTGTGGGCAGTTCAGACAAGTCTCGAGGCAAATAAATATATCTGCCTTCTTTTTATATGTTGTGCTGTACAAGAAAATAAAGTTGCAAAGTTATGATAGATTGCTGAAGAGGCATGCCAATAGCTGGCTCACTTTTAGCAAAACTCACTTCCTTCCTGGTATTCAATTAAAAAAAGAAAATTACTGCATTTCAAATGCACTCTATTTTAGAATTTCATAAGCAGCCTCAGATTCTGTGGCAGTCATGAAATCTTCTTTCCTTATTCAGACATTGCAGTATATTCTGTTCCACAATAAATTCATTAGGCATTTTTTTCTATATCCTGTCCAAGTGTCACTGTGCAGCTGAGCTTTATCTTCCCATTAATCTGGAATTGCTCTTTCATCCGGAACACTTAAACATGTATAATTTTAAATACTAAAGGAATTTTGAGACATTTTAGTAGCATTCTTTATTTGTTTTAAGTTATGTTTGTACTGAAAATAGGGAAAAATCTAGTTATTGCACTCCAACAAGACTTTGTTCCACTGTTCACCATCCTTTGAGCATGACCCTTCAGCCAGTTTTAAATCCACTATCTGCTTTCACCCAGCTGGTGCCTCAACCTCTTTTCTATGGGGATCTTACTACATTTGGTAGATGAAGTTATGCGACTTAAGAAAGTGGGAAAAAAAATGTTTGTGTATAAAGATCTGGTCCCATACCTCATGTGATGAGAATGGTGTATCATCCTGTTCCATTAATATCAGTAGAATTACTTCTGAATTTCATGGAGAAGAATAGTCTTCAAAACTGACCAGGTACTTTAGATATTTGTGTGGTGGAAGCCCTAATGGAAGCATTTTGCTCCTTCATCTTGTTTCTTTTATTCTTTCTAATCAGTTCTTGTTGATCCAGATTTGTAAAAAATCCAGCAGAGTTTTGCACATTCATAAATATAGTGAGAAGTTAGCACAGAAATGTCATTTCTGCAATCACATCCTATTAATATTTTTATAAATAAAAAGAGACATTATTTGTTTATCAGACAAACAAAATTTTGAGCTAAAAATGAGGTGATTTTTTTTTACTTAATTGGGTGGTTTATTTACTTGGAATCATATAACTGCCTTTGCTCTCCTGGTTGTTTGATGATTTTCTATTTTTTTCCTAAAACTTTTGTAGCATAGTTTCCTTTCAATTTCCCAGCATTTCTTTTTCAGAAATTTCTTTTTTCAAAAGATCCAGCAGCAGTTTGAACTAAAATATTTCCTAATTTCCTATTTTAAGCATTAACAATTTCCCTCAGCTCTTACACATCCTTGCTATTCAAGGATCTCAAAGCCTTTAGAAATTATGTCATCATAATTTAATCTAAAGGCAAATGAAGACTCAGGGACTGGACCCACTCTAACTAGTAATCAAATTGTCAATGGCACTGATATCTGCTACATTTCTCTGCACAGATGCTTTCACTAAGCCTTTCACTTCTTTTTTTTTAATTCCTAGGGAATAGTGGAAGGTCCCTAAGGACTTCAGCTCCATTATTATGACACCCTGCTTAGCTGTGCTGGTCTCAGGAGGGAAACCTTTATGCTCTGTGCACTTTCCTGCAGTTTGTATGAAAACTGTGGATAATCCAAAGGGAGGGTTTTCCAAGGGCAATTTTCAACTCTCAGAGAAATGATGGTACTTATGACAGATGCCAACAAAAAAGCCTGGCAGATGGGTGGAAATATCCACAATTCAATATGAAGACACCTTAGGTGGCCTTCAAAGACACTCAGCATCATGGAAGGGCATAGGAGACAGCAGCCAGTGCTCAGACCTACAGGAATCTGAATCTGAATCCATCTGGAATTCTGGATAGGACATCTTAGGGCATCTTAAGTGACACAAGACACGTGGTCATGCAGCAGCTCCAGGCACTGAGTACCTAAATGTCTCCAACTCTGCTGACTCCAGCACAGCCAGGATACCTGGAGAGCCTATACACAACCCGATGCCAGAAACTAAATTTAGACACTAAACTTCAAACTGTTTAAATTTAGTTTAAATTTCAAACTCAATCACATCCCTAAATCATTGCACTTGACATGCCAAATGTATTTTGTAAAGGTCTGAACATGACTTCTCTAGAGAGAAGCATTTCTTTGGTAAATTGTTATGGAACTAGTTCAACTTCGTGCACTTTTCTGGTGGGCTGATATATAGCTTTTCTTTATTTAGCATCACAGTTTTTCTTCCACTTTTAATTGTGCTCCAGATGTTCCTGACAGCTGCTAGAAGACTAGGCCATCTGAGCACTCATCAAGCACACACACAAAAACAGCCAGAGGGGAAAGAGTTCCTCTGCCTGCATGAGGACATGTGCAATATGAGCATCCACATCTGAGCTAATCACTCCCTTTTCTAGGCCAGCAGAAAACAGTTCATATAGAGCCCCTGGCAACCAGATCTAACATTGCAGTTGGTCTTGGCTTTGAGCAGAGGGGTGCTCCAAATGACATCCAGGAATCAGCTCCAGCCTACTTTTCCTCAGTTAATTTTTCTGGTGTTTTCTCATAAATATGCACTTAATGGCCTGTGAGTCATCAGCTGTGCTGGAAATTTAAGTGAGAAGGAAGAAGATTAGAAGTACTTGCTTTTCTCTATTATCTATAAAAGAAGCCTAGAAAATCAGCTCTGATGTAGACATTTAAACTGGCAACATTTAGATTCATTAGATCAGCAGACTCCTACAAGCATTCATTGGAGCAGTGGGTGGACAGACAGTATCCTGAGAGTTCTGACTCTCTGAGCCTCTGCTTAAAACTCAACAGTTTGAAAGGCTCTGGCCTGTATGTTTCAATAATATTATGTAAGACAAAAACAATAGCTAACACTTTTTAATGCCATTCTCAGCTATGGTCTGACATAGAAATATTGAGATCAAAGCCATGGAGAAGCTGAATCAATAGCTCTGCATCTCCTGGCACAGTCTTGCACTTCAACCGATCAAGCCCTACGGCATCAGCTGAGTGTGTGAGGAAGCCACTGTTGTGAGAGGCAGCTGACATCTGTGCTCCTGAACTAATTAGTGGCACTGCCTTAACTGGCCCAGTACGACCACAGACACGCCATTAAATTCTCATTTTATTAAGAAAAATAAATAAATAAGCAGCCAAATTGCTTATTATAGATGATGTACAGCAAATAACAACTCCTCAGCATGCACAGGAATCACATGGGGAAATATCAGGGGTCTCCCCCTAAATGTATTGGACCATCAAGTCTCAATGCCCAGCCCCTGGCACTGTTTAATTTAAAACTCAAAATATACCTGTAAAATACCCCAAGTTTTCTTCCATGAATGAAACTTGCAGCTATAGATGATATTCCTTATTTTTTAGGAAAAGAAGTTTGGTGCACACTTTGAGATAAATCTTCCAGTAATTTCAAAGAAACATTTAGAAATACTGAGTAGAAGTCAGGGACATAGAATATGACTCAGGAAGTATATTTCCCCAGGATCTTCCAAAGAAAAACGTTTCTCTATAAAGACATAAAATGCATTTTCTGCAAAGAGTATAATTTCTTTGCAGTATCTGTTATTGAAATAGCCTATAAATTGGGAGCTTTTGGGTATGCATTCTAGCAGTCTTCATGTTTTAACATTCTGTTTCTATTCTAGCTGTCTTAAAAGGTTTAATTGCAAAGGATAGAACTAAATTAAAGATAAACTTTCAAATGTGTTTTAGCTATGAGAAGTAATTAGACTCACTGAAAGCAAATTCCAAAATGGCACAGTGTCTATACTGTTAATTACACTTTGCTCACAAATACGAGCCTAATTGTCCATATCAAATGGCATCGTCACGTTTAATTATGTAAAATATTGTAAGATGTACAATAGCATCACTAATTCATGATATGAACTGACTCCTCCTGAATATGAGAAATGCCATCCCTGGACCAACTACAAAACATGCACATCTGCTAAAGTCAGCAATGTCATTTTGTAGACATTCATAATGTTCCTTCTCACTGCAGACCTGAGTATTTGAGCACCTGATGGTCACTTAGAAGTAAACAGGGCAACTCAAGAACTGCATATTTGTTACAAGAAGATATTAAAAGGAAGGTTAAAATTCAAACTGCTGCAGTGCAAAGAGAGGTATAGGCCTATAACCATCTGTGTTCGAGGTTCTGTAAGAGTCAGGAGCTGATTAGAAGAAAGCGCAAGATAATTAGGATTTCTTGCACGATTATGGCTTGCACAGACTGTGTTTTATGGCTCACAACCTGGTTCTTCCTATGGCAAGCAGGAAGGGTTCCCTCTGAATGCACATCCTGGAGAAAAGAGCAGCTCAGAGGCTGCTTAGTCCCCCATTCAGTGGCAGCTGAATCAAAGCCTCCAGGCCAGGGACAGCTGACTTCTCTCTGCAGAAGCTTCGAAAGCTCCCTCAGTCACAGAACCTTGTGGTTCCCCTGGCTTTGTCCTTGTCCTTACTTGGCAGCAGCAAACACACTCAGAGGGTTCCTGTGCCATTGTCCCCAAAACAGGAGAAGTCAGAGACTGCTGCAGAAGATGCCACGTCTGCAGGCTGCTGCCTCTCCTAGCTGTGCTCATGAGCCTCAAGGAGTTCTATGCATTTTTTATTTAGAAATCTTTAATAAGAGAACCTGGGAGCAGAGAGCAGAGCCTGCCATTTCCCAGTCATGCCTCAAGACCAAATTTTCACTTTCTTGTTCTCTCTCTGTCCCCATAAATTTTGTGGTCTTGTCTTCAAGGTTTCAAGTAGTAGGAAGCGGGGAGTTGCTGCAGATGTTTTTAGTTAATGGTTGGCTGGTTCCTTACAGCTGAAAAAGGAGTTTCTGAACCTGAAGAACTTCAGACTGAGGAGATCAGATGTTGCCTATGCTAGATGAAAACAATAACCAACACACTTTTTATAAAAAAGCAGACTCCTTTCTCTGTTTCCTCTCTGTTCAAATGGAAAATAAGCCAATTTTCTGTATCCAAAAGTACAATTTTTACATGAATCTAATTTTTTTTATAGGTACCTCAAAGAGAGAAGGAGGACTTTAAAAACACTACTTTAAAAAATATTTCCTGCTTAATATCTTCTAGGTTAACATTCAAGTGTAATGTGAGTTGCCTTCCATTTTATTGGGAATTATTTATTTACAAGTTGGCAGTAGAGTCAGTGACTCCATTCCCCTTTCTGCATCTGGATTTTACCAGTTTGTAAATAAATCGCACACATTACTTTAATTGTCCCCTGTGCCTGCTATGTCATTGGGAAGGAAATGCCTGGACTTAAAAAAGAATTCAAAGAGAAATCAAGTCTAGTAGCAGCATTGATAGTCTGGGGGGAAAAGGGTTTGCAGGAGCCCATTGAACATTCAATCGTGCAGCTGGATTAGGATTCCTGAATGAGCACAGGGATGAAATCTTGAGAGATTATGGTGACAGCCTGGACACCAGTACTGCCCAGGAAAACACATGGACCTCACCAGACACAGATGTGGCAAGTGGTTCTTGAAGGAAGAGTGGCAAAAGTGACACCCAGCCAATAGCTCTCTGTATACAGGAAAGTAATCTTTTAATCATGACAACAAACTTGCTGCTAAAGACTCAGCATTTAATTTTACTATTAACAGCAGCTGCAGGTCTGTTAGGACTCAAACATGAAGAGATACCAAATCCATGTTGTTCCTTACATTACAAAACCACCGGTGTGAATTCAACAGGGAAAATATCCTTGGTATTTCCTCTCTTTTTATTTTACCTTTCTAAGCATTTAGTATTTATTCCTACCAGAGATATGTTTCCACTGTACAAGTATTGGCACAGAGCAGGGACCATCCTTGATGTTACAAAGTTTGGACATGGTCAGTGTTTTTGAAAAGCAGCAGGGGATTAGAAGGACTAACCATGTGAGTAAAAATGAACAGTCCCCACTTCATTTTCTAGCTATAGCTGTGGCTGATGAGTGTTTGGATTGGCTCGTTATTCTTATATTTTAAACCTGTAGAAATCCATAGAATCATGAAAAATGGGATGAAATGGACTCCTGCGTGTTACCTACTTTATATTTGTTCCAAGGCAATATCAGCATTACCTGAACTTTTCCACAGGTCCTGTTACTATTACACTGCAGTATAATATGATGACATTTCTGCAATCCATTCATCATAGGCTTTTCATGCAGGAAGAATTGCACTTGGAAGAAGTTCCATAATGGTGTTGGACAGCTTTTTAATTGCTTCTTTCAATGCATTTACCTGTAGTCAATTTTCTCCAAGTGATCTTCTCTGGTGAGCCAGCAAATACACGAATTTTACAGGAGGGGTTTAATGTGATGAAGCTTTGAAAGAGTGCAAGGGGGAATGTGATGATGGCTGGCTGGACTTGGATTCAGGATTATGGTTAATGTAAAGTAGAAAAGAAGAAGATATTTCCTAATAAAGCTAAGAATAAATCTGGTTAAACATCTGCTGTGGTTACATAGTTGGAAAAACAAGTCCCTTCCAACTTCCCAGATTTGCTGAGGCTGCCAGCACTTGCAGTAAGAAATGGTGAGTGGTCACAGTCCTGAAACCTGCTGTGTTTCAGTCTGCTGCTGTTGAATTCAGGAGAGAAGAGTGATTTGCTCTCTCAGGCCCTGTAATACACACCCAATCTTCATCAAACACTTTGCATCACAGTTTCAGTCTCAGAATGAAAACTGCCTTGAAATCCACAGCTGTTTTTTCTCCTGCAAAAGAAAAGAATCGTTTCCCTCCCTTTTCACTTGGGAATCAAACATTTAAAAATCACTCTAATTTTCATTCCAGTCTACCTAGAAAGGCAAATAAGGCTATTGCTAAAATTTATAACTTAACCATTAAATGAAAGTGATTTAGAAACCAATCATTTGGGAATAAAAAACCCACAGGGTTCCATTCCAAGAACATTGCCAATAATAGTTGGAATTGAAAACATTTGCTTTGGTGTGCTTTTTCTGAGTATAAAGTAATCAAATTGACGTGTTCCTATGGAAAGTTTTTATATTGATGAAACTGCAGTTTCTCATTTGAAAAATGCCAGGTCTCATCCTGAGCACATGGAGTGAAGTTTTTTGCAGCATCACAAAATAAAATGATAGATAGGATTATCTCTAAATCACCTTCAGTAGACAGGTGCCAAAGATCAGCACCAGCTTCAGCATTAAAACTTTTACAGCATTCTTCAGCAGCTTCTGCTTCACTGATTCTGACTTCTCATTTTGCACATACACTGCAGTGGGACCAAACCAGCAAAACCCCTCTGTGCAAAGATCCATTTAACACGTGTTCAAAAGAGTTTTGGCTGCATCAGCAAGACTGTGGGGGAATGAAACCAAAACAAGTGAACATAAGATTGGAATGAATGTATTCATAATTCTCCCGGTGTTGAACGTACCATTGATGAGCAGGTGCAGAAAAGATCTGAGCTGCACACACACACCAGAACATTTCATGTCACCTCAGCAATATTCCTGTGGCTTTCATATTTTCTTCAAGCCAGAACTGGAGTCTCTGTACGCTTCTAAAGTGATGGATAAGTGAAACCGCAGTTCTGATTGGAATTGCAGCTGCCTGTGCCTTCACAAACTCCATCCTTGCTTTTCCAGAGCCAGCCAAACGCTCTGTGCTGGTGGAGCAGCAGCTCCAGCGCCTGTGCTGCAGCCCTGGGCCGCCGGCAGCTGCCGAAGGGAGCTCATGCCATCGTGTGGTGATGCAGCCTCAGCACACAAGTCTGTTTTCACCACAACACCGATGGAACAGAAGAGAAACACACCAATTTCCCTGCTGCATCTCATACTTTGAAAGATGTCTGATAGGGCAAGGGCTAATGGCCTCAAGTTGTGCCAGGGGAAGTTCAGATTGGATATTCGGAAATGTTTCTTCACTGCAAAAGTGGTAAAGCATTGGGACAGGCTCCTCAGAGAAGTGATGGTGTCTCCATCCCTGGAAATGTTCAAAAATGAGTAGATGTGGCACTTCATTATATGGTTTAGAGGGCACAGGGGTATTTGGTCAAAGGTTGGACTTGATCTTGGAGGACTTTTCTAACCTTTATGATTCTATGTCTGTGTTTTTGTGTGTCTGTGGTATTGTTCCATTTGGTGAGAGTTTTTGGAGGTTGGCACCAGCAAAAAGCACACTGAGGCTAAAAGCTGGGTGCCAGCATGAAGGTGTGACTTCCTATGATGCAGAAAAGGCCCCTAGAACTGCTACCACCCACTCTGAGCCTTGCCAGCCTCCTCATCCTCTCATGATGAAAGTGGTTTCTCCATTCCACAACTAGGTCAGAAAAGAGACACAGGTCAATTCACAGGCAAGGCCTTTGGCTTTCCCACCCCACTGCAGCTGCTGGATCTGGGCTGATGCATGGAGATGGATCCAGGCAGGAGCACAGAGCTCTGCCCTCTGCACCAGCCCTTTGTGGTGTCTCTTGGGCATCACAGGGATGGGAAGTTCCAGCTTGACCAACACAGTTCTGCAGAGAAACTCAGGACAAAGTGAATCTTGCCAGGTTTAAAAGGTTCACTCTTGCTGTGGATGGCGCTGAAGTGTCCTGAGGTTACCCCCACACACCTACACCCCCCTGATCTGGGCTTCTCCTGGCTAAGGGGGGCCCACACTGGGTCCTTCCCAAAACATCAGAGCAGGGGCACTGCCATGGGAAAAGGGCTGCAGACAGAACCTGCACAGGGATGCACAGCACTCCACAGCAGCTTTGAGTGTACAGAGCTATGAGGATGACCAATGTCACAGTGTGGGATAACTCAGTAACAACTTCATCCTGAGATGCACGAGCTCTGAGGAGCAGCCAAGCACAGATCACATCACTTATCTGTAACCTGGACATAAAGTCAAGATATCAGCTGATCCTGATAATGTCACTGGTTGTCACGCCACAGAATTCTCAACAACTAATTTTGGCATTTGGCCACAGTATTTGATTATGACAAAGCTTCACTGAAATGTGAAATTATGGTTTGCACCCTGGAGAATATATAAGGCAAGAAAAGGGCCACAACAGGGTATGGGTGTCACCAAAGGATGGGTGGGAAGGATTGCAGGAGGAAATCACCATTCTTTCAGTAAGTTTTTGGAGATGAAAGAGCTGAAAAAAAACAGAGAGACTGTTCAGACTTTTCAAGAGGTTGGAACTTCTTTAGAGGATGACTTTCATGGAAATTTTCTTTCCTTGCAACATTTCCATCATCTCCAGACAGATTGTTACAAATCTAATCCTTGAGCCACTGCACTATTGATTGCAGGCAGCCACAGAGAAAATAATTGGATCTATTTTATTCTGCTCACAGTTCCCTCCCCCCTCTCCAGCCTCAAAAACCTGCACTCCCATTTCCCTCCAGCCTATCTCCATGTCCATCTGATCTGTCAGGTAGCAGCACTCCTCACAGAAGATGATGAAAAACCACATTCCAGAAGCTCCAGTATTTCCTTCTTCCCTCTAGATGGAGCCATGGGCTTTTCCCTGGATTAATACAGTTACTTTGCTCTGAGGTCGAGGCTTTGGTGGAGAGGGATTGAGCCAAGTGCAGGTAAACCTCCATGGTTATTCTGGCAGAGGATGTGCTGCCTTATGGTCAGGAGACAAGGTGGGGACAGAAAACATAGGGGGTTTTACTTATTAGCTGAGTGGAGTCTGGGCTAGCTGAATGCTGTAAGATCTTTGATCTCTTGTCTCCTTTATTCGTTGTATTTTTTTTTCCATACTTTATTACCCTGAGTGGCCCTTCTCAGTGGAGTACAAAACAAACTATATGAGAGCCTTAAACTGACCTTTGATACACAGGGAGCAGGATTTGTCTGTAGATAATGTTGTCTGAGCTGGTCAAAGATATTTTATAGTCAAATAAAGGGAACAGTGGTGATTCCTCCTAGTCTGAGGTCGGTATCTGATATAGAGCAGTATGGGCACCACCAGAAAAGCTGCATTTCTTTCCAGGTAGTGAAACAGGACCCCCTCACTTTAAATAGTTCATATGTGAGTTTAGTGGGCCATATGCATGTCTGCATGGTTGATACCTAAAGTTAGGGGACATGAAAAGCATTTGAAACTTCCAAAGCAACTAAATGGCATCTATTTGCTCTGAGTACCAGACAGAACACAGGAAAGACCACACAGAAAAGAACAGCATCATTTTGTTGTGGTAAACCTTGGAGAATGCACGCAGGAGTGGTAGATTCATTTTAGCAATGAAAATATTAATTCTGAGCCAAACTAATCCTGGCCTGGAGATGGCTCAGGGGTAGCTCAGAGTCCAGTTTCAGTGGTCAAGGATTTCTTTGCTGGCCTGAAGGGGAACTCCAGTGAGACCCACAGGCTTCACACTTGAATCTCCACATTTACCTCCATGTAGACTTGTCCTGTTTTGACACATTATTACATACAGAGAATCAGGTTTGAGGTCTGCAGGTTTTTGGTACTGGACATCCCAGTGAGTAGCAGAGAGCATGAAAAATCTGTTCAGAGCTCCCAGGCAGGCCTGGAATGGTGGCTGCAACAACTCCCACTAAGGGGTGCACTTTGCCACCACATTTATTGCTCTCCCTTCCATATTTGTTATGGGGCAATAAAAAATAAGGTATCTTTCCAAGAAATAATTTGCAAGCATAGCATTGCACTGCCAACGTGCAGCTTCAGTTTTAATAGGGAGGCACAGTCTTCCCTAATCTTCAGGGTTTTTTTCCCCTGGGAAATACATAAATTGCTGTTTTCTATGTCAGTTTGCAGCGATGTCATCTGCAATTTTTCTCCTTTATTATATGTGGGGGAGTAGGAGGAAATTGCTTGTCAACCAGTGGAGATATGCAGCTTTTATTTACATGGGAGAGCAATAAAATTGATTGTTTCTGAACTGAACATGTCACTTGGCTGGAGTTCAAGGCAAAAGAGCATGTGGGCAACCCTGCCTTCTAACCCAGAGAGGAGGGACCACTATGCAACAGGCTGGCCTCTGCCTTGGCCAGGTCACTTGCTCACCCACATTTTAACCACATGAAAACAAGGCTCTAATATGAATTGGTTTGATAGAAATCTTGTGATATTTAATTAAATGGTCTGGTAAAACTCCAGAGAGTCCGAACAGGAGAGTGGAGATATCTTCATCTGATGGGCAAGCATTTAAGCAGAGATATCTACAGATGGCTGATAGAATGCTGCACATAGTTGGTTTTAAAACCATGTTGAAAAAGCAATGGCAGCAAGCACAGAAAAGGGCCACGGATTCAAGAACTAGGAAAAACACCTAACACTTCAGAACTCTGGCTGGAACTAGATGATCCTTAAGGTCCCTTCCAACCGAAACCACTCTGTGACTATGAATTTATGCTGCATAAAATGTTGTAAAGAGATGTTGAGAGAACCAACATCTTTAGGAGGAAAATATCGGAAAACACTGACAAGCTTTCAGAGCTCTTAAAAAGGTTCCAGTAACAACCAGTTCATGGAAACAAGGCTTTAACAACCTGTCCTTCTGAATCCAGGCTGGGTTAAGAAAGTGCAATTTCAAAGCAAACAAACAGACACCCAGCTCTCCCTCCCTGAGAAATACATTCTGCTGTGGAACACAGTGGGACAAAGAGAAATTCAGGTTATCCAGTCACTCTCCTCAGTGAGGAGTCAATTCTTAGCTCCATGGAGCTGTGCAAGGGAAGGCTGGTAGAGATCACTAAGGCTGCACCATCGGTCACTTCAGTAATCCACTGGAAACTCAGAAAATCAAGTGAAGCCACAGCAAGATGAAAGGATTTTCCTTCCCACTCTGTGACCCAGTAATGAGAGACCAGGGCTGTTTTACTGACAGGAATGTTAAGTGCTGTGATTTTTGAGTGAGACAAGACTTGCAGGGCCAGTTAAGATCTCTGTCCACAAACTCTGCCCCAGTCATGTACTCAGATCACAATTGCTAAAGCAACTCTGTCCTTGGAAACTTCAAAGACCATTTTCACTTCATTCAGCATCTTTTTCTTCCAAGTGAGGTATTTATTTACACAAATACATCAGAAAGAACAGGTTGGGTGGGTTTTCTCCATTGTGATATGAACCCCTTGATATATTCCCATGGGTTAATATTGCTCTGGTAAATGCCATCCCACTCCCTCTGGCTGTACCCATCACATGCAGTGTGAGGCCAGGCTGGAGCAGGAGCACCCCATCCCGGCTGTCTGAATAACTGCTTTGCAGACAAATTCACCTTTTATGGTACAGACAAGACCTGACGAGTTTGTGTGACTCAGGGCTTGGAAGAGTCTGGGTCTGGCCTCATTTTCTCCCTGCATTTCCAGTCACTGGGATGACTCCAGTTCTTGTGCACTGTTTTGTCCCAGAGACATACCATTAAATATATACATTCCATGTGAAGCATCCCCTGCATTTAACCTTATGGAAGGCATTAAACTCCTTATACTGATCACCCTCTCTCTCCAGCTCACCCAAACCCCGTTTGAAAATGTGACTTATTGCAGTCCAGCTCCTCATAAGGAGAAAGATGCCCTGAGCAAGCCCTGTTACAACCGCAGCATTCACATTTGTCAGTGGCTCCCAGAAGAATACACAGGCCAGCAAAATACCCACTTGAATGTAGCTACTGTATCTTCTGGGGGACTATTTCTTTCTGCAGAATCCATAAAACGTGTGCTGCAGCTGTAGCAGACCTCCTGAGAGGGGAATGGCATTCTAGAGTGTAACTCCATGCAGCAGCACTGCTGGGAAAGAAAGTTCAAAGGCATCCAGCTCTCTCCAGAGGATACAGCTATGTGAGACCCTGCTGGATAGATGACTAGGTACCTGTTTTAGCACCAAAATATTACAAAGACCTTGTTCTGCCTCCAGGCAGTAATTTGCTGAAGCACATAAGACACGTTCCCATTGGCAGGATGAAAAGAAAACTTTCACCCCTTCCTTTTTTTTCTTTTTTCTTTCTTTTTTTGCAAAACACAACATTATGTCATCTTTGAAAAGAGCTCTATTGTATATGTGGGCCACACCAAATATGCATGGAAGAGAATTAAGAACTAAAATGACAGCTTCTGGTGCTTATATAAACACACATTAACCCTGCGGGTCCCAGGTTTGAGTTAACTCCAAAGCCTGGCTTGTACCAGATGCCTTGAACTGTAATCCATAGATATTGTGCAGCTTTCTTGTTGTGCTTTCTTAGCATGAAACTGCTGAAGTGCCTTGTCCATTTTTGTTTGCTTTATAGCAAGTCTGGGAGGTAGAGAAAAAGCCCTGATTTTTCCACTCCCAGACAGATGGTGTGCTGTGCTGGTTTCCCATTTGTATACATTGGTGAATATTTTTAATCTAGATTGAACTTGGAAAGAGAGAGCGCAAGAAGCAAATTAGATTTTTCCCAGGCTAATTCTTCTCTCATTTCCTCCAATTTTACACCAGTGACATTAACAGGGTTAGCTTTTGATTTACACTGGTACCAGGGAGAGAAAAATGGGCTCTTGAAGAGCTGGCTTTAATTCAAAGCAGCTGGGCAGAAAAAAGGTGGTGTGGGAAAATCCTGTTCTCCAGGAAAATGAGAGCTGACACAGCCATTAGCTGTCCCTACAGATACCTGTTTTAATTTGCATTGCTTTAGAGGCAGAGCTAGTCATTCCTGATGGATCTAAACCCCACCATGAATGAGTGGCTTTCTTAAATCAGTAAGTCAGTGGAAAGCCCAAAGCAGGCTGGAAGATGCTCAGTCTAACTAAAATTCACTCATTTTTAATCTTACCCACTTCTCAGTGCCAAGCCTAGATCACAAACTGAGGAAATTGTTTATTATTAAACCACTGAACTACAAAAATAATGCAGCAGGTGAAACTTAATTATTAAAATCATGGATGTTATTCTATATGGGCTGAGAAACAGTTTCTCATGTTTTCTGTCAGAGCCACAGCTTTCTCAATCTGGCAACTTGCTGAAAATTGCTTTTAGCTCTTAATAAGACCTGGGGGAACAGAGTAATTTGCTCTGTTGAATAACATGCATTAAGTATGGGGACACTAATTCTTTTGCAATAGAAGCTCTGATTTAACAAATAAGAGCACGATCAAGTAGGTGTTTGAGCTCTGTTTGAGCTGCACAACAGTTTCATATCATCCTCTTTCATGGCCACTTTGGATGCTCATTACCTTAAACTGTGAAATCACTCATTTAGATGCCTGCATATGGATCTCAGTGCCTGCCTCTAAGCACTGGATTTTGATATTTTCCGATTTTTTTTTTCCTAATCTGCTTGGCATCGTTTCACTGCAGTGCTGGTTTCCATTCTTTGGATCTCTGGGTGTCCATGTGGCTTCTGAGGGGTGTTGTCATGATGCACAGCACAGAGCAACAGCTTTTTATTCCCCCTGGACTACAGATAATCCACATTTATGCATCTGGGAGCAGGCTTTTCTCTTCAGTGTCTGCTATTCTGCAGGTTGATCAGAGCCGTCTATTACACAGGGCATTTCCACAAGCAGCGGAGTAGAAGATTTTCTCTCTGGAGGTCCCTGCCAGGGAACTGCTGGAGAAGGGTGCAAAGTCAGCAACACAGAGGCAAAAAGTGCTGATATGGCAGGCAGGAAAATACAGAATGGGAAAAAGCTCTTGGGGTTTGCACAGACCCTGGTGGTGCCACCAGCAGAGACCACCTGAGGTCAGCAGTGAATGGAAGTGCATGCTCAAAAGCATGCTAACAGATATGCTGCCTCCTGCAGCCGAAAACTTGGACATCTTGGGTGAATTTCCTCTTTTTTCTTTGTTTGCTTTTGGGGTTTTGTTTGGTTGGTTGGTTTGGGGTTTGTTGTTGTTGCTGTTGGTTTGTTTGTTTTTGTTTGGTTTGTTTTTTAATAAAGGAGACATAACACAGTCACTCATGATTAAATACTAAGAGAGCTGGAGTTGTTCAGCCTGGAGAAGAGTCTGGGGACACCTTATAGCAGCTTCCTTGCACCTCAAGGGGTCTACAAGGAAGGTGTTGACAATTATTAACAGGGCTTATTGTGATAGGACAAGTGGTAATGGTTTTAATCTGAAAGAGGGTCAATGTAGATTTGTCACCCTGATTTTTCAGCCTTCTGATTGTCTTTATTTCTACTGGAGTTTTCTCCATGAATTGTAAGATAAACAAAGACTGATGTTTTGTAAACAACATTCTTTCTAGGGGGAAGGACAAATTGATGGACTTCTGAGTTGACCACTGGGGTCAGAGGGGTGTTCCTCTCGTCCCCCAATCCTTGGCCAAATCCCAAAATCTATATAAGTTGAGTTTCCCAAAATAAAGGGCTTCTTTTCTCACTCTGAACCTGATAGTGTCATTTTTCGTGTCCTGATTGCAACATAGGTTAGATATAAGGAAGAAGTTTTTCCATTGAGGATGGCAAAACACTGGCCCAGATTGCCCAGAGATGTTGTAGAAGTTCCCCCATCCCTGGAAACATTCAAGGCCAGGTTGGATGGGGCTTTGAGCAACATGATCTAGCTGAAGATGTCCCTGGCCATTGCAGGGGGATTGGACTAGATGTCCTTTAAAGGTCCCTTCCAACCCAAACTATTCTATGATTCTATGACTAGCCTGACACTGCAGACTGGGAAACAGAGAAATGGTCCTTTCCCATTTTCCCAGCTCTGATAGTGGAATATGGAAATGGATTTCCCAGGTGGTTTCTTTGGCCATGAGCAAACCATGTACCACAGGTTCCCTCTCGTGAGCAAGAGGAGCTCCAGACATGGATGACATTATTCACAAGATATAGTGAATTTGGGTAGAGTCACACAGGACATCACTTCTCCAGTGCTTTCAGAGTTTACTGATCCTTTTTGGGGGCCTGTTACACACTGGCAGAGCATTTTACAGTCTTTCTTGCCTGGTATTTGCCCCAGGCCACCAAGAGGCTGCCAGAGGAAGCTGGTCAGAAATGGATGTGCTACATGTGATATATATCAGCAAATAGGGGGGTTTGGACCCTGTTGGAGCCCCTATGAGTCCTTAATATTGAATTTGCAGTGGCAAGAGTGAAGAACAGATGGTTCTAATCATCGTGCAGGTCTGTCTTCTGCAGCAGACCCTTTAACAGCTCAGGCAGAAACACTGGATCTTTCAGGCACCTGAGGGAATTGTCAGACCCCAGATCCAAACCTTATCACTCACCCTGCTCACTTCCTATGTGCCATGGCCCATTAACACCACGGCTCTTGGGGCTCAGCATGTTCAACTCTACAGTGGGATGAACTGCACAGCCAGATCCTGCTTCCCCTTCTGCACTCTCCTCTGCTGAACACCTCACCTAAAGGATTATGCAACTCAAATGCCAAAAATAACTTCTTTCCCTGTTCTTTAGGGCTTTACGGTTGGCTGATACAGAGCAAAGCCTGGGACCAAGGGACAGAGTGCGGATTAAACTGAATTTAGGCAACAATTATTCTCCTCTGCAGAAGAGATGCACAGGGAGACTGCATTTTCTCACCTTTGTTTGGCTCGTGCTCTCATTCCCAGGAGGAGAGAGGATGTATCAATGCCTCAGCAGACCTCAAGAAGCAAGTTGTTATTTTTTTTATTTAAATCATACAGCCCTGGAGTGAACAAGCTGCTACCTGAGGGGTCACAACCTCCATGCATCTTTGTGGTTTTGGCTGCTTGGCCAAATGTCTTCTTGCTCCTAAAATAGTTGCAAGGGTTCTCAGAGTGAGAACAGAGACTTCTAAAACATGATTGTAAAATGTGAACCTCCAGTTCAACAATACTTGCAGAACTGTTCTCAGCAGCTCTCAAGCTCTAAAGGAGGCATTTGCAGCCTCCAAGGAAATCCTAGACTGGTGACATTCAATAGAAGACGTTTGCTCTTTCAGAACTTAATGGAATCCTCAGTAGAGGGTGAAGCAGCTGACAAGACGTTTTTCTATAGCAAAAATTTCTCACAATTTCCTCTTTTTATTTTTCAGTCCCTTCTGAGATGAAAATACAATGCTCTAAATTTCATAATGGAATAGAAATTGCCCAAAGTGTTTCCCTTTGCTTTGAACAGCTTTAAATCTAATACTTTCTGATACTCTTAACATCAATAAGCCACTCCTCATCTCACTGGCACCTAATCAATGAAAAATGCAGGAAAACAAGCAGAGCAATGAAAGCAAAAGCGCCAAATCATCAAACATATCAGAAATAATTCAAAATGAAGGCAACATTGGGGGAAAAAAAACCCAAAAAAACCAAACTACAAAAAAAAAAAAAAAAAAAAAAAAAAAAAAAAAAAAAAAAAAACCACCCAACAAACCAAACCAAAAAACACCCCAGCCAAATGGGATTTCAGGACATTTTTCCAAACACAATTGTACCATTTCTTAATGCTGGTAATACTTCAGATATTTTTGGGATAATTCAATGAGAAATTGTCTTCCCAAAAAGCATGCATCCACATGATGTATAAGACCCTTGTTTGTAATCAATACCCATCTTAGAAGTCCTGGCACATTTTGCTTATTTAAGGATATCCAAATTCATTAAAACACAGAATGTTTTGAGTTGGAGGGACTTTGAAAGGTCATTTAGTCCAACCTCTCCTGCAAAGAGCAGGGACAAGAGATGTGTCTCCAATAGACACATCTATTATTTGTATTTTACTAATGATTTACTGTGGATTTGCTCAAATTGCTTCCATACTTAGAAACTGGAAATCACAGGCACCCATAGATGTCCTCAAACCCTGAAGCCAAGTCAGAAAAGGACCCTCAAAATAGTGCATTTTTTTGGCATTCCCCAAACTTCCATATGTGACTCCATGGATGTTGGTTGTCAGCTAAGAACGGTTAGCTGGAAACTGCAGTAACAGCCCTAAAATGCAGAATGAAAAAGCCCCCAAGGGTGTTGCACAGGACTAAAACAGATGAAGCATGAGAGCCAGGTGGGGGTTGTCTATTCTCCCAGGTAACAAGGGACAGGACAACAGGGAATGGCCTCAAGTTTCACCAGGTTGAGACTAGATATTAGGAAAAATTTCTTCACTGAAAGGGTTGACAGGCATTGGAACAGGCTTCCCAGGGAACAGGCTGAGTCACATCCCCAGAAGTATTTAATAAATGTGGATGAGGCACTGAGGGATGTGGTTTAGTGGTGGACTTGGAAGTGCTGAGTTAATTATTGGACCAGATGACCTTGGAGGTCTTTTCCAGTTATAATGATTATATGATTCTCTGCTCGAGTATGGCATAAGCGGACTCTTCACAGAACCATGGAGGCTGGAGGAGACTACCCAGAGCTTGAACCCAGATTCCAAGCAGGGCCATGACTCACAAAGCCAGGACTAGACTTGTCTAAGTCTGCAGCCTCTGCACTGCCCTTAACCTCTCATCCCAGCTCTGATTTCAGCCTTAGGTCTAGGAATTTCCAGCACCACATTCTTCTCCAAAAAGAGAAGAGCAGCAACAACCAGTTCAGGAAACCAAGCACTAGCCCAATACCCAAATGATTCTTCAGCTTGCAGTCAAAATAAAAAGCTTGGCCAAAATAATTTCTTCCTATTTACACACAGGCCATTTAAAGGCCTTTAAATGCTACTAGCTGGATGCTGTAGAAACAAAATGAAATAAAATGGGGCACTGAATTGTGTCAGTAATGGAGAATATCCAAATTGCAATGTCCCCAGCTTGCCTTTTGCTTGGGACCACTAAAACTCTTCAGTTTGTTTTTATTCTAATCACTTGTCCTCAAAGGCAGTGGAGAGACCAGCCCTTTCCCAGGGGTTCTATCCATGCCAGAGCCTGGCAGCATTCCTCCTCCAGACAATCAGCCCTCCTTCCTATGTGATGTCTTGAGAAACAGCTGCTGTTCCACAGGACAACTCATGACCCTTCCCACATACTTTTTTGCTCTTTTCTAAAAATACCACTGCAGTCCCTGCAGAGGGAGGAGCCCTGCACAGGCTCCAAAGGCTCCACATTGCAGCTGAGGCTGCTGCCCAAGCTGAGGTGTGTGCTTTGATGGCCAGCAGCTCAGGGATGGACAAAGGAGGAAAGCAGTTTTACCCCCTGGTTCTTCTGCTCTCCTTCCTTTGTGCTCCTGCCTTGCTTCAATCCACTCCTCCTGGCCCTATTTGTAACCATGGTGCCAAGTCCTGGGGGATTTTCTACCTCTGGCATCATGTCCCCCTCAAGGAAAACTATTATTGCAGAAAGAAAGTGTCCCCTGGACTTGAAAGCTTAACTAGAATAGTTCAATCTGGTTCCTTTTTCTGAGCCCAGGGCTGAAGGAAAGGGCTATGCGTATAAGATATTGGGTAAAGTACCAATGCAAGCACCAAGGACCATGGATTTACAGTCTTTGGGAGAACCCCCAGGGGTTTCTCAGGCTTCCTTGGTGAGTGCTGGTGTTTGGAGAGCAGATGGTTACAGGAGACTGGACATGGTGCTCACACATCTGCAAAAATGTGGAAACTCAAAGACAAAACATGTAGAAGGAAGATGCTTTTCCACTCTTTGGAGAAGGAAGGGAAGCTGAGTTATCCTCATCCCCATCCCAGATAAGTTAAAGAACAGGCCAGCTCCTTACAGGAGCAGAGAGAATTGAGAAAACTTCCAGGAGAGAAAAGCAATAAAGCTCAGTGCAGCAGGCTGGGTCCGAGCCCTTGTAAAGAGTGACTCAGCCAGGGCCTCACAGCTCTGGGTAAGACTCCTCACCATAAAGAGCTCCTAAGCAGAGGTGCTGAGTGATTGCTTTATTGTTCCTTACAAACCTTGCTGTGAAAGCCCTGTAAATATGTTTATGAGCTTGTTGGGGCGGCTTCCCCGCTGTTGGCAGTACTGTAAATAAACATGCTTGCCTTTGATTCACGGAAGTTTCATCTTCTGGACTCCATTATGGAACCTGGCTCTGCTTCCAGCTCAGACATGGGGCCCCTCCTGCCCCAGCTCACAAGGAGCACGACATTTCTGCTCTCCAGTGAACAACTGGAAATATCAGTGCACGTGTTTAGCATTATACACATCCCCATATGGCAGCCTCACTTGCAGCCCCCTCACTCCTCTTCCCCCCAGCAGAGCTCTGTGAATTCCACCAACTCCAAAACAGCAGCCTGTGGAAAGCCTGGGGACAGCTTCCATCTACTGGCCTCCTTTCTCCCACATAGCAAGGACACTTGGGTATGATCCTCTGAGCTTGGGTGGGCAAAGCAAGCTTAGGGGAATGCATGTTGCCTGCATCCAAGAGTGATGTTTGCAAGCATGGGGTGCATCTACATTTGAGGGCAGCTTCAAAAAACTATTTTGGCTTCCACCCTGCAGTGGCTCTATATTGGCTTCCACCATGCAGTGTGCAGGAGCAACCTGTGCCAAAACCTTGTTGATGAAGGTAAGACAAGGAGCCCAGCTGAAAAATCTGCCACCCTGTGCTGTTTCCCCTGTCCTGCACAGCCGAGCTGCCTCTGTGTCATCACAGCCTGGTGTTCAAAGCAAGCTGAATTTGCTGCTGTTTTACCCTATAAGCCAGGATTTTGTGATGCCAGGAATGTTCAGGCACTGCCAGATGAGTGGCCAAGGTGTCTGTGCAAAGAGGGCTCAACACAGGGAGAGACAAATCAGAGAACCACAGAAGGGTTTGGGTTGGAAGGGACCTCAAAGATCACCTCATTCCAACCCCCTGCCATGGGCAGGGACACCTTCCACCATTCCAGGTTGCTCCAAGCCCCATCCAGCCTGGCCTTGGACACTTCCAAGGATGGGGCATCCACAGTTTCTCTGGGCAACCTGTGCCTGTGCCTCACCACCCTCACAGGGAAGAATTTGTTCCTAATATCCAAGAAATCCTCTGCAGCCATCCCATTGCAAGTGTCCAGCTTTGAGAGAAAGGTTGTCCAAATCTCAACCCAAACCTGAAGACAGATAATTTTTACACATAGTAAAAGTCAGCTCCCTGCCATTCCAGTGTGTCCATGTGAGCACTTCATCCCTGCACACTGGACATACCCATGAACTTCAGTGAAACCTCCCCTTTGCCTCCTTCCAGGCATCTTCCTTGTCTCTAACAAAAGCAAATCCCAGTCAAGGCTTCTTCAATATCAAAAAGTGTGGCACTAAGTGTGGACTCCTAACCACAATATACAAAAAACCCCAAAACTTAAGCTGAAGAAAACATCTCAGAAATTCACCAGCAGCAAAGGTAGATTTTATCAGTTTCTTTGCTTCCACCCACTCTCCTATTATAGAGTTAAAATATGGGATTGGTCCAGGAAACAATCTGCATCAAAATAGAAGAACCAGGATATTTGCCCATCAATATAAACTGAACGAGAGACACACCAAACATCACAAAGAATCCCATGAGCAAAGAAGCATCTTGTGCACTCAGCAAGCAAAATGCTCCTATTTTCTGCAATGCCTTGCAGCCCAGCTGTGATCAAAAATGTTTGAAGTGTAACCTAATAAATTGCAGTAAACATAGAGAGGATACTAAAGAAATATTTCTTAGCTGGCTTTTGAAGTGAAACAGAACTTGTGCTGCAGGACAGCAGCTCCAGGGGACCAAACACTCAACAGGAGTTTCTTGCAGGGGGAACAAAAGGATAGGTTTGTAAGCAAGGGCTATGAGACGGTTTAATGCTACAAGAGGGGCTGAATCCAAGCTAGGGTGAAAGGTTTAGGCTGATCTGCACCTGAGTGTCAGCATGGCCATATCTGAGTGCCTGTGGCATTGGGTCTGTGTACACAGAAATTGAGACTTAACCAAACGGCAGAGAGTGACCCTGCAGAAGGGACACTGGGCCAGGGCTCTGTAGGTTAGCTCAGGTCAGGGCACATTCCATCATGTTGTTTTCCATAACACACAGGCACTGAATTTCCACACATACCAGTGGGAATCAGGTGTTGGTTTGCCAGAAGGAACATGGGTCTCTTAATTTTCTGAGTCCACACCATTGCTTGGATCCAATATGTTCATAAAATCACGGAATGGTTTGGGTTGGAAGACACCTTAAAGACCATCTAATTCCTCAGGTTACTCAGAGCCCCTTCCAGCCCTTCCAACCAGAACCAAGATGTGGGGCATCCACAACTCCTTTGGACAACTTATTCTAGTGCCTCACCACCCTCACAGGAAGAATTTTTTCCCCTAACATCCAATCTAAACCTGATCTCTGTCAGTCTGAAGCCATTTCCCCTTGTCCTGTCACTCCAGGCCCTTGTAAATAGCCTGTGTCCTTCTTTCTTGTCAGCTCCCTTCAGGTACTGGAAGGCTGCAATTAGATCACCTGAAGCCTTCTCTTTTCCAGGCTGAACAATCCCAGTTCTCTGACTCTTTCTTCACAGCAGAGGGGTTTCATCCATCCAATCATCTTCCCTCACAGAGCTGTCCTACCTTTGGACTCTCCCCAATACCTCCATGTCCTTTCTGTGCTGGGGACCCCAGAGCTGATGCTGGACTGCAGGTCAGGTCTCAGCAGGGCAGAGGGACAGATCCTCCCCTCACCTGCAGCTCACCTGCTTTGGATGCAGCCCAGGATACAATTGGCTTTCATCTTGTAGGTCTCCCTCCCATATCTATAGGGTAGGAATAAAAGTCCTGGTTCTCCTGCCTGCCTTGAATATTTAGGTTGCTGCTGCAGCTGGGTTGAGGTTGTCTCCCACTACAGCATCCTATTAAGTAGCAGGATAAACTGAGAGCACAGGAATACAGTGGCAGACACCCCCACAGCTGCCAGACCCTCCCTTTGCCCAGGCAGGGAAAAAGTTAATCAGGACACCAGTCTGGCACCAGGAGCAGCTGAATCTCATTTGGGCCACCTACACATTGTGAGGATAAGGAAACTGTCTCCAATTATATTCTGAAAAAGAGTCAGAAGGGACCTCCCAACAGATCTCCTTAATTTCTGCTTCTGCAAAAATGTCCATTTTCTTCCTTTTTATTTTTTTTCCTTTTTTGTTAATGTCCATTTTTCATTTGTGGTTTTCAACTAAACCACAAGCCTAATGAAGCGAGATGAGTGATGGAGAGGTTTGGTGTTTGTTATCATTTAGTTTAATGATTTGACTGTGGGGTCTCAGCCTGGTATCTACAACAAAAAGTTCCTGTCAATTCCCAGCTGTCTGTGAGAACTTCCACAGAAGAACAGAGCAGGAGGGGAACTCTCAAAGAAGAAAAAGCTAATGGGGCATTTCTGAAATATGTCTGCAGGAACATCCTGTGGAACCAGCAGGATTTGTCAGTCTGGCAATTTGCAGTGACAATGAACATTTTTCCAAAATAGATATCTAGAATATATTTCCTGATATGTTCATTTCTTGCATCTCTGGCTCAGCCTGCCTCCAAACACTGCCATGTTTTGGGAAACCTCACATCCCACTCTGAACTCTCTGGTGTAGTTCCATCTCTAATTTCAGCTTCCAGTTGTCTGGACTATGTGACTTCAGTGAGAGGGAAATTAAGAGGATTTCCTTCTCTCGGCATGTGGTTGTCAATTGATCCCAGAAACAATTCAGATTTATTGCTCCAATTTGATGGCTCATGGGAAAGGAATTGGCTCCCCAGCAGTAAGTCCAAGATGGGAAGAGGCAGTAGCCTGAGCACTGTGACTGATGGCCACAGACAGAAATACTTTCTTCACCGCTTTGCAAGTCAATTGCTGCACCTTAGACCTTAAACCAACACATGGTGAGTGACCTCCAGATACTGATCTGGAGCTTCACCTTTCACCTCCCTCCACTTCTCAGGTTTTCCTCTCTCTGTTCTCATCCAAGCCATTGCAAATATTCATCTTTTCTTTTTTGCCTCCCTTTGCTTTGGCTCAGCCAGGGCCTGAAGACTCAAGACATTATTCATTCAGTGTAACTCTACACCCTGTGCTGTGGATTTAGTCAACTGGATCCAGTGGCCCCTTCTGGCTTGAAAGTCTCTTCAGACTAAATTCATAATAGCAATGCTAATGCAGACATTTTGCAGATGCTTATTTCAGGACATGGAATAGTTATGATTCATCTTGTTTGGTGTCCTAGAATATTTCAGCTCCCAAACCAGCACTGACAACCATGTTTTTTAATTTATCAGCACTTAATTCAGTTTTAAACAAACTTAGAAATTCTTCTCCATTTTATTTTAGTATGCATTATTCATGCAGGCCCCAAAAACGGGAGTTTTGGACAAGCCCATTGCATTATTTAGAATGTCTGGACGTTTGCTTTTAAATAAATTGTCTACAGCACATTAGGCAGTGAGGACATTTTTAGTCCTTCTCTCCTAGTCTACAGAACTGGAGTGTTAAAAGAAGCCAGATCAGTATTTCCAACCAATATGAAATTTGCCTCAAAAAACTATAAATCTGATAGCTTCTCCAGCTATGAAAGATATTTGGTCATGATGTTAATCTCCTTCAAATGCTGTCTGTTCCAGAAGATGACCATCCAGAATCAGATCTCAAATAGCCTGAGTTTGAGTGCCTGTTCACAGATCAGCAGGATTATGTGGCTTCCAGAGTTTTTCCTGATTTTAAAAAGGAAGCTTTGAAGCAAGTTATGAATTCACATGATTCAAAGCTCCTTTAAGTTGAAGTGATTCATCCCCCTTCTGCTAAAAACATCACCAAAAGATCAGGTGCCAGGCCATCCTCATAACTGAATACAAAATCAACCCCAAAAAAGAGAGAGCATGAAAGGAGAGAGTTAATCCAGACACTGCTTTGTCCCTCAATACAGATGCTTAAAAGATTTAACAAGGGGAGAGCTGCCATGCAGCCTGCACATACATGCTAGAGAACAGTTAATGTGCCCTAAAGTTTGATAATCTGAATAAAAGTGGATTTGAGAAATTTATCTGGATTAACATGATCTGCTTTTCAGTGAAAAGATTTTGAATCCTCAACAAGGAGCTTAGCCACGATTAACTCATTTAAACACTTTCACAGCTAAATGTGGTCCCAATGCCCCAAGCAGTTGGAGCTTTACCCTTTGGGGATTAAGCTAAACCTCATCTGGTGGTTCTCCTGCTCTTCTCTATGTCTGCCTATTCTGCAGACAGCTCCTCATGGTATCACCTCCATCCTTCCTTTCATTGTAGGGGGCTGGAGAAACCAAGAGGTGGGAATTTCTCCCGGTTCTTTCCCATCTGGTTGTGGTTTCCTCCCCTCATTGTCTGGTGGCAAAAGAGATGATGAGTCGCACTCAATTTGCCAGGTCACTGAAGAATCTCAGCAATAGAGAGTCACCCAAGCAGCTGCTGCCTCAGACTGATGTGCAACCCCTCCAAGGGAAGAGGGTCTGGATCGACCTCTCCCTCTAGAGATTACCCAGCAATAGGAATTAGTGCTTGAATTACATCTGAGCATCCAGAGAAGTTCTGCTGCCTTCTCCTCACCTCTGGACCTGTCAGGGCTCATCCTCTGTGTTAATGAACTAAATTAAATGAGGGCATGGGGCCTCAAAAGTGCCATCCACACTGTTGCATTTTTGACATCCTCCTTGGCATGGGTCAGACCTGAGCTTGTCTTGGGGCTCGAGGCACAGGTTAGAACAGGGAGCAATGGTTGATTTGGATGCAGCCATCCTGGATTGGGGATTAGAAGGATTAATACAAGCTTAAATGGCACAAATTGGCCTCAGAGCCAAGAGCAGCTCCTCCCCCATTTTATTCCCTGCTATGGGTGGAGCTGCTAAAGGCAAACTAAGGCAAACTAAAAGCAAACTAAGTTTGCTAAAGGCAAACTAAGAATACGAGAGTATCCTTGGGAAGTCCCGGCAGGGAGATTCCCCTCCCTGTGGGACACAAGGAGAGGATCTGCCTGTAAAACTCTTTTTACTCCATCAGTTGCAGTCCATGTCTGTTGTCTAGGGGTGAGGAAGAAAGCTTCTTTCTCACAGGTACCTCAGTTAGCACTGAGAGCTGAGGAGTCCTCCAAAGGTGAAATATTTTCTGCCCATTAGATAAAATGAACTATGAAATTCCAGTGCCAGAACTCATCAGAAATAATCAGGTTTTCCCATAACCTTTTTTCTTTTTTAATAAAGTACTATGATTTTTTTTTTTTTTTTATCTCCACAGGAATGTTCTAGGGTTTTGTTTTGTCTTGTTCAGTTTCTTTCCCAAAGGAGGGGGAAGATCTGTTTTCAGGACTAAAAGCACCTGGAAATAAAACGTATGATTTATACAAGATCTTAAAAAATTTATGCTTAGGCTCTTTGCATTTCTTGGGGCTTACTGGTGAACATTGGCATTTTGTGTCCAGACGCAACCTATTACAAGACAGATGTCTAACCTTAAACTGCATCTCAGCAGACATGCAAGCTGTGCTTTCTCATCCAGACAGTTCTGCCTTAAATCTTTTTTTTTTTCTTTGCTGCTTTTTTTCCCCCAGCTTTTATTCATTGTTTTTAAATTAAAAAAAAAAAAAAATCATAAAAGATGAACCAAAACAAAGTGATGTGAAGAAAACAGCCTGAGCTTCTCTGGCAGGATTAAGCCGCCCTTAGCACTAAATGCACTAAATGGCAAAGTCTTGCTCCAAAAGCCCAGGCAATACAAGATACAGAGAAACTCAAATCTAATTAGAAATGTAGCTTCATTTAGTCAGAATTAATTATGTCACTTATGTAGGAACTCCATGTTGCTACACCAGCCTGGTGATTCAGTGCAACATCTACAAAGTTTTTCTCTGTTTTATTTGCTAAAATATTAATGTAAATGCAACATTTGCGAAGGCATTGGATTCAGTATCCTCTGGGGTAACACACTACAAATGTGAGGTAATGGGGGCAAGAGCTGCAGGGAGAAGTAGATTCCTACCCTGAACATATAATTCTGCTCATCCTCAGGATGCCCTGGGACTCTCTCTGAACCACCTCTATCCAAAGTTCTCCAGAGCCTCAGGTTTCTCTCACTGACCCTAAGCAAAAGTGCTGAGACACTGCATTGCCCTCTTGGGCCAGGAACAAACCAGACACTGAAGTCTCAAGGGCTTGGGGGTGCCCAGAAAATCCCTCAGAGAATAATTAATCTGTTCTGCCCTGGATACCAACCTCAGGATGAGCTGAATTGCCTTTAAGAGGTTCTGTTACACTTGGACAAAATATTTGGACCATTCAGTGCCTCTGTTCTCCCAAAATACACACATGTGACCACCCCTGTCCAGTCCAGGGTGCAAGATCAGAGGATGCCACAGGGCAAGCACCACAGCAATCAACTTCTCCTGACTCAGAGTCTTTGCAAGATGGTGCCAAGCATCATATGGCACCAAACATAATAAACTCTCAGACAATGAGACCATCCTCAGAGTATATAAATATGTTTTGAATGTGGAGTCCTAGAGCAGGTAAGCGACGAGGAGGCCATGGTGCAGATGGGCACATTTTTAGAGACCTAGACACCTACTCAGGGCTGGGAATTCACCTAGATTACATGTCAGCTGGGAATTGCAATGCCTAAAACACATTATGGTCACATCTTCTAGACCCTTCACAAGAGGGGATTGGGAAAAACAATGAAAAACTTTCCAACACACTGCTACAAGCCAAAGCTCAATCTGGCTGAACAGTTACACACTGAGAGTAACTCTCTGGTATTTTTCCTGCACCAGCTCAGTTTCAAGTTTATTATTCAGAGCACTTCACTTCTTTCAGCCTAAACAAAAGCACTGATCACTTTAAGTAGTGCCCACTCCTTAGTTCTGTTTTTACACTTCCGTCTTTAAAAGATTTTTTTCCCCTCTTAAATCTCAGGATGAGCATTATAAATTGCTTCCTACACACAGGGAAATGGCGCTAAAGCCACTGCAGGGCTCTGCCTTTGGAAAAGTTGGAAGAGAGAAAACTCAGGAAAACAGCCTATTTAATGATGGCCATGCCATGTTTTTCTGGTTATGATTAACACCAGAGAGCTGACACTGCTTAGCTCAAATGGTGTTTTCAGCACAGATCTGAGAAGGGTCCAAAGCTTCTTTCTGTTAATTTGTCAGAGTGGATTAATTTTTCAGCAGTCCATTACTTGAATGCAGCCTGCCCAGCTTCAGGCTTCATTGTGAGAAGCCAGTGATGATGAGCTGGGAGCAGTCATGGGCAGACAGGCAGAGCCCAGATGTGTCACAGAGCTGCAGGAACTTTTTGAGGACATCTGGAGATCAGCTTGCTTCTCATGAGTAAGACTCAAAGGATATATCTCAGACAGAGCTTTCCTACTTCCACAACCAAACCACCACTTCCCAAACAAATCAGTGCCAGAATGACAACTGTTGGTTCTTCCGAATTATCTGCCCTTCACCTGCAGCCCAAATGGGACACCCAAAAAGACAATATACAGCACAAATTTTAATCAAGCCTTGGATACCAACCCTGAAATATCTCACTAAATAGGCTCCTGTTTAGCACTGGCTCTCACTTGACACCACTAAGAACTTGTAATGGGGATCAAGTCCCAGGAATTACAGACAACCAAGGAGAAGCTTGGTCAAAACCAAACTTTTCATCATTGGGGTTGTGAAGGACAGAGGTATCAAAACAAATGGTTGTGAAGAGGAAGTCGAAGACTTTTTCAGGCAGATACATACTGTCTCACCCCAGGCTCTGAATTAACCATCTCTGTCCCACAATGCAGAATTGCAACACAAAGGCATCAAGTTGCTGTCTCCGTGTGACTTTTTTTCTCTAGGACAGCACAGAAGAAACAATCTAAACATAGCACAGACCCCAGATAAAAGCTATGGGAAGCTGTGCTTGTCTGTCCAACAATATTTTGCCCAGCTAGAGGAAGGTTACTGTAGCAGACACCCTGTCCCCTAGTCCATACACATCCACAGGGGGTTAGAAGTGTCCCTGCTTCCTGCCCCATTTGCAAAGCCACAGGTGAGTCTATACCTAATTCTGTATATGACGTAAATGAGAAAACTAGGTCTGATTCACATAAAGGTGGGTTCCTTTTCAGCAAAACCAGAACATCGTTCAAGTAATTGCAGTGGAGCTTTTGCTGATTTCATTGATGCATTTATTGACCACTTTCTCTTATCCAACCTAAATCAGCATAACTCTACTGAAGTCAGTTCTAAGATGTGGCACTTACAGACATGGCTTAGTGGTGGAATTGACAATGCTGGGCTAATGGCCAGACTTAATGATCTCAGACATCTTTTCCAACATTAATTATCTTATTATTCTCTTGCATCCTGTAACAGACCAGTGTATAAGCTTCTTGGTAATTAATTTGCTTTTAATTAATGAATTAATAGCACAGGACCTTCTTAACCTCTTATGTATACATTCACAAAACAGATGAAACATCAATCACTAAAAATAATGTGATGGAAAAAACCAGCATGAAGTGAAATTCAGGCTCTTTGCCATCTGTTTCCTTAGTTGTTCTCCATTCAAAAAGAAAGATCTACAGCACACTCATCTGCTTTACCTGAATAAAGAAACGCTTGAATAAAACAACATGGGTGTTGGGCGGGTTAAGTCTGAAATTCATGAGCAAATGACAATGACAATTGAATGAAAAATAACAAAGGAATAATTGGCAAGACTGCAATATTAAACATGATGGAACAGCTTGCAGAGACCAGCAGTGAAGCCCTGATTTGGATGCGCTTTTCTTTTTTTTGTAAATGCAGGGGTACATTCTCAAAAGGTGCAGATTTGTGTGGCAAAAAATAGCTCCTTACAAACCTCAGCAGTCTTTGAGAGGAGAGTTGTTTGCTGCTGCCCCAAGGCATGTTGAGGTACAGGGTCCTGTTCCACCAGAACTCCCCATCTCAAAGTAACTGCTGCTCTTGTGTTTGGGTAACAAACTCTTAACTTGTTAAACTTTGCAGCTTCACAGTGATGAACACAAAATCCTTAAGCACAATTATGGAGAAAGGCAAAAAAAATCTTAAAAATCCTTTGAGCTGGATCCCAAAAAAGTAAAAATAAGTTGTTATTATTGTAGTTGAATATACAGTGCCCATTTTCTAGAGGAGTGCCTGATCATCAAGCTAGAAGACTGTCACTCAGTTTTGTGTGTTTCTTTGTACACATGTGCACATGTGCATGGATCTTAATGTACCTCCAGTTCTCCAGCTGAAGTTTTCCTTCCTGCATGGGATAACAGAGTGCTCCCTGCAAGAGAAAACAGAAATTATCTCAAAAATGTTTCTAAGTTCTGTGAGTGAAATGTGAGAATGAACAGTTACAGCAAGAACTGAGTTGTGCTCTTCAGACCGCTACAACTCCAATATTAATAAATCACTTCATCTCTCACTCCGAAAAGGAAGAGCAGCAGCAAAGGTTGGCTTCTGTCTGAGGTGCTGAGCCTTTCAGTGCTACAAAGATTCATATGCACAAAGGCAGAAGGAATAACTTCTACAGCAGCAATTGAGGTGAGGACTTTAGATATAGAAGATACCAAAAACTTTGATAATTCTCACATCTTTCTATCATGAGTCACAAAATAATTTTGTAGGCTGAAAAATCACAGACATTCATTATTTCCAGGGCACAGTGAGCAGTTGCACCATGCACTGGGTCATGTTTATAAAGCATTTTTGCCCAAGGACTACTCAAAATACACGCCACCATTAACTTATTTTTCCTTTGCTGCTATGAGGCACTGAAGGACAATGTGCCCTTTGAAACATAATGAATACACTGATAGAAGGTCAGCAAGGAAATTATGGCCATGTTATGAATAAAACCAAAAATAAAACATGACACTAGAACCACATGACATGGAATTAAGGTTGAAAGATTAAAAAATTCACAACCAAGGCAATCTTGTATTTAAAAGTTTGTAATTATACATCACGTTGCAAAGGTCCCTCTCTCAGAGGAGACAGTTGATTTTGAGACAAATGGCTCTAAAGCAATATTCAGAGTCCTGCACTGAGATAATCAGTGCAAGTCACTTCCCTGGACCTTGAGACCATCAATATTTCATACATTCAAATGGAAGTTCTACCAGCTTTTATAACTGTTTAGCCCTAAGTAGTTTTATTTTACACAAGAATGCACCTGTGCTTCTGTTATTTCCATAGGATCAGCAATAAATTCAGAACATTGCTTAGAAGTCAAATACATCATTCTTCCACACCATCAATACTTTCAGGAAATATCTCACAATTATCACAAGGAGAATTTGGCTAGAGTCTTCCTGAAATATCTTGAGATTTCCTCTGCTCTGAGCAGTAGATAGAGCTTTTCTACCCAAGCATAGTTAAGAAAAACCTCTGCTGGATGAAACATATTGAGGCCATGTTGCCATGACCTAAACAGGACCTGTCTTAAGCCTTATGGTTGCTTCACTCCACAGACTTTAATCTAAGTGTCTCATTACTGTTTGGTATTTAGACATTCCTGTAGCTTGGATATCTAAAGAAGAGTTGTGAATCCAGAGATCTGAGTCTGGGCCTTTGTTTCCATCAGTGGTTGACCAGACTAAGAGCAGAGCTACAACAACCCAGACACACCTTCTCCCAGGCAAGTGCCCCAACTCCTGTGTCATTTTGAACGAGCACAATGTCTACACAGTCAGGGCAGCACATCTCATTGGGCATTTGGATGCAGAGAATTTCTTCAGTTATTCACTGTGTCAAATCTTAAATCTCCAACACTGGCCATAGCTATACAATCATGAGAGCAGTAAGCACCTCTCAAGTAAGGTTGGGAATCACAAACAGGAGATTCAAGATGCACTGAGCATTTCACACCTACACACTAAAGCTGCCTGACATTGGTTATCTCCCTGCACACCTGAATTCTCTTTCTTTATGTTTTTATATTTGTCTTTTCTGCTGAACCAGGCAGATACTCAAAGATGGTCAGTAATTTTGGGTGGTGGCCAAGGACTAGACACAAAACCATTCCAAGATGCCATGCCCAAACAAAGCTGCAGAGATGGAGTTCTTTCCCTGCTTTTTCCCCTCAGCTTTGAGATGGGCAGAACAACACACTATGTTCTATTTGCAAGCACCCCAACACTCCCATGACCTGTGAAGAGGAAGGAGGAATGGCTGCAGACACAGTTTGATAGAGTGTTGGCACTCAGCTCCAGAAAATGAAGCCTGAGGGAGCAGTATCTGCAAAGAAACTCCTCATTGTTACCCCAGCAGTGATGGAACAGAGCATGTAACCCTGTTATTAATGGTATCCTTCCCTGAGGAACTCAGAGGTGGCTGTCAACCCTCATCCTGTTTTGTTTTGAATGCCTGATCCAAACAGCCTGGAGGGTTTTCACAGAGCTTGGGGAGGGCAGGGGGATGACACCTCCTCACTAACAATATTCCTCTGCCACACCATCAGTCCATGAGAGACTTCATCTCTGAGTGGTGGCAAACTGCTCCATGCACACCAGATTCCCCAGTCCTGCCAGACTCTCTCACAGCCCCAAAACATGCTTTGGACACAAGATGCCATTTTTCCTCTCTGAGCTCAGTGACTGATGGCTACAAACTCCAGCAAGCACTGATGGACCCTGGTCCCACCAAGGGCCTCCAGTGAGTTGGTCAGCATGATGCCAGGGAAGTGAACTCAGGACTTTCTGTTCTTGACTGCTTAAATAAAAGGAAAATCTCCTGTGACTATATTCATAACAAGCCAGTTTAAATTAATTGGGACAGCTACTGCTCAGGGACAGAATTCTCACCCCACGGGCAGGGCCATCAAAGAGGGTATTGATAGCTCAGGGTATCAATAGCTCAGAGTACTGATAGCTCAGGGTATTGATAGCTCAGGGTATTGATAGCTCAGGGTATTGGTAGCCCAGAGTACTGACAGCCCCATGCTATTTCTGGGTTGCTCTATCACCAGCATGTGGGCCAGAGCACACACTGCATTTAGCCCATGGAAGACACACAGTGTCACACATTATGCATTTAGCAGGAGCTGTCCAGACCATCTAATACTCCTTTCATACCACATACACCAAGACCTTCTCTGAATTTCTACCTCACCCAGAAGGAAGAATGTCATTCAGAAAGTCCCTACACTGATTAAAAATTCCCAACACATAGAAACTATCACATGTTAATTTCTTTCAATCCCTAATTATTTGCTGTTATTGAAAAAGTCTGGTTTTATGTGCAGCTTGACTTTAGCTTCAGCTCCACTGGCTCCTAGTGTGTGGGATTAGCTAAGTAGTTTTCAGCAAAACATTTATTTTCTTTAAAAAAAGATTTGTGGTAATGGGTTAGTTGTAATGAGGTTTCTCAATTCATCCTTTCATCCCTGTTAGGCAATTTTTAATTGAAATATTCCAGATTACAAGTCAAGAACTATGGGGTTTTTTCTGTCACTATAATAGTTTGATATGAGCTAGAAATGGCCCAAATCAAAATGACACATTCAGAAACTATTTACTCCTTCATCCTTTCACTGGAGGAGGTCTGTGTGGGTGTATTAGACATAAACACTGACTGCTCTCACTGCTGCTTTCGCTTTTCAATGGTAATTTACAGTAAGGAAGTAAATATAATTATTTCACATTCAAATGGCATTTTTCCATCCTGGAAAACTGAGCATATTTCACTGCCAGTGTATAAATAAGCCTGTGATAAATCACCTCCCACTGCTGGGCCATACAGCTCCACCACACCAAGAAGAAATGAGATTTTTCTTTTGTGGAAGGTAGAGAGGACTTATTCCTCACCAGAAAAAGTTTTCATTGCTGAAAATGGCTCATGTTTGGGAAATGAAGCTTTTGAGGCTTGAGCTTTCATCCAAAAGGAGCAAGTAACCCAGAGAAGACTGTGCCATGACCTATGTCACCAGGCAAAGAAGCCTCCAGAAGGAGGGCTATAGCTGGGAGGGATTTTGGAACATCTGGATGTTGTGGAGAGGGACCTGGGAAGCAGGGTGCTTAGATTCAAGAAACTCTCTGATTGTCAGACCTCTTGTTCCTGTTCCTCTCCTCTTCTCTCCTGTCCTCTCCTCACCAATGAACCAGAGCCCACTCCCTGGTTGACCCCAGTCCTCAGCAAGTGAGCTGGGGAGAGGCTCCTCCTCACCAGCCTCAGCCCTGCTTGTGCTGCTGGGTTTGCCCTCCCCTTGTGCACAGGGGACCCAGTACCTCTGGTACTCCACCTTGACCACAGATCCAGGCAGAAAACCTGCTGAGATGCTGATATACTACAGCAAGCATCAGGGGAGTCTCAAGAACACTCCAAGATTGTGAGTGGCAGCTTTCAGGGTCTTGTCAGACAGCATTTAACTTTCCCTCCCAGGAAAAGCATCTTCTGGAACTGCTGTTTGGAGAGATTTATTGTCTTCAAGGCACCATCAGTAGCAATTATTTTTTTGGTTTTTGAGTTAGTTCTCAGAAGAAAACTTGTCATTGCCAGACCACTTCAAGTTCCAGGAGAAAAGTCCTGCATTGGTTTGGATGCAAAGTCACCCGTTCTGACTCACATTGGTTTGCTTGTTCCCTCTTGAACCTTTTCTCTTAAATTGTCATTTTAAAAGATGCCAGGAATGCACAGACACAATACTGGTACTGTAATCACTTTGGGAACTTGGGCACCCAGGAGAGCTGTGGCCTGAAACAGCAACACACAGAGGTCCAGTGGGGTCTGTTACTTCAGAGCAGCCAGCAAAGAAATAAATTAATACAAACAACAGTTCTGAAAAACCATCAGATGCCTACAAACTCTGCTGTTCATGGGTGGTCTAGAGGCTTCAAAAACACAGGAGGAAGGAGAAATACTTCCGTCCCTTCTAAAAAATCCATTCATTTAAAAAGTCTCCTCACACCAGAAATGAGGAGAGGACCATTCCTCATAAAACGGAATTTCAAAGACATTTGCAAGAAATGGAATGTACAAATTACTGCCTTTTCAAAAGCCAAAGGATGTTTTTCCAGCATGACACCACATCCCCAGAAAAGAAAAGTGCTGTTTTACTTTCAAAAAAGTTTTGGTTTCACTCATGGTACAGAGTAACACCAGACTCCAAACACCACCAGAAAATAAACAAGCCAAGTCAATGCTCTGGCAGAAACTGCAAAGATACCTGTTCACTTAGGTGTCCTATTTTAGGGCTTTTCAATGCCAATTTCTATCACACCATTATAGTTTATATTTCTTCATTAAGTCATAATGAAAAGGGAAAGGTGTTTTCTAATAGCTCAAAGAAAGAAACGTCACTTTTTTCCCCATCTGCTGTCACTCTTGTCCTCAGAAAGTTTTTGCTCCAGAAACATAAATTTATTATGCAGGAGAAATGACTGAAGCTCTCAGGAGGTGCCAAAGGGGCACTGATTGCATTTGGCAAAGGACAAAGCATTGGCAGAATCAGGTTCCCCCTAAGACTGCATTTCCCCTGTTCAAGCTCAGACATGAGGATTTCCTCTCCTTCTCAGCCACCCAGCTTTGCTCAGAACAATGTCCTTCAACAGAAAAAAACTATCTAAATCCAGGTTTTGATTTTTTTTCCCTTCCACCACCACCTCTGCCCCCAGTCCATGTGTTTTTCAATAGAAAAGTGGCATATAAACTATTGAAAGCCAAGGTCCATTCCAGTGCCATAACTCCATGTTTCTTCAGAAGTTGGTGGAAAACAGGGAGCACAGGACCCCAGTCACCTAGGAAAAGTAAAGGAGGAAAAAATCAGCCACAGGAATGTGCTCTGCCACAAATTACAGCCCTGGCCATAGCTGGGCAACCTAGGGGGGGAAGTTGGAGGAGGACTCGAAGAGGTTACTCATCAAAGGAGTAACATAGGGGGGACTGGGACAAGTAAAATTAAAAATGCTTCCAAAGAATGATGGAATGGGCACTAGCACAATAGCATACCCCTCTCCATTGATTAGAAGTACTCTACTAGTCTACTGATAGTAGTACAGCTACTAGTACTCTAGTACTATTACTCTAGTAGTACAGCTAAGAAAGAATAAGAAAGCATCTTATAAGAAAACATCACATACTCTTCAGAGAGCTCTCTTTTAAAAGGAGTGCCTTTAAATCAAAAAGAATAAAAATCTCCACAGGAATATTTTTCCAAGCACTTTATTTAGGTACTATTATTGTAGAATGAAATAAAATAAAATAAAACACACTTGGATTGGTTTAGACATTGGGACGGATCCTGAAGGTTTAGTTTTACCAATTCATTTTTTCATGAGGGTGGAAGGTGAAAAGACAGGTGTAACAAAGCATTAAATTAAGTGGTGATTTTCTGGAATTAAAAACGCATCCATATCGGTGAAGGCTCTCAGCCTATGAGGAGTAGCAGAGATCAGTTGGTCTGTTCAGCCTGGAGAAAAGGAGACTGAGGGGAGACCTCACTGCAGTTACAGCTTCCTGTGAGGGGATGAGGAGGGGCAGGCACTGATCTCTGCTCTGTGGTGACCAGGGACAGGACCTGAGGGAGTGGCCTTGAAGTTGTGTCAGAGGAGTTTTAGGTTGGATATTAGACAAAGTTTCTTCACCCAGAGGGTGGCTGGGCACTGAACAGGCTCCCCAGGGCAGTGGTCACAGCACCAGGCTGACAGAGTTCAAGAAGTGTTTGGACATCGCTCTGGGGCACAGGGTGTAACTCTTGGGGTGTCCTATGCAGAGCCAGGAGTGAGACTTTATCTTGAGTCCCTTGCAACTGAACAAATTTAATGATTGTATGATTTTGAAATGTTTTCTGGATGATTCTGACAGTCCTGGGTGGTTTGGGAAGCAGCCACATCTTTGCAAGTGCACAAGGGCAGTGTGACTGACATATACATGTAGGTGAGCAACTTGCCACCAGTCTACTCCCACCCCTCAAATTAATTTCTTCTCCAGCACCAAAAATCAGACTTCCCCTCATGTCCCTCAGGAACTGATTCCAGAGGAGCAGACCAGGAAACCTTGCCATTTTTGGCACATTGCAGTAGGAGTGGTGGATATCATGTTTGCCTGGCCATGCTCATGGTCCTGACATCAGTACAGTGCCCCACTACAGTGTCAGCAGCCTTTGGTCGTCAAAGAGTGGCCCCTTTCCCCTGGCTCCTGTTGAAGCCTCAGCATCAGGGAGCCTTGTTTGGTGGTTACAGGTGTGGCAACAGGAGTCCCCTGTCCCTCATTCCCAACCAACCATCAAGGGGTCTGACCAGAGGTTCCGTGAGGAGCAAATTGATGGAGCATCTTCTCTCCTTCCAGGGACCTTCTGAGCTCCTCACTGCTGATCAGACAGAGGGAAAAGAGAATCAGTGTTGACATCCATTAAACCTGACTCTGGAGGTGTTCTGTCCATATTTCCAGGCAGCTGAACAAGGAATGTATCTTATCCCTCCCCTCAGCAAGCACAGACCTCCCAAGGGAAATCACGGGCCAGTTGGAGTTTGCCTTGAGGACAAAGCCATCTACCCTTCTGGAGAGATCCACCTGAGGAACTGACTGGCTCTCATGATATGAGCAAGTGTGTCCCTAGAGCAAACTTCCCATGGCTCACACCCCTCCAAGCAGCTCCCATGGCCGTGGTTCAGCCCACACATCATTCCCAGTGACATCACCCCAGTGCCCCAGGGCTCCCTGGTGCCATAATCCCAATGGTGACATTACATCAATGTCACTGGAAGAGATCCATTCAGTGCCCAGTAACTGAAAAACCCCCAAAGTAACTGATTTGCTTAAATATTTCTTTAAATACTACTAAACCACCACATTACTCAGAGTAAGAGAGCACCTTCAGCTCAGGGGTGTAGGAAAGCACACACAGTGGTGAGTTGCCCTGTGAGGAACCAAAACCATTTCTGCCTTATTGACTGGTTGTGTTTAACTGAGAGTCCTTGAGGCAACCACAAAAAATAGAAATTCTGTGAAGGAGCAAGCTGCACCACTTCTAATGACTGTACAAGCAAAGGGAAGCAACACTGGGAATTATTTTTTGGGGGTATCTAAGGACACTAGAAACTCAGATCAGATTAATGAAACTTGAAGAAACCCCCACAATGATTCTGAGTAGAAGGATTTCTGGGCCAGTCTAAGATGATTAATTACTTGTGACACCTCCAGAAACTTGAGATGCTCCATGCAGCACAAAAGGAAATTCAGATTCCCTGAAGCACCACAGGCATATGCTGTACATCCTGGCAGTACCATGGCTCAGAGAGCTCATTTTATTTGTGTAGCCCCTGGGGTGCTGGGAAGGATGGCAGGCAAGGGGTTAAGTAGTGGCACCGTGGTTTCTGGAAGGGAAAGGCATGCCTCATCAACCAGCTGGAATTCATCGAGGATATGAACACCAGGGTGGACATGGGAAAGGCAGCAAACACCATATTACTGAGATTTTCAGGGTACATTGAACACAGGTCCACAAAGGAGGTCAGTGCTTATGGCTGGATGGTGGCAGGAGGGGAAAAACGGCCCTGAGAAGTCAGAGGCCATGGGGAGAGAGTAGGAGACCAGGGTGGGAGTCTGACTGGAGCAACCTTCCTCTCTGCCACCTCTCCATGCATTGCCATGACTTCTGTACCCAGCCCCATCTGCCCCACCAGACAGGAGGATCAGGAATGTGCAGTTGATGCTGAAAACCTGACCCATCACTTCCATGTGTTCATCTTCTCCCAGGAGTGCAACCCTCAGATTTCCAACCCATCACACTCATTTACTAAGCTAGCATGGTACAACTGCATGGCTCTGTGGTTACTAATCCAAGTATCCTGCAGTTGCAAAAGGTGTGAAAGTGTCCAGCACGGGCACTTCACTGCTCAAAGGCTCACCAAGCCCAGAGCCCAGCAGATGGCACTTAAATATATTGTCATGTGCTTCTCCCTATGATCAACTCCAAGTCCAGGATTGCTTTGTTACCCCCTGTTATAAAATTCTAAAGTTAAACTGAGGCACAAAAACCAGATTTACATGGAAAATTAATTCAGCATCTCTTTGCCAAGAAGGTCAATGATTAGGAATTTCATTCAGAAAAGAGGAAAAATTGATTCAAACTCCTTTATCTGTCTTGGGGAATTAAAGAGTGTTATGCTGGAAATAATATTTCATCTTAATGTAAAAAATTAATTAACCATGGAAGTAGGAGAGCAGAGCTATGCATAACCTCCTACAAGAGGGATTCAGAGTAGGCTGGTAGAACAGCAGTTGTTCTCTGCTCCCTGGCTCTATGAGTGTTTTAATGTTCCACATGACACATTGAGCACAACACAGAAGGTGGAAACCAGACAAGTCCAAACCTCTGCATGCTTAAGATATTCTTTTGCAGGGTAAGAAATACAGATTTGACCCCACCTCCAGTGAATCCAGCTCTTCTATACTCCAGGTGACTGGTTTTGCTCCATTGCTAGAGCTAAAGGCAAACCACCAAACTCCTACCCCACAAATTTTGACTGTGTTTTGTCCCTCAGACAAATTATTGAGCACTTTTGAGACAAATCGAGAAATAGTTACCAAATTAATTAAGGTCTTTTCTGTAGCTCAAAGGATTGTAATTTTTCTTTAGTCAAAGTTTTCTTAGAAATGTAAGTCCCTGAGACAAAATAGGGGCTAGAAAGTATTGAAGGTATTGCTCGTGGTGTGAAGACAGTGAGACTACTTTTGTAACATCTTTTTACCCAGGGCAAGGCTGTTATGGGCTTGTCTGCTCAACCCTGCTCCTTTTTATTTCAAACTTCATCAGAAAGATTTACAGCAGCACTGGCAATACTAAGGGAGGACTGTTCATCCATTTGTAACTCGAGTTTGGCTGTGATTTACATCTGAAGTAGATATTTTAATCCCACAGATGCATATCAGGTATACTTGAATTTACCACAGTTGTTCTTTCCCCTGGTAAAAAAAAAAAAAAAAAAAAAAAAAAAAAAAAAAAAAAAAAAAAAAAAGTCATTTGGGAAAATCATACACATAAATCTACTCATTTATAACATTTTTTAAATCAGTTTTGCAAGCTATCTCCCAGGACACAGCATTCTAAATCTGAAAATATGCTGTCCTTTAATCACCAAGGTTGAGGGACTGTATCATTGTAGGGGAAAACACATGGCCAGAACTGACCCCACTGACCTCACCCTGTCTTTGCTCCTCAACACCCTCAGCAGAGTGTGTTTGACATTCCAGCTAAAGCACCTGGCAATGCATCAGGGCTTGAGACCTGCCTCCTGCTTAATTTCTCCATATTAGATGCAAAAATTGCATTCCAGTTCAATACTGAGCCTTTCCACTCAAATCTTCACAGGACCAGACCTGGAATCACTCCACAGTGCTCAAATTGCCTTTCCAGGTGCAGCCACCTCTCACCAGCCAGCCTGATCTCAGACACTGCCAGTGCCACCAGCTGCAGCTACTCAGCTTTGCTCTCACCCTGCAACAGCCACAAGAAGTGTTTGTGGGCACTTCCAAGGCAGCTTTCCACATCCAGGGAAAAGCCCCAGTGATCCCAAAGAGTGCCAAGAAGACCCCAAGAGCCAGGGGTCTGTCCCACCATGCAGCTGTTTGGCACAGCACACAATCCCTTATAACATCCTGTCATCTTGTGGGCAGGTCCACCCATTTCCATCTCTCCTTAAAGCTTGGGAAAACCTCTGGGTAGTCACAGCTTTTGATCTTTATTTTCCTTGCAAACCCTTAAGATTCTGGAAATAATATTTCCATGCCTAAATGACAGAGGAGCAGACCCCAAAGCCATGCAGACTTACAGCAGTGCCGTGCAGATGTGAGAAACACAAAGTTCTTCAACTGAGGTGATGTGAACTGCTGCTTGGGGAGTGAAGAGGGACTCCAGGGGACAACTAAAGAAGCACTAAAACATTGCACATTTTTTTTTTTTTTTTTTTTTTTTTTAGTCATTTAATATTTGTTTCTGGACCAGGTATGATGTGAGTGTGAAGGACAGACTCAAAGCATCATGAAATCACTTTGAGGTGGCCCTTTGAGTAACCAACCCGTGGCTCAGCTCTCCTGCCCACCTGCACCACAGAAGTTGATAGATGGGCTGCAGCCAAAAAAAAAAAAAAAATAAATAAAAAAAAGAGGTGCTGCCAGTTCCCTGCATGCAGAAAACATCAGCCTTGATTGCCTGCAGAGGTGTGCTACTCTCAAAATCTCCTTCAAGCAACACCTATGCCAAAAGTGAGGATGCAAATTCCATTGTATTGAAGCAAACCAGAGTTTATTTAGCATTTATTACCCATTTTGTTGTCAGACATGGCTTCTTCTGTGTTGGATTTCCTCTGGAAAACACAGACTTTTTTATAATTTTATTTTTTTAATAAAATATATAAAACATTGTGCATTGCTATCCATAGGAAAACTGTAGTTTAACAACAAACAAAAAAAACAAACAAACAAAAAAAAAGAATAAGGCACATTCCTGTGCAGCATCTTCAAATATATATTTATATATATTTTAAACAAAACAAAAAGAAAACCTTTTTCAACCTCTTTGAGGTTGTTAACTTCTCACTAGTCACTGACACATCTCTTATATTACCAGAATTTCACTGTTGGAGATGGGTTGGGTTGTGTTTGACAGGGGCCAGCAGGGTGAGCAGACTCAAAAAAATAATAGGATTTTATCCCTGAGGTGTCAGTAAAAAAACCTAAATGTTCCCATTGAAAAGGAAGATGAAAAGACAGCCATAAATAACTGAATACACGATGGCAAACATCCAAGCACCGAGATGATTTCACGATGGAAGAATCCCCCTCCCTCCCATCCCCCAGTCCTTAACAAGTCCTATTTGCTGTTGGGGTTTAATCAGGTTAATCTCATGGCTTCTCAAGTCACAAGACAATCGGTCAGGATGTACCTCCCCCTCCCTCCCCAAATCATCTTTCCAGAGTTGTCATTTTGTTCACAATTCTCCCACAGTCCTCAGGAAAGGGACACCAAAAGATCCTAAATGGAGACCAAATCCTGGACAGCCTCCTTCTCCAGTCAGGACAGGAGCACCCACACCACGGTGTGCCCAGAGCCACATCCCACACGGGGGAGCTGCCATGGTCTCCTCCCTGCCTCAGACATGGAGTGGGCAATCACTTCTCTGGAACCAGAAAGTGTCCGGGAAGAGGGGTGATATCAACATGTCAGGGAGAGAGAGAGAGAGATGGGGAAGACTTCCCTGCTGTCCATCCACACCGCTGCAGGTGGCACACCTGATGGGAAAAGGGAGTTGTATTGTTCTCTCCCTCTCCTCTCTGAGGCGTGGGGCAGCCCGGGGAGCAGGGCAGGAGCGCTGGAGCCCCACCAGGGCTCAGTAGTAGCGGTTGAGGCTCCTGGTGCCCGGGATGTCGGGCTGCCCGTTCATCCAGATCTCGCGGATGATGCGCTCCCGCTCCTCCAGGCGCTGCGCCCGCTCCAGCTCCTCGGCCGAGGTGAACACGTTCATGTTCAAAGTCCTCTCGAACCGGCGGTGCCGGCGGGCAGACAGGTCCGACGTGGTGTCCGAGTCGTCGTCGCTGTCGCTGCTGTCGCTGTCGCTCTCCCGCTCCCGAGGAGGTTTTTTGGAGGAGGAGGAGCGCTTGCAGTCCGTGCGGCAGGACACCCTCAGCACCAGCGCCAGCAGCGTCAGCACCAGCCCGATGCACACGCCGGACACGAAATACAGCGCAGCCCGCTCGGGGTTCTCTGCAAGGAGACAGGAAACGATGGAGGAAAAAACCCTTCAAAGAGCAGAACATACACACCAGAAGAGTTTCTGGAGGGGGCCAAGTTTCCAGGGGCTGCTTTTACTTCCATGCCCTCCTCTGTCTCCTCCCCCCAGGGCAATCAGGAATTTACACTGTAGGTTTGCTGCCAGGGCGTTTGCCCTCATGCAGAATGAGGGTTTGCTGCAGTTGTGGGAAGGGAAGGGAAGGGAAGGGAAGGGAAGGGAAGGGAAGGGAAGGGAAGGGAAGGGAAGGGAAGGGAAGGGAAGGGAAGGGAAGGGAAGGGAAGGGAAGGGAAGGGAAGGGAAGGGAAGGGAAGGGAAGGGAAGGGAAGGGAAGGGAAGGGAAGGGAAGGGAAGGGAAGGGAAGGGAAGGGAAGGGAAGGGAAGGGAAGGGAAGGGAGCAGTCCCCAGAATTAAATGTGACTCCCCCGGGGTTGACACCAGGGTGCTGCACAGCCGGCTGCAGGTAAGTGCGTCTTGCTGTCGCATCCACCGCCTTCAAGCCAGGCATAAAGATGATTACAAAACTTTGTATGCCCTGTGCTGTGGCCCGGCTGAAATGGGAGGCTTGGCAGCGTGGCAAAAATGCACATTATTTATTCATAGACTTCATTTGCTTATCTAAGGCAAGAGTGCTGGCTCCCCGCCCAGACCACCAAAATATCTACCTGTGCTCCACAGGCAGAGCTGGAGTCAGTGCACCAACAGGATGAGTCCTGCACAGCCACATTTCTGAGGTCATATAACAAGACTCTAAAGGATCCACCATACCTTTCAAATTAGGTCATCTTGTTTATTTACCACCACCTTTTTTTTTTTTTTTTTTTTTCTTTTTTTTTAGTTCATGGGACTACTTAGAAGTGTAATTATAATAAATGTTGTTACTGCCATTCCCTTGGGCTGAATCATCCTGGTTTATTGGTACACTAAATGGGTAAAGGTGAACTGAGCAGAAGTGTCAAGGGCAGCTCTACTCTGCAGTGTCTGCTGGGTGTCTTGAGCTCAAGGATAGAGTCAGTTCCTCAGATGAGTTTTATTCCCTTGAACCCAGTGATGGATCCATAACAGCTTCTGCCAGCTGAGACTCTGACATCTGGCCCCAAAAGATCTCTGTAGCTAAAAGGCTTCACTCCCCTGCACAGTGCTCTCAGAATTGCCCTTTCCAGCCAATCTCCTAAAGCAAAGTTTGTAAAAGGTGAACTGGAAACTATTTGGAGATGTTCAAAAATGAACAGTGCCAAGACCCTGTTCTAATTTCAAAGCTGGCTCTAAAGTTGAAGTTGCCCATCTTCTGAGCAGGGGATTGGACCTGGTGACCTGCAGAGGCCTCTTCCAACCTAAATTATTCTCTGAGTCTGTGGTCAGAGCCCAAACACTGGCTTGTGCTGTCCTGGACAGCATGTAGTTCGGTACCTGGAGGTGCTCATGCAACAGTTACAGAAATTAAATGCCTTTGTGCTTTGTGCTCTTCACTTCTCTCCCAGATGAATCTCAAAGGTGACTGATGAGCCAAGGTAGAAGATGTCAAGATAGTCTGAAAATTGGCTAATAAATCATTGTGGACTGATCCAAGACTGGTTGGTGTAGATGACTTGGGGAAAATCAGGCTGAAGACAGGGCAAAGAAAGATGAGGAAAGTACAGCAGATAAGTCAAAAAAAAAAACAGAAGTGCACCAGCCTCCTGCAAACTCTGCTGTAAGGCAAAGAACAACAGGACACTAAACTGAATGTGCCAGTGGGCCCATGACAGGGGGGGTTAGAACTGATGTCTTTAGGTTTTTAGATGGTCTGTAAGGTATCTTCCAACCAAATATCTCTATGAAATGCTGCAGTAGTTGAAAGATCAAGTGAGACCAAAGCCACAGGCTGTAAACTAAGATATTTTGACAAAGTGAGACAGCACAATTCCAAGGTAAAAAAGAAGATACCAAAGCAGGCAAGGAGAATGTGCCAATGGCCCCTACAAGCAGCCTGGCTGAGTGAAATCCTGCCTCTATTGACGGCAATGGCTACTCTGAATTCAAGGGTCAGGACTCTAACACTGCATCTTCCTTTGTTGCAGTAGGAGGAAAAAGCAAAAGCTGCTGCTGCCCATCCAATCCTATGGGAACAGTAAAGGAAAAAAAAAAAAAAAAAAAAAAAAAAAAAACCAACAACAACAACAACAGGAAAAGCAGAGACCCTACCTGATAACACTTTAACTTCCATGTGCAATTTAACTGAGGACAGTAATCACCCAGCTCCTCTTGCAGGTAGCCCTAAGAATGGCTCTGTAGACATCTGGATCATGGGAGTGTGAGCAAATGAGCAGAACTGGGGTGTTTGTACTGGAAGGCACTGGGTGCAGTCTGCCTGGGCTCTGCCTGGCTGAGAGGATGCCATGCACACTTCCCTGAGCACCACATTCTGCACACACATGGGCTTGATTTGGTTGTATTAGTTCCACTGCTCGCTCCTTTAGAGCAACTCATAAAAAAAACATAGATTGGAGCCTGAGACACAGACACATGTGGACTCTCTGCCCCCGATTTTGCCCGTGTCCTGCTTTTCCTTTCTCCTCCACACTCCTTTTTCCATGCTACTGTATCCAGTTCATGAGTGATTTTACCTCCATTGCTACTTAAGCATCCATTTTTCTTCCCCTGCTTGTGCTCATCCATACAGTCCTTCATGCAGTGCAAGAACTGTAATTGAATTTTTGGGCTCCAGTGGCATTTATGAGCTCCTACAGCTACTCTGTCAATATCTGAGACACTGTCTGGACTTCCTCATGGAGCTGTAACCCTGTGTTCAACTGCACTCTTGGCATATATTGTATGTACAATCCACTTGCACAGCAGCCTCTCTCTTTTTTTCACAGCAGAAAGAGCAACTTAAGCTAAAAAGTCTCTGCTCTGCTTTTTCTCACTTGAAGTAGCCAAGTCAGCAATAGCCTAGATTTGGGGGTTTGATGGATGATTAGTGATTTTGAGAGCCTACCCCATTGCATGTTCTACTTGTAAAGACCAAAACCAGGCACCTTCTTCAGCAAATGGATGTTCAGCACCTTCCAAAAGCTCAGAGGTGGCTCAGATTCATCACACCAACAGTGAAGCTCCTTAAAACACTCAATATACTTGAAAAAAAAAAGTTCTTTAAAAGCATATGGACATGAGTAGCAGGAGTTTGCACAATTTTGATATGCATTCTTGTGTGTGTATACACTCATTAAAACATGGATTTTGACCACTGAAGATTTTTATTCCAATCTGTGGATGACAGCTCAGAGCTTCCAGCAGGACCCAATTTCTGCCAATCTCTTTGGCTGGGGCTACCTTTCCCCTTCTTTGTATTTCTCTGGATTGAAAACATTAATGAAAATGTCACTGATTCAACCCTGAAATTAGCCCAGGCAGACAAAAGATACATGCTCTACATAACCCTCTACACAAAAGTAACCATTTTATAGGCACTCAAACTGGCCAAAAAAATTAAAAACACATTTTATTTTCTTTTTCCAACCAAACCAGCAGCAATTACGGAGCTTGTTTCCTGAGGGCTAACAATCTGCTGGGAGCATCAGCCCAGACTGCCACTAATTCCCCAGGAAAAGCCCCAGGCCAAGGCTGTTACTGCTATTATAATAAATTGTTTCAATAAATAAAAAACAATCTAGGCATTAACGCTGCTGGCTTCCTGTAATGGCTTCATGCATTCCAAAACATCAGTGGGGAGGAAAATTTCAGAGGGCCCCCAGTAAAAGGTTCAGCATTAAGCATGGCCAGACAAACAGTAGGAGCAATATCTTCTAGGGAATTTACAGTCAGCCCCACAGGCTGCTGAAATCCCCTGATAGAACAGAGGAAGCTCTCCAGGAGCCCCTTATTAATAAGGCTCAGGCCAAGCAGTCTAAAATTTGGAATAATCTCCCTTGGGTTGTACTTTGGAAGCCCCTTGTTAATAACTTGGCAGCAAAGCTTTGCTTATGAAAGAAGAATAAAACAAGAATTTGTGGAGGTTTCCCTCCAACTGCTTCCTGCTGAAGGCAGTGACAAAACTGGGATGTCTCCTGTCCAAAAGGAGGCACTGGAAGAGCTCTGATACATTTTGAATGTTTAATATTTATATAACCACAAGGGATGTTTCTGGTCTTGCTGATAGTCTGTGACTGCAAAGACAGTTCCAGCTGTCACTGAGACTGGTGAAGTCTTTCCAAACACTCAGGCAGGTTTTGGAACAGGTCCATGACAAATAGCATATCTAAGGTTTGTAGGCAGAGATTGCCTCTAATTAAAAACCTAATTCTATAAAGAAAATCAGCTTTCAAATAAAGGGTATCTCTGAGTCTTCTGCAAGACTGAACTCCAAATAAAATTTATCTGTTGGGTCAGCTACTAATTTCCTTCCTCCTTGACATTATTCACACTTTTTCACTGTGTATGAAGAAATAAGATTCTGGAATCTGGAATGAGACTGACACCTAACTGACTCTGATATGTAACCATGATAGCTGCAAACAGGACTCTTTTTCTGCCTGCTGTGCTGTCATTTTTTTCTATTCAGTTGTTCATAGGAAGATTCCCAGCTCTTCTATGGGAATATCAGTCAAAAAGATGGTGGAAATGAGCACAGAGCCTTTTGCTAATAATGGCACTTCTCTGTGCACTGCAAGACTGCATGGGTGACTGAGTCTGCAGACTCTTCACCTGCAGCTGCCCACCCAAAACTGCCATTTTGTGCAGAAAATGTCAACACCATTGAGCACAGAAGGGATTCCACTATTTTTGGATGCTCTCCCCAGGCTAAAAAACACCCCACTGCCAGGAGAGAGGAAAGGCAGTAGAGAGGATCATCCTCTCAGGCCTGCACTTTACCAATGAAATAGCAAATGCCCAAAGCTCCATTTCCCTGCAGTGGATCTGAGGGTACCCACCACTCTCTGCCCCAAGAGAAAAAACACTTTTTTATATTGCCCCAGCCTATTTACAACTTTCTCTTGCAAACTCCTATTCTGAGACAGCTCATCAGCACAGGGAAGCCCTGAATGCAGCACTTTCATTCTGCAGAGAGCACCTGAGGGGCGTTTTCAGTGTCATGGAACAGAGCAGTTCTTGCACTGCTGTTTCTCTTTGGCCCCAGAGCTGTGGTCAGGAGCAGTGGAAGATGTGTGACCCAGAGCCAGCCCTCCCTGGCTGCTCAATGCCCTGCCTCTCCTGAGCCACTATAATGGATCCTCTATGGACATCAGCTGTGGCTTGAGCTGCCTTCAGGGCCCCAAACTCAGGCAGACACAAAAAAAAAAAAAAAAATTCCAACTGCCCTGCTGTTCAAAATATGCAATATGAAGAGGGATGGCTTGGCAGTGCTCTAGTTTATGCAAATTATATTTGTGCCCTGTGACACAGTTTGTCTTTGAAGTCATAAGCTAAAACATCTCCATACTCGCATATAACAAAATAAATCATGACAAATCCATCATTTCCACTAAAAGCAGAGGCTAAATTACATGCAGCAGATAAAGATGGTTTAGGACATCTGCTGTTTCAATCCACGGGTCAGTCATCAATTCTTTTTATAATAAATAACAAACTGGACATATCTGTCACTGAGACTGAAACCCATCTAACAGGCATGGTGAGGAATATGGGAACCAGCTGATCTTTAAGGTCTCTTCCAACCCAAAACATTCTATGGTTCCATGATACATTGGAAAACATAAGCAACCAAGTCCTGAACTCAGCCCTTGAAACCAAAGTTTTGAGGTCTGAGTTTACCTATTTGGCATCCAGTGGATGTGAACACAAGGAAACCACAACAAGACAAGGCAGACAAATCCCACAGCAACAGGACAGTTAAAGTTGTTTGTGCTGCAGTAAAATCTGGAGGCTCCTGCCAAGGCTGACACCTTGTGACAGGGATGAATCAAGACCTTGTGCCCTAAAATCAACACAGTCAAAGAGCTCTGCTGTGGTCAATGGAAGCAAAGTCCATGGAGTGTTGTCAGCAGGCCTGAATCATAGTCCCAACTATCCTGTACCACTAATCCTACACCTTTCTCTGCCCATTACTGTTCAGACAGGGAACACAATATTAACAGCATTTTCTTTTATAGTAGGGATGGGAAGGTGTTCTCATGTAAAAAAAAGGTAGCTGTAGGTAAAGAGGGAGAAGTGGGATAGACAGAAGGCTCCTTTAAAGCTTGTTTTTCTAACTTTTCCTTGGAGATACCTAAGCAAGAAAACAGCTCAGCTGTTTGATCCTGCTCAGCTCTTCTGTGAAGAACACTACTAATTCCATTTAATCTGCCTGATTCTGAGGGCTGTCAGGAAAAAAATGGATGTCAGCACGGGATGTTTAGAAGAGCAGAAATTTGTATAACTCTTCATGGTCATTTTAGAAGAGCTCTTCACTAAATAATATGTAGAAACACTCTCACAAATCTACTCAGTGGTTCCAAAGTGCAAAACCCAAGTTAGCTGCTTCAAATCCAAACACTTGGATTAGGAGCATGGTGACATCTCAGCAAGAGCAAGAGCATGGCACTACTGTTTAATGAATCAGCAAGACTGAATTAGCAGGCAGACAAGAAAAAGTAGCTCAAAAATACTGGAGTTTTAGTTAATATAGCCTTGAACACCTCCAGGAATGGGGCAGCCACAATCTCTCTGAGCCAGTGACACTGTGCCAGTGTCTCACCATCCTCATAGTAAAGAATTTCTTCCTAATGTCTAATCTAAACCCACCCACTCTCTTTCTGTTTAAAGGCATTCCCCCTGGTTCTGTCACTTTTCTTTCACCTTTTAAAGTAATTTTTTTTAGGAGACTGCTCCTCCGTTACTTGAAAGATACACGTGGGTGAAAGATAAACTGTGATCCAAGGAAATCTTACTCTAAACTAGATTTAAATATACAATTAGGTAGACTCTCAAGTTACTTCATCTTCACACTTCTACTGAAGATAAGCCAAATTCTCTTAAGCTGTGTAAAGATTCAAATGCTGCTTATTTTCCAAATTACAGGACAACAAACTTTCCTCCCTAATGAGCCAGGCTTTGATCTCCAGGAAAATGAAGCATTAGGAATAATCCCACATGTAAGATTGTATTGAACTCCAGATGAGAGCAGAGCCAGTGGAAAGCAGTGCACAATAAACTGTTATACACTGCCTGCTAGAGCTGCCCTGGTCAGGCCCTTCAAGGGGGAATTCACTGAGAGAAGAATGAGATACACAAACAGTTCAGAGAGGCAGATTTAGCCCCAGGTGACTGTGAAAGGAGGGTCTACAAGAAGCTTTCAGGGAGATGTGAGCCTGTTCCAGACATACCTGTGATGAAGGCATAGGCTGCCAGGAGGTTGCTGAGCAGGGCCATCTCTGTTCCGACGCCCACGGGCTCCATGCTGCTGCTGCTGCTGCTGCTGCTGAGTGCTGGTGGTTCTGTCTCATCCACAGGGAGCAGGACAGGGGTGTTGTCTACAGGGTAGAAAGTGGCCGACCTCCCTTTCTTCTTCTCTGCTTTGACACAGAAAGGGAATGAGGAATGAAGAATGTAGAACATGACCCAGCCCTACCCTGCTTTATTCTCACCAGGTCAGCATCTGTGTTCAAAAATCTGGAGCTGCTTGAGAGAGAGCCACCCAAATTTGCCCCTTTTTCTGGGGTAACTAAATCTTCTCAAGCAGCTTGAGCTGAGCACATATCCCATCTGCATCCAGGCATCATCAACTCTCCCCCATCTCCTGCTCTTTCGTGTCACCACTTAGACACACCCACCTATGCTACAGCAAATATATAATCAAGTTTCTTCTCTTATGTAAATCAAAGGAGCCTTTATCAACAGTGGGTTCAGCTAAGCTCGTAAGGAGGACTGGAAAACACAGGCAGAGCCCACAACTCTTTGCTGATGTGGTGCTGTAGTGATCCATCCACACCTGGCAAACAGACGTGCTTTCTCTGCAGCCTTCGTGGGGAAGGGCAGACCTGAGTTTATGACTTCCTTCAGAAGCCTGCTCATATTGTGTTTCACCCAGACACCATTTCCCCTCTGGAGAGGTGAGTGAACATGGGTTAATGATTTGATTTTATTTGTTGAAGACTGGAGCTAAGGAGGCAGTTCATTCCAGGAGGCTCAAAGAGACCCTTTCAGACCTTATCAGCTCTCTGTTGAGGGCTCCCCACACCTTGATCTGCAGGCAGACACCCCCACTGCTCACAAAACAGTAATTGTTTTCAACACAGGAAAAAGTCAGTACACAGGATCCAGCTCCACCATCCATATGAGTTTTTAACGGTAGCTCTTATAGATTTTCAGGCTTCCTTCTCTGTGTGTCTAGCTCTGGCCAAAAGCAAGCATCACTCGGTAAAATCACAGACTTGCACCTGGCTTCCACTTATCTGCAGGTGTTAAATTCAGGACACTGCCAGTTCCATCTCCAATGGTGCCCTCAGTGCCATGCAAGCAAAGGCATTCTGTCAGGAGCTGTGATGTGAAACGGTCTTTGTTCCTTGGCTGCCTGTTCCATCTCCTTTCCCAGCAGCACGAGACATCACATTCAGCTTCCTGCTGCAGGTGCCAGGAAGCAGCTCAGCCCAAAGAAGCTTTTATAACAGAAAGTGAGGGGTGTTCAAAGAGAACAGGTAATACTGGATGGAGAGGGACTGAGGGCAGGAATGTGTGTGCAGTGATGCCAACTGCAAATCTGCCTCGAGTAGAACCAGCGGGGAGGGATGTCCAGGTGTCACTGTGAGGGATCAGCCTAAGGGAATGTGGGCACAGCTCTACCTCTGCCACTGAATAGTTGCATGGCCTTGGGAAAGCCACATGTTCAAGGTTACCACAGTGTTAATGACTGGACTTCAAGCAAAGTGTTTAAACATGAGTACTTGGGTGTCATATCCCAAAGCATAAAATATCCCAAGAGCCTCTTGCTTTAGGAGAATAGAGGTTACTGCAGATCCTTTGTAAAAAAAGGACACAGAAGGTCTAAGGGCAGATTCAGCAGGAAACCAACAGCAACACTTCATAATTATTTTTAATTCAGATTTTTTTTAAAATTCAGATTAACATGCCCTCTAATATCTCCTTTATCCCCCTGTCTGGTAAATCTGCCTGTACAAGTGCTCAAATTTTTCCCTACTGCTGTTCCAAGGAAATCCACAGAAACAGAGTAAATATTTAACTTCTAAAATCTGAACCTAAAACTTGGATATTTCAGAGCAACTCAAGTAGCCTCATGCATCTAAACTAAGGCAAGAGAATCCTGCTATTAGTTGATGGATCGCAAAGAGTGACAATAGCAAATTCAGCTCTCCCCACAGCAGACACTTAAAGCTCAATGTATTTGCTCATACACAGACATCTAAGACACCCCAGGGTCAGCAGGACATCCATGCAGAGATGGCAGGTAGGAGAATGGATGCAGGGGAAATGTTCACCCTTCTAGAAGCCAGGTGAACACGCCAGGTCATCACAAATGACACATTTATATGGACGTAACTGAATCCTGCCTGAGATTTCTCCTGACTGAGGTCTGGCTCTGAAATAGTTAATGTAAAATCCCTTCACAATCAGGGAAAATGAAGGGCACCACCAGGACATCATCTCATACCTATTTCCTATGTCACATGAACACCACCTTTGTTGAATGTGGAGCAGCCCTTGTAAACCATGAGCAAAAACAGTTCACATGTCCACAGCTTCAGGAGACACAGTAAGGGAAAACTTATCTCAAGATGTGAGATGTAAGAAGAATCGCTTTTTTTTTTTTTTTTTTTTTTTTTCACTTTTAACTTGTCAAATGAACAGATGCAATCAAACATGTTTTTAAATGAATACTGGCCTGCATACACTAAACTCCAGCAAAGAGCACCACAAAACCACACAGAACTGGTTTTATCATTGGCAGGATTGTACAAGCACAGACACGGATGACAGAAAATTGCTGGACTTATGCAGGAGGGAAAAAACAAACACACACCATTTCACAAGGGCCATGTGTTGCTACACTGTGTGGTTCCCTGGTCTGCCATTCCTTTCAGGGTCATACTAAAAGATATTCCCTTTCCTCCTTGCTAGCTTTGAAGATTTGTCAATGCCTAACAGCTCACTACTACTAGTTTTCTCCTCACCACCCTTTCTTAGCTGCTGCCAGTCACTTGAACAGTTTCTCTGTTACAGCAAAGCTGAACAAAATTCTTTCAGCCAGCAGTAAATTTGCCCAACACCACAGTATAAGCACAGGAAAGGTTATTCATGATACCAGGCTGACATTAGCAAATAGTTTTAATAACATAAATAAAACAGGAAGGGAGATTACAGAAATTTCCAAGTATTTTGTTGTTTTTGAAACATTCTTCTAGGTTTTAATTTCAAAATGACATCTTTGTTTGAAAAGTAGTGCATATTTTGAAAGAGAATGAATAAACTATGTGAAAACTAAACAAAAGGTGTCATTTGCAGAAGTAAAATGTTTAGATGAGTGGAAATGAGTTCAGGATATTTTTCCTTGCTTAAAAGAATCTCCAGGATCACAATATTTATTTGGGGCTAACTTAAAATTCTTTTCCTTGACAGTTTTCAGTAAGGCCTCCAAACTGATGAACCTGTTATTGCCAGTTCTTATTTATTTGTGAATTGCCTATCCAAGCTGTGGATTAACATTGCCAGGAGTGTAGACAAAGACAAGTTCTGCCCATACCCACCCATGAGCTGAATCTCTGGGAGCACAGACTGGGATTTTCAGTAATGTCATAAACCATCTCCTGCATATTGGGAAACAACACAAAACCACCAAGGCACCCAACACGTGCTCACCTGTGTTTTTCCTTTATTCATACACCACCCCTTCCTCCTACTCACCTATCCCTAGAGATGGGTAAGATCTGACTTCATTCATATCTCTTCACTTTGCATTTTATGAAAATAGCAACATATTTCAAAGCTCAGTTGAAAACTTCTCTGTCCCATGAGGCAGATCTACTGTCTCTGCCCTGGTTTGTTTTTTTCTTTGCCACTAGACAGGTCTGGAAAGTATTTCTGTGATGAGTTTGGACATGCATGGCCATGACTGCTATTCCAAGAAACCTGGTGTTTCTTGAACAGTTTCACAGTTCACTTTCGCCCATTGCTGGTCACATCTTGAAGCTGCCACAGCCCTTTCTGACTGTGACATGATGGGATTTAGGAGCAATAGAGAAATCCAGACAAGGGGAGATGGAAAGGAACAGTTACCACAACACCATTGGGTTTGGGCCAACATCACAATGGTCACAGGTACCTGGGAGAGCTCGCTCTATGTTGGAAGGAGAGACATCCGAAAGGAACACGCCGTCCCCTATGACATCGGGGTCAAACACTCTTGGCTGCAGAGGAAAATGTGGCTTCTGATACCCTTGTTGATCAGTTGGTCTTGCCTGAGTTTCATGCAGAAGCTTCTTGGGAACTGAAAGAGAGAAGCAAGAAGAGCACAGTTGTCAGAGTGAGTTATTTCAGCTGGTCAGAATGGGAATTGTCACGTCATGCTACGGGCTCAGCTGATAATTAATTATCCCATGTGCAGCCCAAACAGACACTCATTCTCCACTATGATGAATGCTCTCCAAATGCCAGCACAGAGACATCCAACAAGAGAATGCTGAAAACCATAATGTGATTAAGATACTGTTTATTTACAAGTAAGCCTTGAGACTATGCTAAGGATCAGATTCAGATACTCTATTTGGACACGTATCTCAGAAACTGAAATAGAGCTTAGTAAGCCAGACTTTGGCCTCAGCTCTAGGCTTCAGAGAACTCAGTTAGAGCTCTCTGTTCCTAGCATGACAATAGGCTGGTCAGGATGCCCTATTGGAATGGGGGCTATAGCTATACCTGAAGTCCTGCCTTCCTCCAGCCATCAAGCTGTTGGCTCAAGACTGAACATCAGAAGTTTCTGTCTACATCAGATTCACAAAACCAGACTCTAGATGACGTTGTTCACATGAAATCATAAAGCTTAAATAATCCACCACAAAAATGAATTCCTGCTGTAAGAAACCCTCCCCACCCTGTGAGATCCAAAATACACTGTTTCCCATTGAGTTCTGAGCTGTGAGATGGGAAAGGCTCATTCTCCATTCTCACCCTCCTGAGGAACATGAAGACTCAGCTAATCCCTACTGCTCTCTGTTTTGTCAGACACAGCATGAGCAATATGCAGGTGAAATGATGGGTTAATATATGACAGATTTTTTTGGATGCTGCTGGTCTCTTCTTTGGATCAAAGCATGCCCTAATAAAAGGAGTGTTTTCTCCTTCTTACAAGGCCAGTTCTTCAGCTGTACAACCAGGTAAAGAAATCAAAGCTGGTGTAGCTACCTCAGTGTACACCCACTGAAGGTGAATCCACACAGTAAATTCACTAATTTCCCCTGTAGGGACAAAGAATAGAGTCATCTCTGGAACTGAACCAGTTCTCTCCCTCAGCCAGAGCCAACACCTGAGGCTATTTCAGAGCAAAGTGCTTCTCCATACAAAGAGAAGAAACATATATACAGGTCATTCTCTTCAGAAAGCAGAGGAATCAAGAGATGAAAGACAAAAATAAATTAAAATCTCCACAGGAGAAAGATTTATTTTTCCTGTCAGTGAGTATACATTAATGCATAGCAGACAACCAAGACTTTAGTGTGCTTAAGACACAGACTGTTGTACACTAGGCACAAGTTCAGCAGACCCACATGAGCTTCAAGAGAAGATTTTTGGGATGCCCATTTCCCCTTTCTCCAAGTCTAACACCACCTTCCTCTCTCATTCCAAGCAGGCTGCCACCTCCCAGTGCCTCAGTTTCCCCAGGGCCCCACTTGGGATCATGCTATCTCTCATCTCCACCCTTCACAGGGGCGTGAAGAAGTGCAATTAAAAATGCAAAGCACTTTGAGATGCTTGGCAGAAGCTTGAAGGAGGACTTGGAAAGAGGGCAACTCTGGATCAGAAAGGAAATTCCTGCCTGCCCCCTGCAGCTAATCAGCTGCCAGACTGGAACAGGAGATTTAATCGCATCCATTAAATTTGCCTGCATCACCCACCACATTACTGGTGGGTGAAGTGATCCAACCACTTTGTTTACGTTATGTTTGACTTACTGTCTTTGCTGAGGCAAAGAAAATTGTAACTAGATTTACAGACTGACCTCCTGTATTAGGCTGCCAGGACATCAGCACTGAAGTTCTTGCATCATTAGTAGAGTCATGTTAGGTCAGGAAACAGACAGAAACCCCTACAGGTCCTGAATATCAAAGAGCTGGCACAGAGGTTTCTAGTGAAACCCGAATTGGCAACAGTTGGAAGGCAACAAAAAAACACATCTCCTGGTAGGAACCAGACAGGAATGAGGGGGATACCTCTGCCAGGGAAATATCAGAAAGTCTGGAGAGGAGGTGGGTAGAACAGAGATTATTCTGCAAACCACAGCCACAGAGAACTGCAGTTCTGGGTGCCCAATTTGAGGCACCCAATTTGAGGCATCCAAAAGGATGCAGAAGGCATAGGGTTCAGCACCCTCCAAAAATAAGGAGTCCTATTGCTCTATCTCAGACTGAGAACCTGATAAACATTTAAAATACATGGGATATTTTCCTTTATACACTTTTCACCCAAACTGCATCCCAGTAACCTGTCAATAGGTGTCCAATGAAGAACATGAAGCAAAAGGCTTTCCTGTTTCAGACTTACTCTTCTTCATAGACATCTTCTTTACCTCTCAACATTCATGACCATCACCAGGACACAAGACAGGCTGGGTGGATGTGCATTTTTCTTAGAAAAAGGACACTACCCAACACTTTAAACATTTGAGTGAAGTAGGGGAATGAAACACCATCATTTCCTAAGCACACCCAGAGAACTGAGATATGGCTTTTCTATCTTGGCATCTGTGCCGCCACCACCACTTGAAAGCCACCCACAGGACCAGGGGAGGAGTCAGGTAAAGCAAAACATTGTTTAATCAGTCAGCAACTGGTCAACAGCATCCCAAGGAGGAGTAGAGATGGAGAAGTATTCCAGGAGAAGCATTGATGGAGTATTACTGTCCCAGCACCTTATGGAGCAGGGCTGTGCTGTTATCTCCTTGGGATGGCCAAGTAATGACTACATTATCAAGTAGTCATTTGGTGCCTTAAAACAGAGGTAGCTGTGAGGACAGATTCCCAAAAGCAGGCATGTGCTTAACATCTGTGGTTAGCATCACACTTTGGTACATTCAAAAACTCCAAGAAGTGCTTTTCTTCACTTCAGCTTTCTTCACTTTACTGGATCTCTTTAAAACTCTGGAAGCAACTTAGTGCAGCACAGCATGTCTACAGCACATAGCCTTGGACTTTCCCATTTCAAGGAATCATTTTTCTCTGTGGACTTCATAAACATCTCGAGTACATTTTGCCAAGAAAGGCCCATCTTTGCAGAATACACAGAGAGATGGCACGCAGCAAGTCTGCCCTTTTTCTAGTTTATGTGATGCTCAGCCGATACACAGCTGTCTTTTGATTTAGAAAGACTGTGAAATGGAAAGCCTTTCTCAAGTGTAAAATACCTCACAATTTCCAGTTAGCTCCTGTGTAGCAGCCAACTCCACAAGAAAGATTAAACATCTGGTTCCTTTGAAATGCCCTCCTTAAATTCTCCAGAGAGGAGTGCATCTGACACAAAGCATGGCATGAGTTGAAGCAAAGTGTCAAGGAAAGTTATTTATTATTAAAACCACCAGGAAAAAAAAAAGTACTGAGGATTTTAGTCTTATCTCAGTATTAAACACCGAAATCCTGGCAGGGTAGGGTTGGCACTTGTCCATGCAATTGAGCAGAGAAATTAAAGCAACTCAGTCAGCAGAATGAGTGATGGATGTGGACAGGAGGGCAAGAAACAGCTTCAATCAAAGTGTTAATACACCTCAATGTCGGGAGCCCTGCACCTAAAAATGCACATGAGAAATGAGTTGGGATCATCTGGAAGAGAAGAGATGAGTTGCTCTGGGGACCTCTAGGGACTTTCACTCTCTCAGGGGGTAGCAGTCAGCATTGAGATGTGGATGTTTATCCAAATGGTAAAATTCCACAGCAACTTGTGCTGCGCATCTGGGAAGCACAGGCAGAGGTGTAACTTTTCACATGGCAGGCCCTGCTCAGCCACTCACCCTGGGCTTCGACTAAAACACCACCACATGAATTCCATGTCAGCCAGGACTTGATCTGGAGACAAAGTGTCACCATCACTGGGACACTCCATGAAGGTACCTGCAGAAGTTGGTTCTAGATTATAAATATGCAAGGGAGCTTTTGGATCAGCAGGTTCATTGCTCTGCCATTACAGGCTTTCAAGTCTTTACATAATCCCTCTGTGTCTGTTTTAAAAGCAATCTCAGCTCCCACTGCTCATCTGTCTGAATCAACATCATGCTAGCAATAATTTATACCAGTTACCAACCCAAGAGCTGCATTACCCATTTGCAATGAATTAATGGCACCAATCTCAAAATAAAACCTCTCTTCCACTGCCTGGCGGCCTCTCCCCACTGCAGAAACAGGGGTGAAGGAAAATCAAAGCCAGAGTGTGTTCTCATGGGCCCAGCAGATCCATCAGAGTCGGTCGGAGCAGGCAGCAGGACAGTGTGAAAAGGCACATGCTGGTGCTGCTGACAGTATCCTTATTTGTACTTGGTGGAGACGCTTTCTGCTGGAATTTTCACACAGGCAGTTTCTTGTGTGGCCAGAAAACCCAGAGCTTAGGAAAAGAAAAAGTTACTGTGTCTACAAGCAGCAACATTCTGAATTGCAGTGCTAAAAGATGGAAAGGGCCAGTCAATACCTCACCTCTGTTCATTAAGGGCAGAGAATCTCAGACTGGTCTGGGTTGGGAGGCACCTTAACGGTTATCCAACTCCCCTGCCGTGGCAGGGACACCTTCCACCAGACCAGGTTGCTCCAAGCCCCATCCAGCCTGGTCTTGGACACTTCCAGGGATGAAGCATCACTGGGTAGCCTGTGCCAGGGCCTCACTTCCCTCACAGTCAAGAATCTCTTCCTAATACCCAATCTAAACCTATTCTTTTCCAGTTTAAAGCCATTCCTCCTTGGCCCATCATTACATGTCCATGTTCCTCCTCAGGTTTCTTGTAGGTCCTCTTCAGGTATAAAAAGACCATAATGAGATAATTTGCTGAGTTTCCTATGTTGATCTATCTAGTTTCAAACACTCCAGTCCTGGGGGTTCAAGCAATTGCCACAATACATTATTTTCAGAGGAATACTGCTCTTTATGTGTAATTATTTTCCAACATTGCTGAGTGTTTCAATTTAAGCACAGATATTTATTTCCCTAATCAAAATATTTGATGCTACAGCCCCCATATTTTATGGATGGGGAATTGGCTCAGGGACAGAGTTTTGAAAGTGTTTAAATATCAAAATGATTTGTCCAGTTTCACAGAGGATGTCTGTGCCAAAGAAAGGAAAGAAGCTCAGCCTTGCACTCAAACCATTCCCTCTCTTTGCTAATTTGATCATTTGGTGTTTTCTGATGCTTGCTCTGTCCTAAACATTCTTAAAGACTTCCACTCCCAGGAAGCAATTATCCCCTAACCTCCATCTTCACTGGATATACACATCAGTCAGCTGGAGGGGATCAATGAAAGCTCAGTGTTAAAAACAGACAGACAAGGGGCTTGTCATTCTCCAGTCTTCTGCTCTATATTCTCCTGTGCATTTCCAGCCCATAAGGTTTTCCCAAAGCTCAGCACAACTAAAGCAGATCTGCAGGATCTTCAGCAAATCCTCCTGAGCACGCTTGAAGCAGAGTGCAATTGAACAAAAAATTACTCCCTCACCAAGGAAAATTACAACCAAGCCTTTTATCTGGGCAGGTTGGGGCCAGGAACTGTTTGTGTTCAACATATTTTTAAAATAATAGTAATAATAAAAAAAATCTTCCTGTGAGTAAACACCCAGTATAAACTCCTGCATGTTTTTAGAGGTAGCATCTATGAAAGATTCTTGTTTGAGGCATGAAAATGCACACCATTCAGCCTGAAATAGGATCATTCATAATTCCAAGTTGTTACAATAAAGCAACTTGGCTGGTATATGGCTCTCTTGTACACAGCTCTCTCAAAGAGCAGAACTAAAAGTGAGATTTGTGCAGTAAAACCTAAATTCACTAAGCAGTCAGTCAACAATACCTATTAAAATAATGGATTTTGGCTGTGCCAGACCACAAAGTATCACAGTACAGTCAAAGAGCAAGAAGGAAAAATCCCATACAAAAGAAGACTCTGCACCTGGTGACAACAGTAACACCACTGTGTATCTGGAAACACGGGGGTGGAAGATGATAATTTCATTAACAAAAGTAAATTGAGGCACACCCTACCCCCTTGGCCTTATCCCAAGGGTCTCAGACATGGCCAAGGAACAAGTTGAAACCTTTTCCAGCTATCCATGCCCCATCTAGCTCACAGAGAAAGAGGTTTTGCCTCTTCTCATGATCACGTGTTGTGTCAGACATCCAAAGCCAACCTTCAAGTCCTGCCCTGCCACCAGACATTCTGACAGAAAGGGTTTGGTCAGATAGGAATATAATCACCTGAGAAGAGATCATCAAATCCTACATCTCTCAAATGTCTCCAAGAGCCTTGGAAAAAGGCTGAATGCACTTGATATCAGCTCTGTACCTTGGCATGTCATACCATCATATATCTTATTTAGAGTGAAGGTACAATACCATTTAAACAGGAAATATAAATTGTCCCAGGAGACAACAGGAGACATGTAAAGAACTTTCTGCAACAGACCATAAGTCTGAAAATTGGGATTTGAACAACAAACTGCCATAAAAAACCTTCACGCTCAAAAAAACCCCAAACACCAGATCAGAGATTTAACAAATGCAAGCAGTCCAGACCTCAGCTTCCATCTCCTTCAGTTATTTTGAGAAAAGCATTTTTTCACCCAGCATGGATACAGGCTGCAATCCTGAAACCGAATGCAAAGCCCAAGAGCAAGAGGGAATTCCTCAGCCTGCTGCAGGCGTGTTTTCCATGCATGGTGTTCCAAACCACCAATAACAAGGAAGTGACTCATGCCAATTACAGTAAGGCCACTTCCAAGCACCATGCAGAAAGCAACCAAGACTGTCTGGGAGAAGAGCCCTGTCACAACCAAAGCCACCTACACCTCCCCGAGCCCACAGCCTGCACCAGGGCCCTCCCTCCAGACTCTGCCCAAAGCAGGAATCTGTTCTGCTGGAGATTTGGGGGTGGTGGGAAGTGATACAAGCTGGGATGTCTGACACAACCCATAAAACCTTTCAGAATACTCTGCCAAGACTCCTCCTGAGACAGCCCAGATGCTTTGCCTTCTACTGTATCTCCTGGCAGCAGCCAACTACAGAAGTGTTGTGCAATAAGAATATAAATATAATACAGACAAGCCTTTCTCTTGTTTGGCCTCCACAGAAAAGGACATGTATATCCTTTTCTCATGCAGCTGCAATCAGAGAAGTGATTTCAGAAGTGGAAGCAATTCCAGTGCAGAAACAAAGCCCGTGGAACACAAATTAGCTCAGTCTCACCGTTCCTCCCAGTGAAATCTCTCGCAGGTAAAAGGCCCAGTGATGTGAGAGCCTTTGGGAGATGAAGGAGATTTAGGGAATGCTCCACCTCCAACAGAGACTCCACAGGAAGAGACAAACAGGAGCACCATTCCCTCCCAGGCTCTCCTCCTCCTACACAGGGCAACAGAACATTTTTCCTTGACTCCTCTGATTTCTGCCTGCTCAGAAATGCAATAACCTCATTAGAAGATCCAATTCACCTAATCTGGGAACTCAACCCATGCCTGCCCTGTAGGTACCTAAGGAAGAAGTCCTCCTTAAATAAGCTATGTTCCTCAGCTGCCTGTATCATCAACAGTGAAAGGTGGGTGCCTTTGAAAGCCTCCAGGGAAGATTCTGTCTACTTAAATTTAGGAGCCTAATTAGGGATAGTTAATGAATCCTAATGTTACCTTTGGATTTATTCTCCTGAGTGTATCTGAGTTGAAATCTTACAAACTGCCTCACATCTTCTAGTTAGATATTTTTCTGCTATCTTGAACTTTCCAAATCTGAATTTGAAGCTATAAACACCTTAATTTCTACCCAGTGATGCATGTGCTCGATCTATCCACAGGCAGTTTTCCTACTGCTTTCATAGCCATGAAAGTCAGTTGTTCTTCTTTCATCATCTGAAATGTAATAACAGAATACGAAGCATCTATTGCCAGCAACTCATAAATCTCCTGCTTGATGTGGCTTTTGGTCTCCAAAGGGCACAGGGGAAAAGCATTGCATGCACCAGTCTGCTCCCTACACGTTCTATTTGGAAAGAAAAATGGATCAAAAGGAAGAAAGCCTTGCAAGAGATACCTTCAGATACAAAGAGTTACTTTCATCTGTTAAATTTCTGCCTGCTCCCAAAATCAGGAGAGTTCTGCATTTTCACAAGATAAGGCATCTTGAGGAGGATGAGACTCAAGCTGATTCTTGTCCAAATTCCAGCATATTCAGCTACATCCCACCATGGGACCTTTGCCACCTGTAGCTGTAGGACCTTGCTGGTACATGGCTGCATCTCATCTCCACCAGGCTCAGAAGAATCAGATTAACAAGGAAGACAGGCTCATTCTGCCAGTCTTCCCTATTTCCCCTCTTTGTGCTGCATTTGTCACATACTCTCGCTGGTACTTCACAAACCAGCCCTGGCTCTTTCTTAGACATTTAAGGAACATTTGTTCATTGGTTTCTTCAGAGAGACTTATTACAAACTGGAATTTTATGCAATGCTCTGAATATATCCACTCCACTTTGGATCAGAGGTACACTAATTTTTGAACTTCAACACAACTTCTATTTCTTGCCATCACCTTCACTCATTTTAGTCAAACTTTTAACACTTCAAGACTTTAGCTCAGTTGGTCAAAGCCAGGTGCTAGAAATGCCAAGGTTGTGCCATTCACTTAAGAGCTGGACTTGGTGATCCTTGTGGGTGCCTTCCAACCCAGAGTACTGATATTACCCTTACAATACAGAACTGTTTTGATATTTAGGCTATAGGGCTTGGCAGAAATTCTTTTGTGCTGCTCATATCTATTTTTCAGGAAAGGATGTGGCACAATATGTGGCTCCCAGGAAGACTCTGACTGAGCAGTGAGTATTGTGTGTTCAAGTGTGGCTGATCCAGAGTTAGGGCATTGCTCATGCGAGGAATTGCTCACCAGAAAGGGAGAGTCTCTGTGCTCAGGATGCCAGCATATACCCAAGTGGTTCCAGCCCTGAAAGTTATCAGGAATCAGCTGAGACACAGCAACCAATTCTGTAAACCTGGGCCAAAAGATGCCCCCTTAAATTTCAGTGAAAGGTGTATACAAACACTGTCAGGGAAAGTGGCCCTTGGAGATCTTCATGACTGTGCACCCAAAGTGTTTGGGTGAGCATTATCTATCACTGTGAGACACTTAAATGAGAGCCAGGGCAAGGATATCCAAGATAAAGCAGGAAGAAAGGGATGGAGTAAATGGCCAGAGGTCCTGAAACCTCCAGAGTTGATGGGAAGCCATGCCAGCCTCCACCCAGCATAGGACAAGAATGGCAGGGAAGCAGAAGCCCAGGCAGGAAAAGAAGGTACCAGGGAAAATAACAGCTACAGCTACACTGCACTGCCCAAATATGTCAATAAAGAGTAAGAAGCCTCATGCTTCAGTATCTGAGCCAACAGCTATCCTGATATGATCCAATCATTATGTTCCAAGAGTTAGGAATATAATTTCTCCTCCAAGACTACTGACCAAGATTGATTTTTAGGGGATTTTCTGTGCCTATCTCTGAAGCAACGTCACCCACCCTGTAGTCTGACCACTGAAGACCTCTGAGACACCAGAAGAGCAATCCAGAAAAAAACTGAAAAAAATTCAAAGAGAAACCACAAGCAGCATTTCTCTGGATCTTCCCCCATGTTTTGTCTCAGTGTCTGCTGGCAGGCACAGCTTGGAGATTCTTCCCATCTGCTCTCCTTGCCTAATTAAAGTGTTTGTAATTATGGCAGCAAAACTATGCTCTGTACAAAAATATTTTCTTTTTATACAAGTACTACTTATCCAAAAGTGTTTGCTAGTTCTTTATCAGTTCATCAGCTTTTCCCCTCTGCAATCAAAGAGCAGAGAACTAGGCAAGGGGCTAGAAGTCTTTCCCAAAAAGATAGCAGTGTCTTGATAGTAGGAGATGAGGAATGTCATCAGAAAGCAGCTGGTAACCTCTGCCATTAAAGGCAGTGACTTTTTCTGGTCATATGTTTGACTTAATGTGGCAATTCCCAGGGTCTCATGAGACACCCAAACTGGAAACCCTGCACAGGGAAAGGTTACCTCAATTGCATTGGAATAAAGATTAGGAGTGAACAAAACTGTGTAAGGCAGCTAGAGTGCTAAATGCCCTTCAATTATACACAGATGAATGCAGATCAGTATTTACTGAACAAAAACACAGTTTAGTTTGAGAGCCAAAACTGAGTGTGGGGATCACTGGCTCCTCAGTGGTTCAGCACTTGGCTTACAGAAGCCAGGCTACACTAACAAACCTGAAATCCAAGGATCTGTGAACAAAGTGGCAAAACTGTTTTCACTATAAATCCTTCCATTCACATGGTCATAACCTGTGAGACATCCTCCTCTGGGACTGAGATTTCCTGAGCACACTGGAAAGTTTGAGGAAAAACCCTATAGAAGTTTTTTAATTATGAGTATTAAACCTCCCCTGCTTTTTCAAAGAAGTACATTTACAGGCAGAACCTCTCTAACACACAGCATCAGCTTTAAATAATCTGGCTTGGAGACTGTGAAAAGTTCTTTGCATGGTTTATGTATCTCATTTTATTTATTTTTCTGGTAGAAAAACACGTAGCATGCATCATCTTGCTTCCATGCATACCCCGAGGGAGCAGTAGGACTGCAAGCCCAAATCTTACTACAATTGCTACTGTGAGTAACTGCCAGTTTTGTGAAACAGCAAATTACAGTCACTTTCCTGACGCCACATAAAAGCAGACACACACCATGGAAAACAATGCCAGGGTTTTGTTACAGCCCAGTGAGGATGTTCCTGAGCACCTACCCCACGCTCTTATGCAACTTGCCCTGCAGCTACAGTCTGGGAGCACTGGGAAGAAAGTGTGGGAATACTCAGTGCCGGATTCTTATGGCAGCTTTCCAGTACTTAAGAGTGATTTTTTTTTTTTTTTCTTAAGAGAACACAAGGATTTTTAAAGCTAAGTGTTTGTTTCTATTAGGCTTCATGAAATGTTCAGCAGGGACATTTCATGTGCACCAGTCTGTTCTTTTCCACTCTCCACACATGTTATTGAGATTCATTTATATGAATGTCTCAAATGATACCTGGATTGATGCCACCTAATCAAAGGCACTTTACTGGGATGGGAGGTGTGTAATTTTTTGCTCCATCAGTTATACAGATAGGCTGAGTAGTCCCTCAGTTTAACCCCTTCAGTTAAATACCTGCATTAGTGCACATAAAGCTTTGCAAGACTGAGCTGCAAGCTTGCACATTGTGTATGGATATACATTCAGGTGTAGGACATTGCTGGGCAAAAAGCTTCTCTCATTTATTCCAAAGTTAACAGAAGTAAACAATCCTGAATCAAATCCTACCCACCAATTAGTACAGAAATTATTCCAGGGCTACCTGGCTCTCCCTTGAGACCTCTCTAACAGGCTGGCAGGTCTCTGAAGACCCTGACCACTTGCAATATTTGACTCACCAGGTTGCCACTCCCCAGCCAAGCCCCAGGGGATCATTCTGGGAAGGTCAGCAAAGCTCTTCTTCTGGTGGCCTTTGCTAAGCACAGCCCAGTTTCTGCCTGTTTGTGTAGCAAGGCTGATCCACCTGCATTGCTCCCCTTTCAAAATTGCTGAATTCAATCAGTTAAAAGGTGTAAATGGAGACACATCTTATCCTGCCATGTGTTTGAAAGTGTTTCTTATCACATATTCCAAAGGAAATGCAGGTTGCTAACTCACAGCCAAGGAACTCCATACTGTAGGACCTCTATTTTTAGGCTTCCTTTTTGGAACTCTTAAAAAAACATGAAGACATTAACACATACCTTTGCAGCTAGCAACTTGAACCCAGAGCAGAGCGTTTATCTGGCATGTACTCAGTTTAAGGTGCCACTTCTTTCAAGTGGAATATAATGCTCTGTACTGCAGTATTTGTTCCCTCCACTGGATATCTTGAGCCCACCAAGCCTGATATCTTATCATCAGATAAAAGGATTAATCCAGAACAAAGAGGCTGTGAACACCTTTTGAACAAGTAGACCTTTAACAAACAAATTTCCTGGATGGGGGGATAGACAGGGATGGTTTATGACACCCTGTAAAAAGCAGAAAAACTCATAAATACAGTCCTTCAAAGTACTTCTGTCCCATGCTGGGATGACCCCACCTCATACCAAGGGAGCCACTGCCCATCTCTGTAAAGACACATGCTGCAGGATTTGCTCAGCTCACAAATTGGAGCTGACAAAGGAAAATTAATCCCTATCAGTGCAGCTGAACAGGATAAAATCTACCTCACAACCTGCCTGGGTTATAGTGGCAAGATGTTATTAATTGCAATTCCAATAACCATCCACGTTACCTAAAATCTGAAGTAATCCACCTTAATTGCCTTAACTCTAATAACTGCATGGGATCATAACAGCTAGAGGAGAAAAATAGTTGTTAACTTGTTGACTGCCAGATGCAGACTGCTGATAGGAGATACATCAAGTATTAAAGTATTAAAACTGTGACCTCAGCTTGGCAAGAGAAGGCCATGATTCATGCCCATAACTCCTGGGCACAGGGAGAATACAACAAATAATTGAACAAAGATCAAAGCATTGGGTGTTTCACTGGAATAAGAGAGGAGATTAATCTCATTTATACTCAGGTAAACCTCCTTCCTAACTTTCTCCCAGTTCAGCAAGAACTGCTGCAAGTCCACTGTACAAATCTGTTACATCACTGCCTTGTTTAGATCTCTACTGTTCCATTAAAATCAATGTTACAGTGGAGGGTGAGAACTGGATCATTATTCTGTCTAGTCTGAGCTTTCCACTTTTGAGCTGTTTCAGGCTTCTCTCTGTGAAAAAATAAAGAACCTATCTTAAAGATCTGTATTTAAAAGAAATCTTGCATCAAAGCTATTTTTTTTTTACCTTTGAGTGAATAACTCACCTCCAGTTATGTTCCAGGTAATGGAAAGTCTAAGACAAATAGAGTTCAAAGCAAGGCTCATTGTGAAAGAGGCACACTAATTACAAACCCTGTATGGAGAAGAAATGGCATCTTTGCGCTTGTAAAAGGATGCTACAAGCAGCTGTTCCAAGGAACTGCCTGCCCAGGTTCCCAACACAAGCTCTGGAGTACACAGAGGACAAGTACCAGTTTGCAGCCAAGTTTCACAGAGCTGGAAATCAAAACCCATCTTCAGGCTGGTCTCCCTACAGGAGGCTGATAAAAGGAGTGAAGTGGCTGGGACATTACTCAAACTCAGGCATCTACTGAGACATATGAGCAGTAACTCTGATCTCTCACTTGTTTCCCAGGCTCTTCCAAGGGGAATCAGCAGTTTGCACAGCAGGGTCTTGCACCAAGCCTCATGCAGCTCATACCCCCCTGTAAATCTGCTGTCACAGGACTGAAAGGACAGAGGTGAGACAAATGGTCAGATGACTCTTCAAATAATCATAAAAGGGCTTGGGTTGGAAGGGACCTTTAAAGGTCATCTAATGCAAACCCCAGCAATGAGCAGGGACATGTACCTGTCCTCAAAGACCCAGCTCACCTGTTTCCCTGCAGGCCAAGCAGGCAGTGAAGTGGCTGGTTCTGCTCATTAAGCATGAAGACAATGTCCACCCTCAGATTTTGGATTTCCCCAGATCATCTTCAGAGGCAGAAAATATTCTTCCTCAGTGGCGTCTTGATGTCATCTGAAGATGTGTTTTGTTAGGTTTGCCTGAAAGGTCAGAGACTAAATATCCAATATCTACAACTCTCTGCAGTTAACAAGCACCTGGCTGAGGAGGAAAAAGGATGCTGTGATCTGAAAAGGAGCTCACACATAGGAGTGATGACCCTACCCATATCAGCAGACCCTGACCTTCAAGCAAAGGGTGCCTGAAATCATTTCACAATCACAGAAGCATCAAGATTGGAAGAGACTTTTGAGATCAATTAATAAAACCATCAACCCAGCCCCACCATAATCACCCCTAAAACATATCTACATCCAGACACCTCTTGAACACTTCCAGAGAGTGATTCCACCACCTCCCTGGGCAGCTTATTCCAATGCCCAACTGGTATTTCAGTGAAATTCTTCTTTTTTCTAATATCTAATCTGAACATCCCCTGGTCCAACTGAAGGCCATTTCTTCTCATCCTTCCACTTGAGACATGGTAGAAAAGACTGGCCTTCACCTGGCTACAACCTCCTTTCAGGGAGTTTTAGAGAGTAGTGAGGTCCACCTTGAGCCTTCATACTGAACACCCCCAGCTCCCTCAGGCACCCCTCATAAGATGTTTTCTAGACCCTTCACCAGCTTCATCCCCATAAACAATGAGGAAACCTGGGAAGGAAAATGTGTGTGGTCCCTCCAGTGTTCTGTTTAGACCTGTGAAGATTCTGTGATAGATAAAATAAAGATCACCCGATCCTTGAAACTGTTTACAATGACACAAAGAGCATTAACCTCCACTCTTATACGTTCTGGAAGAAATAAACTGTGGTTTGCTGTGATGCAAGAAAATTAAACACACCATTCACCTGGAACAGTGTGACCTTTGTGTCGTTAAACTCTCTTCACTCTCAAAACAAGGTGACTCCATCCAAAATGCCTGCTAGGAACAGCACGTGGTCTCTGCTGACTTCTAAGCCATGCCCCAGATCATGCAACATAAAATGTCATTTCTGGAACTTAGCAGGATGGTCCACAGAGTTCTATGTCACATATCACAGAATTATGGAATCATAAATGGCTTGGGCTGAAACAAACCCTAAAGACCACCTAGTTCCAAGCTTCCTGCCATGGCAGAGATGCCACCCATTAGATCAGCTTGCCCAGGGCCCCACCAGTCTGGCCAAGATGTCAAGAGCTGGGCTTTGGCACTGTTTTGTTCATCAGGACAGAAGTGCTCAGTGAAGTCCAGAGGTCAAACACAAAGACTAAGCAGCTGTCTGAGCTTGGGAGGTCACTGCTGCTCCCCAGGGCTCAGAGCCTGTGGGACATCACATCACAGGTCCGTGGCAGCACAACAGACACAGGACCCAGTGATGACCTGGAGATGTGTCAGGCCAAGCAAAGAGCTGAATTTGCTGCCTGTCCACAGTATAGAAAGCTGGAATAGCCCTGTGGAACTGCACCCAGACACAGGGCCGTGACACATATTGAGCTCAGGGATGTTATCAGCTATGTGTTATCTGAATGGACAGCCCTTTAGAAACACTGAATGCTGAAATGCTCCACAGGCAAAGATGGCTGAAAAAATTTGCCTGGACTCCTCTGAACTGTCCCTGAACATATTCCAGCCATGTCTGCGGCAAAAATACTGATTGTATACAGAGGTACCTGCTCCAAGAGCCCATCTGTGCTGCACCCCATCTGCCCTCGTGGATTAGGACACATTCCTTCAACTTGTCAGAATGGAGAGCAGCTCTCAGCCTCCTCCGAGGATGAAGGGATTGAACTCAGCCAACCTGAGCTGGACTCTCTTATCAAACCACTTTTATCAAACTACTTTATTAGCACAGCGTAGAGCTGCCACTTCCCAGAAACAGGAAGGAAATGCATTTCCAAATCTTTCCCTAACATCCTCTTGTCCTGTTAAACACAAGGAACACAAAAGTTGTGTTAGAGAGTCCAGCAGGCTCGTGTGATTCCAAAAGCATTTCATACTGGATACCTCATCCATCAAGGACACCAGCAGGGTTTAAGGGAGAGATGGTGGGATAAAATAGTCTCCTGGGTCAAATTCAAGCCATAAATGTTCCTTTTCATGTCAAAAGGAAGTTTTTGACTTTTAATCTTTCCATGTATCAGTTAAATGATGCAAATGACTGAGAACTAAAATAGATGATGGATGCTCAGCTACTCCTCCCCCATGTTGTTGGGTTCCCAAGATTTCCCTGTAAATGCCACTACAAACCACTCTGCAAAACTACAGTGGAACTTTTCTTAAGCCATGCTTGTATTAATCATCTGATTTAATCAGCAAAGATTTATTCCCATCAGTGCTTTTTTTCCTGTGATAGAACCAACTGTAAGGATAAAAGATAACTTCCTATGCTCATACTCTCAGCCCACAAACATTTCTATATAGACAAGGCTTCAGAGCCACACTTGGACACAATTAACCATTTTGCAAAAATGTGATGTTATAGTCAGATATTAAAAATACTTTTCCCTCTCAGTTTGAGTGAAAACAAAGGTCCATTTTCTGATGGAGCTCCCTCAGGCCAACACTCCAGCTCTTGAAAGAAGAGTGCCCTGCCTAAAGAGGGTAGATTTAGACTGGATACTAGGAACAAATTCTTGACTGTGAGGGTGATGAAGCCCTGGCACAGGCTGCTCTGAGAAGTTGCCCTGTCCCTGGATCCCTGGAAGTGTTCAAAGCCAAGTTGGACAGTGTTTGCAGAAACCTGGGATAGTGGAAGGTGTCCCTGCCCTTGGCAGGGGGTTGGAACGAGATGATTTTTAAGGTTACTGTCCAATACAAACTGCTCTATGATTCTATGATGCTGTGATGCTTTGATCTTTTACAGGCACGTTTTGCATTTCTTTTTCTTGTACTTCTATTGGTATTGACCAGTTGTTTTTAGCATGGAAGACCCTGTTTGTACTCTCAATAAAAAACAGAGGAAACAGTCCTAGAGAAATAAGTCCCCCTCAGCACTGAGCATGTGGAGCACAGATACAGCTCTAGCAAGGTGATCACCCACAGGCACAACAACCTGCATCCTTTCACTTCCAGAACAGGCAGAGATTGCAAGTACCTCAGCTCTCCTGAGACAGAAACCTTCCATCCAAGCTAAATACAGGTACAGCTTACCATGGCTGTGCTCCCAGGCCTGGCCCCAACTCTGGAGAGCACAAACTCCTCTTAGAATTAATTATTAATGGAAGTCTTGCCCCAAGACACCTTGACAAAGAGCTCAATAGGATGTCTTACACTGGCTTGTGCTGCTGTTGGCACATGAACACAGATGGACACCATGAAAGATGGATTGTCAAGAGAGGGATTAAAAGCTGGCTGTGCTATTAGTCCTGACCCAGTCTTCCTCTATCTCCTTTGTTCTGTGCTCCAGCTTTAGCACTAATGGCAGCAAAGAGCTGTAAAAATACTGCTGATACATGTGTGCCTTAATGAAACAAAGCACTTTCAATTATTAGGAATCATTTTATTTTTACAAATATAGGGAAAATTCAAAACAGTTGAGCCCTTCTACATCCACAGGGTGGAAGTGACCATTGTGGAATTTGAACAGTTTGCTGAGGTTTCTGAAAGCCAGTGATGTCAAGATGATTTTTTGCCTTTTATATACCTTTTATATAACTTCTATGTATCCTCTTAGCATGCATACTTGTAATTGTCTGATAACTTAGCACAGCCCTATTTTGTTAGGCCAGGAGACCAAGCATCCTAAAAGCCTCTTAGTAGGATGCCAGAAAACCCTACACTATCTTGGGAAACCAAGGTCCTCTCTAGAACATACCCTGTAAACTGAAGATTTGGCTCATCCAGGGGGGAATTCCTCAAATGGGGAAGTATCAGGCCATTCATCCAGGCCACCCATTGGGGCATCCTTGTTAGATATGCTAATTTGTAAGGTCTATAAATGGTTTATTCACTCTATTGTGTGTGTGCATTGCAGCTCACTTTGGCAAAGTGGAGCACCAATAAGGATCCTTATTAAAATACCAAAGTAAAAAACCCTTATCCCTTAACTGTATCTGGCTCTCAATTTTCTAAGACCAGGAAAAAGCATCACCAGGCCAGAGTGAACCAGATCACATCCTGACCTCTTGGGAGGAATGTTCGGATACAGGAATTGCTCTTTTCCCCAGGTGGACACAAGTCAGACAGACTGGGATTCAAGCACTACACAAATGTCAGTCAAAAATATGCCAAAAAGGCAAAATATTATGTCTGAGTGATGAATTAAGTGAAATGAATGTGCTACCCTTGTTTCAGCAGTCAGCAAGAAAAATCACAATTACCAACAACTCCAAAAGGAAGACTTGTTGGCTGTCATGGTTTGAATGCCAAAAACATAATGAATGTCCCCTCTTCCCTGGAATGGCATGGCTCTCATATCCAGATGTAGTCCTTACAAAGCAAGCTTGTGACAGGGAGGTGATGTGTGAAGCTGACATAGTTGAGCCTGTGTGATTTCTGCTGACAAACAGTGCATATCCACCCCAGGCTACAGGGCTGTCAGCTCCACAGTCTTCACTAGTCCCCATTTGTAAGTCAAATGCTGAATGTTATGAACTGTTTAGAGATTGGTCCTGTGTGTCTGTCTGCAACAGACTCAGAGAGTGTAGCAAAGAATACAAGCCAGTGACCCAAAAAAACCTAAAGTAAATTTGATTTCCATATTAGATTAGAAGATTCATTCTAGTGCCATACATGCACTACCACCAAATTTGATTGAATATATCCTTTGTCAAAAAGAAAACATTTCCTTTTAAAATCTTCAGACAGCCTTGGTCCATAGCTGACAATTACCAACTGTTTCTCCTCAAAAATCAACCCAACTAACACATCTCCCAAATACACGGTACATTGAGTCTATGGGCATGTTCCCCCCAACCTCCAGGTCTTAGAGGTGCCTTGGCTCACATCACAAGCACTGTCACCTCTCAGAGCAACCACAAAAGATGGGGTTAGAGCTGGCACCCCTCCTGTCTAGGTGCTCCCAGCTGAGAGTCTGGATAGCTGGCCAAAGCACCAGGAGCACAGCACAGAGCTTTGTCATGCGTTTAGAAGAAGTTTAAACACTGGATTTCTGGTGTGGGTCACTAATTGCTGCATCAGTACAGGCTTCAGCTGAGTGACATGCTGTTCTGCCAGGATGGAACTCCAGGGCATCCTACAGAGCTCAGCTGCAGGGTCCTTCCAGCACTGAGCTCCCTGGTGTGCTGGCACTGCTGCTGTAGGTCCTCCTTGCAAACTGAGGAGGCCCAGGGCATTGGTCCAAGCACTAGCAAATGATCATTTGTACTCTTTAAATGTTCAAACAGTGCTCAACAGCAACTTGGCCCATGCCAGCTAGCGCTCTCCCCAGTCACAGCTGGCCATAGCCTGGATCATTGCCCTTGGGTAGTTGGGATACGTGTGACTGCCTGGCTTTGAAGGAAAAACATCTGGCTAGATGCAGGTCCTGCTGTGCCACTCATCCCTAGGACAAGAGAGGCTTTGCTACATTTTATTTCACAGGACAAGTGCAGTCCCTGTGCTCTGAGCAGTACCCATTCATCACCAATCATTAACACCTCACTCAATGAGTTTTGGAAAGGAGTAAGACCCCCAGCACAGATGCTCATACCTTCCCATTTGCACAAGAGAGAGCACGCCAGAGTCTGAGCTGATTTAAATTGTCCTGAGAAATCTGGCAGGGACTCCTGTGCTGTAGAGTGAAGCCAGCTGGAACGTAAGGCTTTCCACTCCACTGGCTGTGCACCCAGCCAAAAATCACATGTGGGTAGCGTCACCGAAAACCAAACACCTTCTCCTGTCCTGCCTCAAGTTCTGTGTGAAAACAAACGTCCGCCTTCACGGTTGGAAAACTCATATTTCAAGGTAGAGTTTTGTGCTTCGGGAAAAAACATCCCAAAGCGAAAGAGCAGCATTAGCTTTGGCACTGCTGAGGAGAAGTCCACGGAGAGTTTGACTGGCAAACAGTCAGAGGGGAAGCACAGCAAATCCTGGCCCTCTGAACAACACACTACGTGAGTTCAGGCAAGTCACCAGTTCAGCCTGAGGCAATTGCAAATCAGAGTTGAGTGTCACAGAGAAGCAGGGCTGGAAATGAGTTTGCTGGGTCATCTAGTCGACCCTTCTAGACCCCCAGCAAGATCCTATCTAGCTTGCTTTTAAAGACCCTCAATGATGTAGACCAATGCAGACCTCAATGATGATAACCATTCAGACCTTTCCAGAACATCTCTTTTCACCTCTATAACATTTTTTCTGAATATAGAGCTCAAATTCCTTTGCTACAAATTCATGCTCTTAGCCTCTCATGCAAGGTGATCAATAGGCAATCTCCACATCTCTGCCACAGCCTTTTATGTGTCTGAAAACTCCTAACCAACTCTCTTCCCAGACTTCTAATCTTAGGCTAAATGACTGCAAATTAGGATTCATTTTACAAATGTACCCAAAGGAAAAACAAGGCTGATGTCCTCCCTGGAACCACATAAACACAGTTTCAGGGTATTCCTGCTCTAAAATGTTTATAATCAACACAGAAAACCAAGGAAATATGAAAGTAAAAGGGTCAAAGAAATCTATTATTCCTATTTTAAAGGTAGGAACTTGGTACAGAGAGACACATGTTTAGTCTTTTCAAGAACTCCCATAGCTGCAAAGGAGTTTACAGAGGGCTTAATACCTAACCAAATTATTGCATTCAAAAATGGGGTTATTTCTGCCTCTACTGAGCTGCTAGATAAACTATTTTGAATTACAACCTGAAGATGTATGAATGTTCTTGACAGATCTGGGAAACACAAACCAGATCTTCCAAGTGCCCCTCCAAAGCCCTAATCTCAAAACCATTCTTCCTTGTGGGGGAAGCAGAAATGATTAATGGCATTTTTCAAAGCTCTCCAAAGATCATATTTTTTCTACAGGAGCTTGAGACAAAATGATCATTACTTGCCTGACACACTTACATGCAAGGCAAACCCAAACAATGAATACAAGTTGAAAGGATTCTGGATATCAAATTTACTGTACATGCAAATTTCCTTCAGACAGAACCATTAATAACTGTCTGAAAGGTAAAATTTAGGATTTTCTAAAAAGGCCTTCTGAGTTTGTGTGTGCATTCCTTATCATCCATCTGCTTCACTGAGCAGTCACTCACCATTTTAATTCCTTTTTTTTTTTTTTTTTTTTTTTTTTTTACATTAGCACACACATAAATTCCCTGCTTGTTGCAATTTTATGCTTTTGCAACACTTCACATGCCCTGCACTGCCATGGTTTCAAATTCAAATAACTCACACAGGAGAGGCAAGCATAATCCCAGAGTGTTTATGCCAATCTGGAGGATTGAAATATTAGCATTTATTAGACCTTGAATATATTGTAATAAATGTAAAGTTAATGCTAATAAACAACAACAACAGAAAAAGCAAACCAGTTACAAAAACAACAAAAAACAGGGAACAGAATGCTTCTAAATAAATAAAAACACTACATAGTTGATTTTGTGGTGGAGTAGGAAGTTGCATATGAGGACAGAGTTAGACAAACAACTTGATGAAAAAATCCAGTCCCAAAAGAACCTCAGGGGAAGCAATAAATCTTGAATTGTTCAGATATGAAATATCCAAATAGAAAATCTGTTGCTGGTCATCAGCCACAGGGCGTGCTTGGGTTGATGACCTCAGTCTGCTCGTGCCCACACAACTATGGCAGCAAACCATAACAGCAGAGCAGCAGGGCAGGAGTTAGAGTCAAATCCTATCTAAAGGATGGAGTCTTGCCTCACTGAAAGGGTGGTCAGGCATTGGAACAGGATACCCATGGAGGCGGTAAAATCATTCCTGGGAGTGTTTAAAGAGGTGTGGATGTGGCACTCAGGGATAGGGTTTAATGGTGAACACAGCAGTGCTGGGTTAACAGAGCTCAGGGGTCTTTCCCAATTTTAATGATTTTATGATTCTTGCAGTCTTTTTGCTTTAACTGAAAAAAAGATGAAGACACAGAGATGAGTTTGTCATGTTGATGCCTTAAGATTTTAGTCTTTATATTTTTCAAATGCTGTGCTGCATTAGTGCATAACTCTAAACTTCATATAAAGTGTTAACTACTATCTTCACACTTTACAGAATCACAGACCTCCAAGATCATCAAGTCCAACCCAACCCTAACATCAACTAAACCATGGCACCAAGTGCCACATCCAGTCTTTTCTTAAACACATCCAGAGATGGTGAATCCACCACCTCCCCAGGTAGACCATTCCAATACTTTATTATTACCCTTTCTGTAAAAACCTTTTCCCTAATATCCAGCCTATATTTCCCTTGGCGCAGCTTAAGATTCTGTCTTCTCATTCTGTCAGTTGCTTTGGTCAGACAAAACAATTCCTCTGTGCCTGGAACCCAAGGACATCCTGCAGCCTCAGGCCTCAAAAAGCATAAACAAAAGTGAATTGGGGAGGAGTGAACTGAGGGGATGTGACTTTGTAACCTGAAGCTGTAATTGGAGAATTAACCCCTGATATGCAAATAGACCAAGCTTACATCTGTCTGAAAAACTCATGACTGTTGTCCATCTTGGGTGTAGCCTCTGCAAGGCTTTTGACTGGCCAAGGTGTATCTATTGAAGGACTCTAATAAATACCCATTTATTCTCTTAATTTTGTCTAGCATTTGTTCTAGGCAGCCACTCCAAGCCATCAGTGTGATTCAAAACCTGAAAAAATGCTTTATGCTGGAAAATGGAAAAAGAGTGCTGTTAACTGTATCAACATGGAGTCTGTGAAAGATGCCTTGATATATGAAGAGGACACTGCCAGCTTCCAGTGAACATATCATTCATAGCACACTACCCAAATTACAGAAACACTGCAGGTCTTAAACAGCCAGGATCACTAATCTTTACTATCACTGCCACGGGTGTCTTGTCCTTTTTATGGGTTCTCCAGACAAGGTCTAAACCCCAAGACGGGATGTGTTTATTGTACCGAGCTTAGTATAAAGGTACTACATGGATAAGATGTAATTAGATTTGCATGTATTACATCATGTTGGATGATCCCACGGTCTCTTCTGGCTTTTAAACTCCATGAATGAGCCCGTGACCTTTATAAAGCACTGGATGTACTGGAGAAGATATTTAAATGTATGCATAATGAGTTTCCCATTATGCTAAAGCATGCATCTTCCACTCTGCTTATAACATCACTTAACCTCATGTTTTCCCAAACATGAACTATACTCTCATACTATCAGCTCCTGCCTTACTATTGCTATTTATGTGCACAAGGAGGTGGTGTTTCCTGTGATCTCACCAAGATCAGACTCCTTTCTTTTCTGCCAGAATTGTCTGGTCCCCTCCCAGCTCTTCCCCACATACTTTTGCAGCCAACACTCTTCCTTCTCCTGCTCCCCTGAACTGATGTCCCCCTTGCTGTTCCACCCTCCTGTCTCTAAAGAACTCCCCAAATCAGACATCACTTCTTAAACTCTCTGCCTTGCTTCGGGGCAGTCCTCCAGGAACCATCTTTCTCTCAGTACACTTAGGGATGACCCCTCCTTAGCTTTTAATTCTCTCTCTTTTCCCACCCCAGACCTCCCAGACAGACAATTTAGGGTATTTTGCACCAGTTGTCCTGTATCCATGTCCATGTGTACAGTGGTAGCTGAATATGACTGTAGGGTAAGAGGCTTTAGTTCAAAGCTCTTTAATTGCAGTTCAAACAAAAACATCTAATTTAAAACAAAATTGGGCCAAAGCTAAAGGCTGAGATTTTCACTATGCAGAGAGAAAGGCTATACAACCACCTCAGCATTTGTCCTGTTTCCCAACATCCTATATGCTACCTGCTGCAAATCCCTGAGTAACCCAATCTGCCCTGTAGCTGATCCAGCTTTGAGCAGGAGGCAGGACCAGAGCCCTTCAGGGCTCCCTCCCAACCTGAATTACCATATGGCAAGTGATCCTATGATCCTATTTCATTGCCTGTTTGTGATGGAATTCTGCCTGCAGCCACTTGCAAGAATCAGGGTTTATTTTACCTGGTTTGGCTCTGGGTATGTTTCTGTTCCAACACTGTGGATCATATGCTTGGGGGATGAAAAATAAATGAGCAAAAAGGCAGGAAGGTCTACCTGACCAGGCATAGTATTTAAAGTAGGCAACAAACTCTTATGCATAGTTCTCTCTCCAAGATGAGCTAATTAGACCCTCTAACCTAAATAAATGCATTTTGCATGCATTTATTTCATGTTGATGCTCATTTCTCACATTCCTGAAAACTACTTAAAACCCTCCTGCACTTGCATCTGTCCCATGGAGACAACGTGTAATTCAGCGTCTCACCCTGCCACCTCTGAAAGCTGTCCCGTGGTCCCTGGGAGGCAGAGCCCTCTTTGTTCACTGCCCTGTTGTTTCCCTTCCCTCTCACAAAGCCAATGGTTAATGGCAATCACATGTGCAAGGGGTGTCACCTCCCCCCAGCACAGCCCTGCCTGGGATTTATCACCCACCACTTCCTGGCACACGAGGCAGCCCAACATCTGGTTGTGACTAGTGCCCCATTTTGGCCTCTTTCCTCTTCTGAGAGCACTGAGAACCAGCAAAGAGAGAAGGGGAAAATTCACCCCACACTGCACTGGGACAGGGCTTGAGTCTTCCCAAAAGCAAGTGGGGAGCAACTTTCAGAAATGTGCATCTACAAAGCACTGTCTGTTTAATTCCTGTTTACAGATTTATAGGACCAGACTCCCTTCAATGTCCTGCTGACCCAAGATGTGGTTTGCAACGCACTCAGAAATGGCTTGTTAAGGAAAACTTATTTTTATGCTCTTCACCTTTAAAAATTCGAGGAGCTTCCCAGTCTGTATTCACAGCATGCAGATGGCTTGGAAAATAACAACTTACGTGGTAGAGGGTTAGATCAGAATGCCCATTTTCACTGTCCAACTCAGACATCCTAATTATCATGAAATCTAAATTCAAGATGATGATGAGCAATTCAGAGAATTGCCAGAGGCTCAGAGCTTGGCTCATAACATCGTTAACAGAGAAAAATAATCACTGATTCTATGCTGGAAACCTGTAACAAGCAGACCTCATAATTGCCAGTCAATCAGAAGTGTGAAAAAATCAACCTTTAATCAACATCACGGAGCTGGTAAATCTTGAGGGCAGACTAGTTCCTGTTGGAGCTGCTAAGGACATTTCAGAAAGTTTTTTAATAAGCAATAATCAAAGTGAGGACTTAAGAGAGACCTGCCTGTGAACTTTCAGAAGTATCATTTGGAAAAAAAAAACAAATATCCCAATACACTGCCACCCTGCTCCATGATGTAATTCCCATGGTTGCTCATATGGCTCATTACAGGTGCTGGTGTGACAGAGCAGGTGCTGGTTCATGGGCCCATTTCAGGACCATTATTGCACAAAGTCAGAAAAAAAGCAGTTTCATCCCTAGTCACAACAGCAGGTCAGTGACTGAGGTTACCTTCAATGCACCTGAACTCCAAACAGAAACCCATCTTGTGATGAAATGTTTCCCACTGAGGTACCCTTTGTAGCTCAGGGAAAGTTATTCTCCCTTTCACATTTTGACTCTGAATGCTTTCTCAGACCACGTTCCTGATCTAACAGAGACACTTCAGAACAACAAGCCTGAAATCCAAGCAATAGAACAAGAAGCCATGGGCAGAAACTGATGCCCAGGAAGCTCCACATGGATATGAAGAATTTCTTCCCTGTGCAGTGACCAAGCATTGGAACAGGTTGCTCAGAGAGAGTGTGGAGTCTCCCTTACTGGAGATATTCCAGACCCATCTGGACACAATCTTGCCTTGTGCTCTGGGTAATTCTGCTCAAGCACATCACCCACTGGGGTCCCTTCCAACTTGATTCTGGGATTCCGTGATATCTACAAAAGAGAGTTGCAAAGAAATCTGGTGTATAAAACAAACTGAAAACCTCTTAAGGTATGTTAACAGGAGTCCAAATCATAGAATCACATAATGGTTTGGACGAGACCTTAAAGATCACCTAAATCCAACCCCCCTGACATGGGGGCTGAGGTCAGGTTGCTCAAAGCTCTATCCAACCTTACCTTGAACACTTCCAGTGATGGGGCATCCACATCTTCTCTGGGCAACCAGTGTATCACCACCCTCATAAGAGATACTTTTTTTTCCTTACACCTAATCCCATCTACCCTCTTTCAGCTTAAAACCATTTTCCCTTGGCCTGTCTTGGAAAAAACTCTCTCTCTCTCTCTATGTTTTTCAGACTGCAAGTTCACATTGCTGGTTCACATCTAATTTTCATCCCCACATCCTTCTCCACAGCACTGCTCTCAATCCCTTCACCCTCTAGTCAGTGATGATACTAGAGATTACCCAGGTGAACAACTTGGAATTTGGCCTTGTTGAACTTCATGGAGACTGCCAAGGTCCCTCTGGATGACACCTCTTCCCTCAAGCTCAGCCACTGCATTGCTCATCTTGGTGTTATCCATTGACTGACAAAAAGCAGGTACAATATCCAACATGCCTGGTGTGAGACTGTGTGGTGACCAGTCGATTTTAGCACCAAGAAATGCTTCTGCTAATCAGTATTTGCATCATTCAAAGTACCAAATGTTTGCTCCACTACTGAAGGGATAGAAAACTGGGTTGAGATTAAGCATACAGAATGTCAAGCTTCACCTTTGTCTTGACTTTTTAATGTTAATAATTCCATGTGAACTGGTCCAATATCAGGCTCCATCCAATATCAGTCTAAAAACTTAAAAGATTAGTTTTAACTAGATGATGAAATCCCCTATGTCACTAACAGGCAGAGGCAATTCACCTTCCCAAGGCAATTCAGCCCACCCTGCAGTAGGTGCTATTGATTCTTGGGCTGACTTATTCTTTGAAGTCACCTACCCTTTTCCATCACCTAGAAAAGTAAGTGTTCACCGAAAGACTTAAGCCAATTAAGAGTCCACTGTTGGCAGAAAGGGGAGGTTTAAAGTACCCTCATCTCTGTCCTGCTTTTCTCTCATTTCCCTACCTCTAGCTATCCCCACACCCACACTTGATCTCTTTCCCTGCCCAGTCAAAAGCAAGCTGGTTTTACTTGCAAATCCAAGCAGTCACTTTTTTGCCTTTTTAATTTTCTGCCATTTCAGGGAATTGAATGAGCCAATTTAGCAAACAGTTGGCAGGAGCAATCAGCCAGGTTTGTCCTGCTTTTGTGTTCAAGAGTTTGTAATTAGCTCAAGTCATGCCATGAAGCACATGTGTAAGCATCCTTGTACACTCAGCTGCTGACAGAATAAATTTAATGAGTCAAAAGTCCAAACAAACTTGTCTTTCTCTTCCTCCACACCAAAAATTGGATATCAATTAAAAAAACTATTTTGAAGACAAAGCCATGGCTCACAAAGTGCTAAGCCTCAATCACAAAAGAACCTTTGTCCAAACAAATTCAGGCACATGTGAATACTCATGAAACTCACCTATGTGCAAGTATTAGCATCTGGACTTAAAAACAAACCTGGCAGAAGCACAAGGGGAAGGGAGACCTTGCAAATTAATGAAAACATTATTGAAGAATTCTGTACCTTTTCTTACAATGCAAGGGTTCTGCAGCCTCTGTGTCTCTGCTTATAAATAAGACAGGTCAAGGCTCATTCTCTGACCCCCAGGGCAACAGGCACAGAACAGATTGTGTCCATATGGCTAAACTTTCTCCCTTTCACCCTCCCACATGGCATGGCTTCATTCTTACTGCTCACTGGGAAGGGCCATGCTGGCTCTCAAACCATGTGTGGATGAGAGTTATGTAGCAGGGGGCAAAGCCAGGGCAAAGAGCATGGAAACAATTAAACCATTTGGATAACGCTTGAACCCACACCTTGGACCTGTGCAGTTTGCTGGTATGGATGCAGCCAGTGAGAGCAACCAGAAACATAGGCAAAAAGCCTGTGTCTGTATATTTTAGATTAATAATTTGATCAGAAATGAGCTAAAGTCAGAATCTGTGATGCAAGCAACATAGAAAGAAAATTAATTTTTACCCCTCTTCCAGCTAATGCACTTGCACAATTAAAAAAAAATCCTAACAGCAAATTCCTACTCAGCACCTATTTATATGCAAGTGTCATAGAACTGCAGAATCATCAAAAGGTTTGGGTTAGAAGGGACCTTAAAGATCATCTCATTCCAATCCCCTTTGCATGGGCAGAGATGCCATTCACTAGGCCAGGTCACTCAGGGCCCTGCCAAACCTGGACTTGAACAATTCCAGGCATGTGGTATCCACAGCCTCTCTGGGCATCCTGTCCCAGTGTCTCACTGTGTTATGAGTACAGAATTTCCTCCTGACATCTAATCTAAACCTGCCCTCTTTCAGTTAAAAACCATTATCCCTTGTCCTGTCACTGTCTGCCTGTATAAAAAGTCCCTCTCCCTCCTTTTCATAACCCCCTTTAAGGCATTGGAAGGATGCAATGAGTTTTCCCCAAAGCCTTCTCATCTCCAGGCTGAACAACCCCATCTCTCTCACTGTGTCTTCGTAGGGAAAGTGCTGCTCTGATATCTTTGTGTCTCTTCTCTGGACCCACTCCAACCCACTCCACCCCACTCCACCTCTTTCTTGCACTGAGGACCCCAGACCTGGATGCAGTACTCCAGGGTGGAATTCATGATATATTCTTCCTGGCTGGATCTTGTTTATTATTGTTGGTAAGTATCTGATTCTTATGCCTTAATCTAGAAAAACATCTTCACAAACCAGGACTTGCCAACACTGCAAATAAAATCTATTTTCCAGGCAAGGGCTGCCTGCTGACTTCCAACTGTGCAGCTCTTCAGAAAGGTGTGGGAACACCAACACTCATTCTAGACAGTATTTCCCTGTCTTGAGAAAGGTGTTTTGGAGAGGGAAAAATTCATGTGCCTCTAGTAGGAAAGTCAGTGAAATGTTCTGAAAAGATGCACTGTCTGCCTTGTAGCATCAAATGCTGTGTGGTCTGTGCTGCTGCTCAGAAAATGAGGGGAAAAAAATGAGCAGTAGCCCTCAGTGTGGCCACTGTGTGTTCTAGCATTTCATTTATGGTCTGCCTTCACCAGAGGATTAATTTACTGCGAATCTGAACCTTCCCTATTCAGAGGCTCCACATCAGCAGTGTTCTGGAAAGAACAGTGTCTCTCAGGACCTTCTCATAATCAAACTACAGAGGCACAGTGTATTCTTAAGGCAGAAACCAAACTAACTGGAAAAGTGTTTAGTATGTAGTTATCAAGCATTCATTTTTCACAGTGAAAGGATGCATCAAGCAGGGTTTTACAGAGGTCAGTCCTAGATCCAATTCTAATGAAAATATTTTCATTTTCCTGAACACAGAGCACCTGGATGATGACCAGGATGCTGGAATATAGATAATGTTTACTACATTTGCAGATGATACCACATTAGAAAGGACTCCAATGAATTGAGAGGGAGAAAATTCAAACATGATCTTGAGAGACTGGAGATACAGGCAAGCCCAAGATACCAAAATCAGCCAGGAGTATTCCATGAGGCAGAGACAGGATGAAAATCGGCTTTCTGCATAGCAGTCCAGATCAGAACAGTGAACATCAACCAATGATGTCAAGTGGCTGATGGACCTCAGACCAGAAGATCAAAACCCTTTCCTTTCGCTCAGCAGCAGCAAGATCTCAGCTAGAGTGCTCTGCCTGGTCTGGTGCTCTGGAATGCAAGTGAATCATGGAGCTCCATTAAAGATTCCAAAGGAAAGAGAAAGAACAATCACAAATTTTAGGCAGAATTGATACTGGCACTACAACAGCAGGAGACTGAGGAGGAACTTGGGAGACATGAAAACAGCCTTCAAAAATACAGAGGTTGCTAGACAGCAGAAAGAAAAAAATCTGTTCTCTGTGCTCATTTGGACATGTGACAATTCATGGGCTAAGAGAAGTTACATCAGGAAAACCTTGGTTAGTCACTAGGAAAACACTTCTAATGGAAAGGAAAGCAAAGCATGGAAGGGCATTGCCAGAAAAGTCTCCCCTGACAATGTCTGTCAGGAGTGGTCAGTGTCCACCCTGCTTGGTGACTCATCAGCTTCTAAAAGGAGCTCACAGTTGCATGACTCAGGAGTGAGTAGTTTCCTCCCCACATGAACCAGAAGATGCTGACAAAGCCCACCTGCATCAGCAGCCTTTAACTGTCTGCTGGTCATGGACACAGTACTCTTAAAATCATTCTTGGTTTCTCAGTCACTTTCCCCATATCTCCAGAGCCTTCCAGACTTAATCCAGACTAATTCAGTCAAAGTTGTTTGCTTGAACATCAAACCCCTTTACCTGGATGTGACAACTGAGTTTTGGTCACCTCAGTTTTAGATGGCAGTGCTAAGGTCTATAATAAGTCACTGAGGCACCACATTCCCAGCTGACCAGGAACTCTTCCCAAAGCATGATTTGGATGGGAACTTCCACAACGAAGCATTTCTAAAATCATCACCTAAGTGTTGCAGAGAGCCAAAGCCTGAAATAACCGAGCATTCAGAGAGTGACCAGCAGTGACCTGATTCTGGCAGCCAGTGCTGTTGTTCTAGCAGAGGATGTTGCTTGACACCTAACCCAAATAAATACTTCATCCTGGCAATGCAAAGAGAAAAAGAAGAGAAGCAGACAAGATGGCCTTTCTCTGCAGACACCACAACAGGCAGAGGAGAGCTCCAGAGCTGTGACCACAGGCATAAAGGATTTTGTCAGTGTTGCCACATCAGCCCTAGCAAAGACAAAGCCCTAAGGTTGGGCTCTGCCTGCTCTTTCTTTGCCCTCATTTTATTTCTCACCCTGGGAGTACCACTGGAGGTAGGATTCATAACACAGCAATTAGGCACAAGAATTTCACCTCAGGGAGAAGGTAAGTCCTTAACACTAACAAAATGAGTCACAAAAAAAATACACTGATTTCCTGCCCAGGCACCTCACTAAATTCCTTCACACCTAGACTTACTTTGACATCCAAGGCTGGCATCCTCTGCACATGCCTGGCAATGCCACTGGCTCAGATAATCACTCCTGAAGGACTCGTCTTCTCCAGCAGGATCTTGTCACAGTGACAGCCCTGGCTTTGGAGCAAAGCCCAGCAGTCACAGCCACTCTCCATCAAACAAGTGCACACAAAAGCCACCTTCTGCAACACTGTCAGTGGAGCTCAGGGGACAAGGGCTGCACTTCCAAACCTCAGCTCAGGCTCAGGAGGGCTTGATAATTTCCACATCCAGAGAGCGCTGCTGAAGGAGTTGCCTTCTCCTCCCTGGGAAGCTCAGCCGTACACAGCCCTGAGCCCAAAAGGCAGAGAGCAGAGCCTTGCTGTAAAGCTTCATCACCACATGGGGGGATTTGATTTTGGCAACCACAGTGGGGTAGGGCTGTGTCCCTGACAGCAGTAGCTGGTCCACAGTGCTGCTCTTCTCTCAGGGCCATCAGTAACGAGAGCCTGGCCATCCCAGCCATCCCATCTAGGGAAAGATGTGGAACTGTTCCTTTCTTCAGACATCAGCCACACAAGGTAGACACCTACTGGGTGCCTCTAGTGGGCCTTGATCAGGGAGGCAGAAAAATTGCTGGCAGGAACAGGTGTGTGGTCCTGATTCCTGGCTCATGCACACAAGCACCTAAGAGTTCCTGCAGGTCAGGATTTACACCTCTCCTGGCCTCAGTCCTGCATTCAGCACCTCTGTGGGGCACTGAGGGCTCACATCAAGTTCTTCAGAGACAGTGAGTGGGAACTGTACATTGCTCTCAAGACAGGTACAGCTTTTCCCATTGCAAGCACTACAAGACAAAAGAAGTTAAACCATGTCCATGCTCTCTCCAACCTCCTCAGTGAAGGTTTCTGGCTGGAGGAGTTTTCATAGCAAGAATCCAAAAGCATCCTGAGGAAAGGGGAGCTACAGCTCCTACAGCCCCATTATGTTCTCAGGAGTGTGTCATGCTTTCACTGGCCTCCACTACAGTGTTTTTATGGTTTTCTTGCTTTCCTTTGTGCTCTTTTAATGGTCCCCCAGAGCTTCAATCAAAGTTGCATTTCTCTGCTTCTCACTCTCCCCAGCCTCTTGCATTCCTGGAAGGGAAACAAGGACAGAGGGAGCTGCTTGGCTGTAAAAAGCTGTTCTTACAATGAATGCAGTGCTTTCCAATAAAACTTAAGCAGTCTGGCTGCACTGCCTGTGCTCAGCTCCCCTGCTTTAGGGCACATCTGCAAAGATAGAGCAAGTTCAGATGGGTGACATAAACAACACAGAATCATTCTCAATAATCAAGCAATGTCAGCCTTGCCAAAAGAGTAGCCAATACACCCAATCCGACTACTACACACTTATAAATATGTTGATCTCCAGAACCCTCCTTCCCTCAGAGCTGGTGACTGAGCCAATCCCAAGCTTGATTTTTCTTTTAGCTGGATTGTTTATTGCCAAATTCCGAAACAAAACTAAGCAAAACACACACACACAAAAAGTCACTTTTCAAATGTGATTTATGAAGTGTCTTTAAGTAACCACATGCATCACACATAAAAACACCCAGGGCTGGGGTTCCAGCTGCACACAAAAAGCAGCAGCAGGAACTCTCACTGCACAATAAACTACCTGAGCAAACCCTTTGCACTGCCTGAGAAGGCTTGAGGACAGATCTTCAGGGAGAGGCATAACTGCAACACTTCATTACCTTCCTTCAAGCTGAGAAATTATGTCTTTTTTGTTTCATTCTGAAAAGCTCATTTTATATAAAGGCACACACACACATATACACAAGAAAGGCAACTATCAGCCTTCGGTCAGTTCACACTACACCATTTCTGCATGTCCAAATAGTTTAACATCCCTAACTTTAAGCCTTTACCAGCATCTCTTCTGTCATAGAAGAGAAAATCTGCCTAATTTTATTTTAAAGGAGGAAAAGCACATTAATCTTCAGCCCATCTTTGGTTAACTAAGTGCTGTGTACTCTGTCCCAATGCACTGTCCAAGATACTCTCACAGCTATTGGCAGGGCAGAGGCTCTTATATCACTCTTGTAAACTCAGTATGTATTAAGTCACTGAGCTGCAAAACAGGGTTTTCAGCAAGGACAGAGGTCATTTCCTGGAACTTGCATGCTCTGAGTGGCCAAATTGAGCAAAACATTTTGAGGCCCATGACACACCCCGTGGTAGCTCCTGGTCCAGCAAAGGTGTTGTGGCAAAATGTTGGGGACCTGCAGCTCTTGCTCCAGGGGTTTGTGCTCTGTGCTTTACCCTGACTCCTGCTCTCCTCCCCAGGCCTGTGGAAGTTCAGATATTTTTATCCATTTGCCATGAGTAAAGGAATGCCTTTTCCAAAGTTACCTCATTTTTAAGGGCAGCTCTGCCAAGACAAACAGGTCCTAAGTGTGATTACTCCAACTGCAGCCAGGGGAGAGAGCTCACACCACAGTAATGTGCATGCTCGAGTCCTAAGTACTTGGAATTATTAGTATTTATGGTGCATGAAATTACATTCCTCGCTTCCTCACCTGGCCACACAGATAGGAGGGGGAGGCAGTTTCAGATCCTTCCTGCCCTTATGTGGCTGAGCACTTCTGAAAGCAAAGGGGCAGCCCTGAGAGCCCCAAGACAGATGAACAGTTGGATTTATCACGGGATGCCCTCTGGACTGGGGCCTTTTCAGGAATACATGCCAAAAGGAAAGCCAGAGGCCAATAGCAACTCAGTTTCTCACTTGGGGAAATCTATTCTACCCCAGGCTTGTTTTGTTAATCACACACTCACCTCCATATGCCTTTACTCTCAACTCATTAGGGCCATTCCAAAAGCATACAGCAATTAACACATTCCAGAGTACAGGGACCAAAAACTCAGTGAATAATCCCTATGGAAAACTATTATGCCTCAAACACCAACTAATTAATTCTCAAAAACACTGTCAATGTTTTAAAGCTAGCATAGCATTTACCTCTCACACATGAGAAAGCTGAACCATGGAACTTAATCGACTTTTCCACGGCCACCAAGGCAAATCCGTGTCAGAGTAAAAAGCCAGCAAAGCTGCTTCCTCACTCTGCCCACACTGCCTGTGTGATCACAGGTCTGAGAACAGGACTTCTCTGCTTCTGAGGGCTTTCAGCAAACCCCTGCAAGGTGTTCAGACACAACTTTACCTGCAGATGCCACATAATGATGGCAACTACTTGGAATTCTGGGCAATGGCAACTACTTGGAATTCTGGCTTAGTCACTGGAGCTGTACCAGGTGGGGAGATTTAGATATTAAAAACTCCACTATCTACCACTTTATGTTTTTTTAAAAAATTATCTAGACTCACCCCCAGAAATATAAGAGCAGGCAGTTCAGTGCACATTGATAGTTCTCATGTCATCCACCACTAGCAGGAGATGCCTGATCCATAGGGAATTAGTAAACAAATAGGCTTAAGGTGGGGAAAGTATTGATATGCAGTCCCTCCCTGCTCTACCCAATTTAGACCTTCCTCACAATCACTCAGCAGCCTTCAGCCACAGCCTTAGAGCTGCTCTACATTGCCCAGGTTGTTGCACTGTGAGCACTTGCTGGCTTTTCATTAAGAAAAGATTGTAGTACAGGTGATGACAGGCAAAGAGACAACATCCATCCCCTAGAAGGGACACGAGTTCCTTACGGTGGGTCTTGTGCACAGCACTTACCATCCTCTCAGCAGTGACAAACTCAGAAACAACAACAATAACAACAGCCACAAGGCTTAATCCCTTTCCAGGGAGTTCTTGTCTGTAAAATCCTCCTTATGAAAGACAGATGTGAACCTGCCAGTCCAGTCAGATGCAGAAAACCCTGGTAAATGCAGGAATGAACATTCTCACACAGAGAATTGGCAAAGAACAACAGGGAGATTCAAACAATGAAAGAAGTAAATCATTTCAATATGACAGGCTGGATTTGAAAACAATTTCAGGCCATGGACGTAGAAATCAAAGACCATCAGCTATGTAAATCCCAAAGGAAAACAATCCTTTCCTTTCCCTAGAAAGTAAAGTTAGAAGTGAAGGTGAAGCAAATTGAGACTGAGGAAGGGAATGATCCCTATCCAGCAAGGCACATTGCAATAATCAAAGCGCACACGTTACTGCTGATATAATTTAGAGCAGAGATCAAATTCTACAAAGCAAGGAAAAAAAAAAAAAAAAAAGTAATACTAAAGGAATTCCATGAGCAACAGGAAACCTCAGCACTGACAGGGCTTTGCTGAGCATTACACAAAGCATACAGCATAAACTGCACCTGAGAGGACCTTTCCAATTGCACAAGTATTCAAACTCCCTGCCAGACTGTGAGTGTGGTTTTGCTCTGCTTTTCATTAGTCAGGATCAAGATCCAGCATCTAATGAAAGCTCTAAGTCTCTCTAACCAGCAGGAATAAGAAAGATGCCTGCTGAATTTCCTGGATTAAGACAAAACAACAGGAAAGCTTGGGAGGTCTAAGTCTTATCTTGAACTCCTGGCAGCAAAGTGTGACAGCACCATGTCTGCTTCCTGCATCAAAGATAATGAGTGCTCAAGCCCATTTTTAGGGTGATGTGAACAGCAGCTTCCCAAACTAAAAATTCACCATCATTCAGAAATTCAGAGCACACAGATGAAGCCAGTGACAAGTGGCAGCTCAGCCAAGCTCAGCCCATTGCTGGACATCACAGCACAGACACACCAAACCCCAAATCACTCACCCATGGAGGGGAAACTCCTTGCTCTCAGAATGCCTGTTCAGGTGGTGACCTGAAAAGCTTGAAAAATGCATCAGGATGGAGAACTCCAGTCCCAAAGCAATGGTCTTTTCTCCCACTAAACATCCCATCCCTGCTTACCAGCTCTCCAAGGAAAGGAGAAACTGGTTGTATTAATTCTCAGCCTCCATGTCTTTTTTATAAACAATTTGAAATCATGTCCCAATTCTCCCCTCAGACAGATTATTAGTTCAATTACTTTCTTGTTTCTTTCATTCATGTTAAAGTGTTCCCAAACTTTCTAATGAAAATAATACCAATTAATTTAAGGTGACTAAGGTCCATTCACACCTGTCTGACCTGCAAGCCAAGCAGCTTGGACTTCACAACACATTTGGCAAATCTGGATCACATTTTAGGGAGGGATACTGTGATTAAGAAAGCACAAAATATGTATAGCATTGTTTGCCATTGTTTGCTATTCTTCTACCACCTCAAAATCATTCTGGGGTTATGTGGTATTTCTACACTTGTCTTCTTTGCATCAACTTTCACGTCTAGGGATATAAAACTTCTTTAGTCTTCCAGCTGTTTTTCTTCCCAGAAAGATGACAAACCTTTTTTGCAAGCTGCAGGGCTGTCCTCATAAGTTTCTAAATCACAAGGGTTTTTTCTGTGGGTGACTGCAAGTGACAATTGGAACTATGCAAATCCTGTCCCAATACAAGACAAGTTGCTGCTGCTTGGGCCATGACCACTGCTCAGCAGAGCACAACCACCCTGTGCCTTCCTGGGAAAGGCAAGAGGGAGAGTCATTTGTGCAGCATGTGGATTATTGTGAAAGCTGGGGGATTTACAGGTGAAGAAGAGATGGTGATTCCAGCACCAGCAGCTTGGGAGCTTGGGAATCAGTGCAATACTGACTCCTGCAATGATCCCCACAGCTCTTCGTTAATGCTCTCTTCCTTCTTTAACCCCTATGAATTCTTCTGCTGAGACAAAAAATCCAGGAGTTGGCTTACTGAAACAATAGAGGCTCTTAGTACAAAATGTCCTTTCTTCTTTTTTTTTTTTTTTTTTTTTTTTTTTTTTTTTTTTTTTTTTTAAAGGCTGGTAAAACACTGGCACAGAAGAGGTGGTAGATGCCTCATCCCCAGAAACATTCAAGATCAGGTTGAACAGGACTCTGAGCAACCTGATCTAGCTGAAGATACCCCTGCTTATTATAGGGAGCATGGACATCATGATCTTTAAGTTCCCTTTCAACCCACACTATCCTATAGTTCTATGAGTCTCTTACAAAAACAATACCTGTTCTCTCCCTTCCACCCAGGGGTGTCTCACACACCTGCAGGTTGCCATAGCTAAGGGAAAAACACAGGCACCTTCACACTAATTTCTTTATTTTCATTGTTCTTGTTCACCTGCTCTCAGTTTTCCACATTTATCACTGTGAAATCAAGTTACATGTTTGAAAATATTTATCAACTGTCTGACATTTGAAAATCTATTTACTGTGTTTTTCTTCCTATTACCTTGTTTACTTTACAACTTTGATTTTGTTGAAATGACATTTTGGAATATTGATTTCACTTGAATTGCAAATAAAACTGGGCTTTCTTGGAGAAAATTAAATATATATTTCATATGCAACAGACAGGAAAATCTCTCTGAGTCACTCTTGCATAGAGAAATAATTGGCTTATTTAAAAGGGTTGTGTAATGTTGTGTAACTCAGGAGACTGAGGCTAAATCCTGGTGTGCTGGGAAGATTGGGAGTTTAAAACCTGCTCACAGTCCAGTATATCAGACCCATTTATTCAATTTGTGTTTCCACTTGCCACACTCCTGACGAGGAAAATCTCTTCAGCAAAACTTGGCATTTGATTCCTTCTGTTCTCTGCTGCATCTACCACCAGCTCTGCAGCTCTCTCTATAAAGCTTTTAGTAAAAGGCTGGTGAGAGGGATTGGAAAAGGTACATGACATTGGCTCCTTCTGTACATAAACATTTTGCCAGTAACACTTTGTCCATGAGATGTGTGAAAAATGGCACAGCTGACAGGGCTATGCAAACAGAGCAACTCATGCTGGGGTGAGGAATTCTATTTGCTGCTTAATCTCTCCTTCTAAGCCATAGAGTTAAACTAGATGAGAGGAAAAAAACCAAAAAAACACAAACAAACAAACAAAAAACCCCACACTTTTAGCAGAGGCTAGCTTTGTCTTTACTGAGAAAATGTATTAATAGAGTTTGGTTGATAGAGTTGTAAATCAAGTTAAGTAAAGCAACTCCTGTATTTGAGGAGGAAGAAAAAAGCGTCATTACAAAGGATGTGCTCGTTGCTGGGCTGTGAACAGCCACTAGAGATGGAACCACCTTTCTACCAGAGAGAACCCCTAAAATCCTCTGTGACATAGTCCAAGTAAGTGCCTTTCCACCCTAAATGTGGTCTTATTGTGAGCTAAACCCTGCATATCAATCTTTGCCCTACCACAGGGGAAAGTGTCCATGCATTCAAAGGAAAAGACTTTTGCAAGCCCTTCATATACTGAACATTCCCATGCAGATTTTTGTTAGGAAAGCAACAAACATCCATAAGAACTGTTGCAGAAATAATCAGACCTTGGAAACCTAAAGGGAAGAATTTCAAACTCAGGGGAGTCTTCTACATGAAAGAAATTGGGACAACTGGAAATACAGAAGCAACCCAAACTTGCCATAAAGGGGTCTCTGTGACTTGCTGCAAGGCTGACAGGCATCTATCTGTATTCCCTCCTGTGCTTAACAGCAAAATAAATCATAAAATAGCTTTAGTTATCTGTGTGCTGGAAAAACAGTCACATCACGTGGCAAGTCCCCCAAGGTCCCAGAGAGCCCAAAAGGGCACAACTTCACCCCTTGGACTGAAGAACAAGCAGTCCCTTTCAGTCCCACAAGCAGCGCTGATCCGTGGGGTGCCGGGCTGTGGTGACAGAACAGCTTCAGGGGAGCCAACCTGCTCACAGGCAGCTCAGCAGAGCTCGACCCACAGCTGCAGGGACAGCTCCCAGGGGTGGGATGGCATGTGCTAGGATAGCATACCCCTGCAGGACCTCATGGATTTACATCTGGCCCCTACAGCAGGTGGGCTGGAGCTAACGCCTCCAGCCAAATCTCCAGCTCAATGTCTTATTAATGCAAATCCCTACATAATTCTCCTAACTCGTTATGGCAGGTGCCATTTGCTGCTCACAAGAGAGGCAACAGAAGCTTCTGGGTATGAGGGTCCCCTAGATACAAAACCTGGTGATAACAAGTGATGTCTGTCTGTTTCAAAAGAATATATATTACCAATGAGCCAAACACCAAGAGGAGAATTCTGAAATTTTTGATGCAGTCATTAATCATAGAATCATTTAGGTTGGAAAAGACCTCTAAGATCATTGAGTCCAGCCATTAAGCCAGCACTGCCAAGCCCAACACTGAATCAGTCTCTAAATGACACATCTACACATTTTTTGAACGCTTCCAGGGAGTGATTCCATCCCTTCCCTGGGCAGTCTGTTCCAATGTCTGATCACACTTTTAATGTGTGCCTTTCCCTAATATTCAATCTAAACCTTATCTAGTGCAACCTGAGGCCATTTCCTTATTACTTGGGAGAAGAGACTGACTCCCACCCATCCACAACCTCCTCTCAGAACTTACCAACGGCTATCAGAAAGACATGTAAGACAATTTCCCTTTTAACTTCCTTATAGTAAACAATGTCCAATAGGCAGAGTTGCCTTTGAAGTGGCAGACAGGATGTACACATGAATCTCAATGTATACAACAGGAGGGTCAGGGAACAGGTAGCCTACACTGTAGATACTTGCTTTGACAATGCTGTCATTGCACTGCTTGCCTTGCCTCCTAATCCATCTGCAGGAAACCTTCAAATACGAAAAGTTATTAAATTCACAAACGATAAATTATCTACAAGGAAAAGGGAGAAGAGGCAGCTCCTTTAATCTCCCAATAAGGAAGCAAAGGAAATTGCATCATCCCCAGATGGGAGAGCAGTGTGGCTGGCCAGGCAGACAGAGGGATCACTGCATTGGCAGCAATGGCACTGCTTGCACAGACACAGACAGACAGACAGCTGTAGAATAGAGGAATGAAGAGAATATCTAGATCCAGCTCCCTCCTGGCCATCTAAGAGTCTTGACACACCTTTGTATCTGGTCACTCTTTCTCATATACAGCACATCAATTCCCCAAGCCTAATGCATGGGGGGAGTGAACTTTGCTGCTCAGACTGCATTTCTGATGTGGTTTTCAAACAATATGGGAAAGACAAGTTGTAGCTCCCTTTGGCCAAGTGTAAAACCCACCAACAACAGAGTGAAGCCGAGCTGAAAAACTACACTTGTCTTAATTTTCAGAGGAATGTAAAAGCAAATGAGAAACAGATTTTGACTGAGTATTTGTTTAGCACTGAATTTTTTTAATTTTTTTTTTTCTGATCCATTATCTCATCAGTAGCAACACAGTTTATTTTCTGGCCTCCTTCCACAAGCTCTCTGGGTCAGATAGAGGTATTTGTTTTAATGTAATAAATATGGTTGTTAACCAAAAAGAGGCAGATGTTTATAGCCAGAATGTTCCCTACACGTTCTCAACCCCCTTTCACCGAGATTATTTCTTGTCTAAATTAAGTGCATTTAAAAGCCTGTCTGAAGTAACTTCTCCAGAGGCCACAAATAACTGTTCCGTAGTGGAGAATGAGATCTTGTGGACTTCGTTCCTTCTGGTCATGCCCCTCACTGTTTACACCTCCCCAGAACAGAGTAAATGCTGACAAAATAGAGAAGTACCATTTCAGACTTGGTCTCAGAATCACAGAATGAGTCAGGCTGGATGGGACCACAGTGATTCATCTGGTCCAACCTCGCTGCACAAGCAGAATCATCCCATAGCACAGGGCACAGGACTGTGTCCAGATGGGTCTGGAATATCTCCAGTGGGAGAGACTTCACACCCTCTCTGAACAATCTGTTCCAATGCTTGGTTACTGCACAGAAAAATTCTTCCTCACATTCAGGCGGAACTTCCTGGGCATCAGTTTCTGCTTCTTTTCCTATTGCTTGTCACCACCAAGCAGAGTTTGGCTCCTCTGAAACCCTTCCTTCATATACTTATATGCACTTACAAGTCTTTCCTTCTTAGTGCCAGGTAAAATATTTTTCTATGCCTCAGCCCCTCTGTGAAGACTTAATGTATGGAGATCCTTACACCATTAGCCTTGACCCAGTTGTAGTGACTGTCCAAAAAAGCAAAAAAGGAAAAGAAGAGCAGAAATCATAAATCCAGAAATCTCCAGGAGGCCAGGTTCACAGCTGACTAAACAAAGGCAGATTGATCTGCCATTGCCTGAGAAGAAGCTCACAGCCAGTTACTACAGAGCCACCAAGAAGCAGCAACTATTGCTTGTCTGGGCCCTTCAAAGCCCTGATATTCCATCTGCTTCTGCTCCATCAGTCATCCAAATTGAGCTTTGTGCTCACTGGGGACCATCCTACAGCTCTGACAGCTGAGATGTTGCTGCTCATTGATACAAGATTCAGTTTAAGGCAGCAGTTCCTCACCTTGCCTAAACTGGCCATTCCCAAGGATCTGATGGAAACCTGGGTGCAAGATCAAAGCCAAATGCACACCTAACCCCAAAGATGCAGAACAGACATCGAAAGCACTGACAGGGAGCTCCAGACTTCAGCAAGGACTTCAGCACCTACCTATCAGGCTGAGTGACTCAGCCAGGAAGAAGCTGACTCAAAGAACCACAGAAGGGAGGAAAACCATTTTAATATAGAGGCAGGCACATTTATCAGCTAAAAGAAAAACTTCCCTCTCCATTGGGATTTGCCTTGGTAAACACAGAAGAAAAAGTCAACCAAATTGCCTGGCCAACCCCTCACCCCACAGCCAGCTGACACTCTGAGCCAGTCCCCTCTGCTTGCTCCAGCAGGATGCTCTGCAGCTCCCCTCCTCTGAAGTTTGCTTACATTACTGCCTCCCTTTGCTGACATTGGCAGCTTTCTCAAGCCTTTGCATAACTATTTTTTCTTGGGTATACTTAATCTATCTTATTTTTATCCCATCTGTGAGAAAAAGCGGCTGCAGCGCAAACCGATCTGGCTCTGGCAGTGCTGCCAGCCCTGCAGATCCCACGACCCCCTCGCCAGGCTGCTGTGATGTTTTCTGTTTATCTGGTGCTGCTCTTGGGCACTCACCCATGTCCTACCCCAAATGCACCAGGAATGTGCAAGTCCTCCTAAAGGCCTCTTTCAAGGTGAATTAACTGAGCTTCGTGCATACAATATTGCTGAGTGTGGACTTTCTGACTTTTCCTTTTCCATATAAAGTTTTAAATGGGTTTAGACTGAAAACCTTCCTGAGGGATCTCATGGGTTTTGCATACACAGGTCCTGCAAATGGAGTAGGATGGACTCTCTGGGAGAATCTACTACAGCCCAGGGTGTCCCCAGCAGGGATACAGGGACCACTAATGTCACATGTGCTGCTCCAAAGGAAAACGGGGTCCAGAGGAGAGGCAGTAACAGCTTTACCTAGGTCAGCTGCTGGTGGTGGTGGAAATACCACTGCCAAGGATGGTATCACTTGAAAAGTAGGGGTGGGATGCCTGTTGCAGTTGCCATGGGATTTAAGCCAAGGTCATTGGTTGCTGTTATCCAGGAAGATGGGCTGAATGGTCTTACTAGTCCTTTTTGAGCTTTTACTTAGGTACGCAAACAGCTGGGTTTGCCTATTTTGTGAGACATCCAGAAGGATGTGAGATGGTGGCCAGTGATGGGTGCTACACCCTGGACCATGCTGGCTTGCCAAGTGCTGGAAAATTCTCCAGGATGCAAGGAATCATACAACTGTTTAAATTGGAAGAGAACCTCCAAGATCATCAAGTTCAACCATTAACCCAGCACTGCCAAGACCGGCACTAAACCATGTCCCTCAAAGCCACATCTACATGTCTATTAAACCTCTCCAGGGATGGTGACCCCACCTGCCCTGAGAAGCCTGATCCAATGACTGACAACCCTCTCTGTGGAGAAATTCTTCCTAATATCCAATCTAAACTGCCCTTGGTGCAACTTGAGGCCTTTTCCCCTTGTCTTGTCACCTGTTTCCTGGGAGAAGAGATCGATCCCCACCTGGGTCCAGCCTCCTGTCAGGGAGTTGTAGAGAGCCAGGAAAGTGAGGCTGCTTCTCTCCTTCTGCCACCCGAGCAGCACTGCATTGGTACTAAGCCAATGGTTTGGAAGCATGAACAAACCATGTCATTGTCACAAGATCTGCAAAACCACTTCAAACAACTGTTTGTAAATCCATTTAGGTTTCTAGGTCCAAACATTTGTAAATCCAATCCCACAAACTGGGAATACATGAGTCAGTGACTATCTGACAAATCTCCAGTTATACAGGAAGGCATAAAGACATCATCCTTTTCTAAATCAATAGTTTTAATCAAAATTTCCTGAAGTAAATAAATAAAACAAAGATTTTTATAAAAGAACATACCTGAGTACTTAACTCTCTCTTCCACTGTCCCTCCTTCTGATTGAAGGAGCAGGACACAAAATGGTCCTTTTATTAACAAGGACTGACAGGTCAAATTATACTCTTGTAACACTTCACCATCTGATTTTAAAAAAATCCATATCCCATCTTACACAACATTAGGAAATTATTTTTATTTAAACATAATTTGTTAAACTTTGAATGTTTACCTCTTTATTTTTATTTCCCTCCTTTTCTTCACTGGCTCACTGACCATAGAAATGTACAGGCATGAGTCTTCTTCATTTTTTTGCAGAATGCTTCAGACTTAGGGATTAATTAATTCAAAAGAACAGAGTACGTGAGTTCTTGGGGAGAGGGATGAAATTACTGCATTTGAAGTTCTCCAGGAAGAATGTTAAAGTGGCAATGTTTTGGAGTTAATGTCTTTTCCTGCTGCTCATTCTGGCTAGAGGCATCCTCCTGGCTTTCCTGACTAGGATCCATCTATTCCTTACTGAAACACAGGAGATAAAGGGGGTGCCTCCTGTGAGATTGGGTGGGGAGGAAGCTGTGGTCCACAGGTGAAGCAGGGAAACACAAAAGACCTGGAATGCTCATTTTCCTTAGGATTTCACTTAATCAAATTATCACAGAACTGCAAGCCATTTCTAACCACTAATTTCCCACCGCCTGGAAACTATTTTGAAAAAATGTAAATGTACAAAATTTGGTTGATGATAGCCTTGAAATGTAGATCCTGGGAAGTCTGTGAATTTTAACAACTGTGTAGAAACAAAACCAGAGTTTCTCTTCATAACTTTGATCCTGTTCTAGGGGCAATACACAGGCACACGTAACGGATCATTCCTTCCTCTCTGTTTTCTTGCCAAGGATGTTCTTTGGAAACAGCACTGTAGCTGCTCCATCCCATTTATCCTCCAGAATGTATCAGATGTCCTTTAAATAAATGCATGCTAGAACTTTTCTACAGTGCCTCCTGGTAAACTGCATGAAGAGCCTACATTCAGGCTGAAGGGGCCAAAAAAAAGCTGAACTGAAGTCAAACAGAACAATTCCATCTCATCCTATAGTACCAGACTGTGCATGATGATGTAACAGATTAAACACTTAGAAGAACTAATGAGATCACAGGTGTTTCCCCACAAACACTGCAGCCTGCCTTAGCCCTGACTTCTCCTTCCCCTTTGAACCTCACAGGGATGACTTGTCACTGTGTATTGCACCACAGCAGTGCCACAGCTGAATCAATGACCCAGGCATGGACCAGGGAGGAACAACCCCACATATATCCTCAAGTAGTCCATGGCCCAATGGAAACACAAAGGTAGAACTAATTCCCTTAAAAGCCATGGAGATTTTAAGTTTTCCATACTGAGTTGTTAATCTGAATGTCCTTACGGCCCTTTGCAATCATCAGGTTGTTTTCTGTAGACCAAGTTCAAACCCTTGTGGAGGTTCACATTTTCCATGTAGCCATTTAGTCCCTACAGTCTCCATCACAAAATTTTTACTCAAAAGCAAGACCCAAAGCTCAGGAATTCAGTGAAAGGGAGGATGGAAGAACTGATGCAGCTCCTCAGCTGCCTACCTTGCGACCAGGTCTTGAAATTATAATTGCCCAGGAATAAAGTTTATGCAGATTCAGAAGATAAGCAGGACAAAACCTTGACACAGGCAAGCTGCATCCATTTACCAGTAAAGGAAAAGCAAATACAGATGGAACAGCACATTATTTTTTTCCTGAGCTTCTGTTTGGAATCTGCTTTTTCTTCCAGGGTCAACAAAACCTCCAGTTTCAAACTCTTGCATGTATGCTTTAAGAATTAGCATGCTGTGAGGTTTCACTGCAGACAGCATATGTTTTCTCAAGCAAAATACGCAACAAAAAGACATGGAGGTTTATTCCACCCTTTCCTCCTTAATAACACAAAGCGATCACATGGAGCTTTTCAATTTTCCAGCACTCCATAAACAAGAAGGAATTAAACCCCTGACAGATGGCTCTGAGGTAGCACCCCCACTTTGCAATGGGATAAGATGACCTTCCCCATGTCATAGATGTTGGACTGGGGGAGCTCACAGGCTTCCTGCTCTTCCAGCTGCCCTTGATCTCCTCCTCAGGTCCATGGTGGTCCTGTGGGGTACATTAGGTCCCAAGAAGCCACTGAGACAGGGATATAATTTAGGATGCTTGCATCAAGCTGTGCTTTTTTGAAATAACTGTAGGCCGTCCATGAGACTGAAAAAGGCAACATAGGAGGTTTTATGTCCACTTCACAAGCTTGCTTCTCTTTAGTAGGTGGTTTTCTTCATATTTTTGCCTGCATTCCTGCATTTCACAAAAAAATACTTTCCTTCCTCCCTAGGTCAAGCTTTCTTTTGCTGATTGTTGTATTTTTCTCACTTCATCTCTGAGCTGATTCACACTGTGATCTCTGCCATGAGGGGAAAGAATCAAAAGTCAAGAAAGCTTTAGTCGTTTTTATGTAGCAGTGAGTTCTGTAGTAATGAACATTTCAGGTCCTGGAACTTTACCATCTATACTATTACACACCTTTCTAAAGATTTCTGCTTGAGTATTAGAACAGGCTGCTGAGGGAATTGGGGGAAATGCCAGTCCCTGGAATTATTCAAAAACTGTGTAGATGTGGTACTAAAGGACATGGATAAGTGATGAGCACAGTGGTGTTGGGTTAATGGCTGGACTAAATTAAACTAGAGGTCTTTCACAAGCCTGTGTTTCCATCATTCTGTGATTTTAGTCCAAGCCTACTGGTAGCCATCAGATGAGGCTCGGGCACATGCATGTGTCAAGTGCATGAACCACAGGAGCACTCAATGTCTTCAGACACAGGTGCTTCAACCTTCCTAAAATTTTCCTCCAACTTCCATTGTGGCCACCAGAATAAACATACTGTCCTAAGCACCTGTCTCAGAGGATGAGACAACAATTCAGTTATTTATCTCCCCACAAAAGTTTGCAACACCTACTCACTTCAGAGTTGGGAACCTATTTGTCTGATTCTGGAATCCACTTGGACCACTTTGCTAATACCATTTACTTTTCTTTAAGGACATTTTTTATCCTCAGGAGGGAGTGAAAGCAGCTTAATGTACCTGAGAATTGGTCCCACGAAATCTCCACCTATCCTGTAACTGCTATTATCACACAAAATGGGAACAGCAAGTGTTTCAGAGAACAAACCACACCGGTTCAGGGCAAATGGGTGCAGAGGCTTTATCATTGTTTCAGTGCCAGGAAAATGAACAAATTTGCCCCCTGGGTTGAAGCTAAAGGAACAAAATTCTTGAGCCTTGCCTAAAATCACATGGGTCTGTTTGGCTCGTCTGATGTTGTTCCATGGTGGTTCACAAGCATTGCTCTGCCTTGCTGTGTGATGCTTGGCAGCAGCTGCACAGTCAAAGCTGTGCAGAGAGCAAACGAGGGCCCTGATGCATAATTTTATTTTTTTTCTTGCAAGAAACCTCCTGCCTCAGAGACAACTCTAGAAAACTACAGGCAAGGTCCAGACAGAATCAGCAAGTATTTAGTGTTGTTGGACAATAAAGGCAGATTGCACAGCCTGATAGCCATATGATTCCCATTTCAACATGCATCACTTCTCTTAGTAACAACAGGCAGTGCTTCACACACTGCTTTGCAAATAATGATTAAGGTCAAGAATATTTCCCTGTAACCTGTCCTTTGCACCTGCAAAACCTGAGTTGTGGAAAGTTGACTTGAGGCCACGTTTAATAAGAGCCTTACCCATGCGTCACAATAGTGAACCTGTAGCCATCTCACTCAGCAGCATGACCTGGAGCACCTATTTTAAGCATTGAGGCATTCAGCAGAGTCAGAAGGTGTCAGGAGCACTGAATTTCTGAGGAGTGACTCAGAACCCATACTGTACATGTAGGGTCCAAGGAGATATGGTGTCTGGGAAGGGCAGTTAGGTGTTGCCTCATGTGCCCAGTGAGGAGGGGCTGAGAGCCAGCCAGCTGGAAACACCAGGAGTGTATCTGAACAGGCACCTGCCTCCTGGCTGGCTCCTCTCAGAAGCCTGGCTGACATGGCACAGAAGCCTTTCCTAAACATCAGCTGGAGTTTCTCACAAGTGGTGCATGAGATATTCACCACCTGGCACAGCATCCTCCTGAAGGATGGAGATGCAGACTCATGCAGGGAAGCATAACCTGAAGGTGGAGGTTGACTTAAACATGACCATGGTTTACTTCTGTCTCTCTGGGAAGGGTTTCTGCTGCCCTGTTGCTGTCCTTATGAGAAACTCGTGTTTTGAAGCAGTTTGTCAGGAAGCATTAGCATGCCTGGCAGGTTTGCCCAGCCTGGGCTTCTTCAAGTAAGCAAACAGAATGAAGGGAATTCCCAATTTTGCATGTTTAAACAGTAAGACTGAAAGCTATTTAGAATCCTGCTGACCAAATCTCAGTTCCTAAAGGCTTGGTGCTGTTAGAGCCTCCTTAGCAAGCTGAAGAGCACCCTTCTGACTCCTGAATTGCAGCAGAGGAAGAAAACACTTACAGAGCTCTTCAAGGAAAAAAAAAAAAAAAAAAGGAAGGAAGGAGGACTGGCCACTGGACAGTTGATCACTCTCTGCTTCCACCTCCTGCCTGTGAGAGAGAGGTAAGGGATCTTCCCTACACTTTGGGCACATCTTTAGCCCTTCATTCCTGTGCACACCTGGCACCACACACTGCTGTGTTGTTCATGGCTCCCAGGAGAGCTTTTTGTACTTGCTCTGCAATCCAAATCTACTAAATACACATTAATCGAATTGTAACCATTGTATCAAGCAGAGAAAAAGAATTAAGAAACTTCAGCTTACAATGTGCCAAAAATCAGATCATTCTGGACAATAAATAGTGAGAAACAACAAAACAGGAGTCGGAGGAGTTGGAGTCTTTCATGGTCACTGATGTAGTAAATCAGCACTGCAGTTTAACACAGACAAATGTAGTGTAAAGTAATATATCTGAGGGAAAGGACTGGACTTGAAAGCACATATTTAAATGTGACATTCATGCAGTACACTAGCCAGGAAAATGAGGCTGATTTCATTAAAGAAAAATAAATCTCTGAAGACTATACAGTCCATGGATACATTAATAAAAAAGAAGGGGGGGGCGGGGGGAAGTAGTCCAAGCATAATTTAGGCTATGTCAGAGGGGAATCACAATGACTAGTAAAATAAAAGGATAGATAGATTTATTAAGTTAGTGAAATAAGTCTGGATGGGAAACTGCAAAAGACTGTCTTACAGGTAGTGTGAGAAGCACCAGTGAGGATTTTAGGTCAGCCTCAGCTGCTGTCTCCATCCTTAGTACTGGGTCTGATGACCAAGAAGAAAACTCAGATTTAGTTAGCAAGCTCCCTGGATATATTTAAGATAGAGCCTGCATATTTAAATTATGGCAACTTCAGATGTTCTCAGCTTTTCACTGCACCAGTGAAACAACTCCCACTTCAAGGACAGGCAGAGAAGAGGGCTATTTAGGGATTAGTGGTCTTTCCATTGCCAGTGGTCAGTGAAGGAGCAGAACACTGAATTATCGTGGTCACAGAGGAAATCAGAGGCCAGATCTGTGTTCTTTTCATAACCACAGAGCACCTCTGAGAGCTCTCCAAAGTGCAGGTACACAGAAGTATCCACTCCAGTGAAAACCAGCCTCTGCTGGTGTTGGAAGGGACAGACTGCTCCGTGCTCCTAAGGTCAGGAGCAAACTAACTCTGGCCAAGGACACTGGAGGGAAACTCTTTGTTTTTATCAAAGCCATGGTTCTGTATGGGTGCAAATGGCCTCTGATGCACTCAGAGACTCATCCCCAGGGAACTGCTAGGAGCTTCCATCAGGAAGATGAGGTCCAAACAGCTTGAGCTGTGATTTCCACTAGTGGCTCTGTGGAAATCAGGTATCTCAGAGAGAACACCACAACACTGACCTTCCTCAGAGGCCAAATTTATTCTCAGCAGAGAAAGAAAACCTCTCACAGTTGTGAGATTAAGTTGATCAAGAACTAACAAGAACTGGAAGAGCAACAGCAGTGGCCTCCTCTGCTCTGCCTCCAGAGAAAAATCTGGCTTTTATTACAAAATTCCAGCCTGGAGCTTCCTCCCACAGGATAGACCAAGGAGGCCCAGACTTGTATGAATTAACCAAAAATAACACTTCCAGGGAGGGAGAAGATGATTGAGGGAATGGCTGATGGGATAGAGGCCTCTCACCTCCTTCTCACCAGTTCAAGTCCAGAAGTCAAGAGGAAGGAGAGAAAGCCTCTGACTTTGAGAAAATTGTTGCCTTTAGCTGATTTACTGGGAAGCAAGTGACTGCCACAACCACCATCATGTCAGGCAGCCCCAAGCCAGTGGACAGAGGAACAAAAACTTTCCTTCCCATCTCCACAATAATCCATTTTAAAGAGCTGTGGGTTGCATGTGGCAAGGCTCAGACTGACAGCAAGCTCCAGGCTCCACCAGTAAATATGTTTAAAAATAGCCAAAGTAAACAGGGCTCTGTTTGGGGAGAGAAGGACAGAGGCACCTTTTTGGCCAGCAGCAGGGACACGGTCTGGTTAATCCTGACCATCTCCACTACACATCCTCATTGCTATGGCAATGTCCCATAAACAGAGCAGGGTTCAGCTGCTCCCTGGAGCAAGGAGGCAGCACTGTCCTCAGGTAGTGGCACTGCATCAGAAGAAGGAAAACAAGAAATTTGTGCAGGCGAGCTGAAGACTCACTAGAGCGTGTAAATGTTACCTAAATTTGTGCATCAGCATTTAAATACCACGAGAACTGGAGCTGGAGCTAAGCAAGAGCAAAGCAGATGAACACAGAGTGTCTGATTCAGCCTGAGGAGACAGGGAAGCACAGGGAGCTGGGAAGCACCCACAAACTAGGCCAAGGCTACCCCAAATGCTGCTGCTGCTGCTCCCCAGGAGAAGCCTGTGAAAAACTAAAGCAGATGGCAGTCAACATGCTGGTGGGAAGCAGCACAGAATCCTCAGAGCAATCTTGGGCAGGACAGGGAGCACCACACACCAAGCTCAAGCACTGAAGCAGGAAAAAGCAGCTCAGAGAAAAGGACAACCAGCACCATAAGAAGCCCCCAGTGATGGGACATCTCTCCTGGGGGTCTCAGTGGGTTTGTGGAGCTGCAGAGGGGTCTGGCTCAGGGACAAGAAGTAGTGCAGACCCGCTGTTAAAAAACAGGACTTTTTTGCGCTGCCCTTGTGCAAGATGAGAAAGGTGGAAGGGAAGCACATGTTCACCCCACCTTCTTGCAGAGTGTTGACAACCTGTGGCCTCTTGGAATACTGGTTCCCCCACTGCAGTGGAGTGGCTGCCGAGAGAGGCTTTACTCAAGGTAGTGCTTTGGTGAGGTAATCTAAGACAACAGGATTAAACTGAAAGAGACAATTTATGTTGTGCAACAGGAAATATTTCCAGACAGTAAAGTCTGTTGGGCTCCAGAGCACTTTCCCAAGGTAAGCAGCAGAACTGGAATGGCCATCCCTTGGCTCATCTGTCAAGGCTACACGAGCACTGTGTGGTGTGGAGAACATACTTGCACAAGGAGAGAGACAGGACAGGCACCCTGGCTTTGCTGCTGTTACAGCAGTTCTGTGTAAAAACAGGGAGCCAGCATTTGCTTATATACAGAACAAATTTCTATTGACAGAAGAAAAAGCTGAGATGTAGGGCAAGTAAGAAAGCAAAAAAAAAAAAAAAAAAAAAAAAAAAAAAAGCCAGAAAGGTCTTGTTGGTACTTTAGACCCCTTCAGCTGCCATCATGATCTCTCTCTGAATGGGTTTCTCTTGTTTTGCTTTCTCCTTCTCCTTTGCAAGTATCACAAAAAAGCACACATTAAGGGACTGATTCTTACCTGCCCTCCACTGCTGTAAATCAAGAATAACATCACTGAAATCAGCAGGGTGATCTCAGCTTAAAATGAAGTGGTTTCACATTTAAATCCAAAAAAAAAAAAAAAAAAAAAAAAAAAAAGGATGAAATTATGTTCACCTCCCAGCTAGCACAAAGGTAAAGTTTTGGGATAGTTTAGAAACCAACTCCAAAAAACTGCACTTGAGACAGATGTTCATCTCTCAACATCTGTAAATATGGCTGGATTTCCAAAGGACCGGAGGTCCTATCCCCTGTTCGAGCACTTAAAGCAGGCCCTGAAGCTCAGTTAGCCCCTCAGTCACCTTGCACAGTCACCTTGCACAGGCAATGATTCCATTCACCACAGAGCTGACTTGCCTGTTGAACCCCTGTGAAAATGCCAGTCTGTCACCCCATTTCCTTTCCCATGGATAATACAGAGCACAGCTCCAGGTAAATGCTATTTCTTGGGCTCCTAGGAGGTGCTGGGAGCAACTCCTGCTACACTCTCTCCTCCCTCTGTTACATGAGCTCATTAATCTCTTGGCTATGTCTCTGCTAGTAAACTAACTCCTGCCAGAGCCCATTCTTCAGCCCTGAAGCCAATTGGCACGGCCTGACGCCTACATATTATTAAACTGTCTTACACTCTGAAACAAGGTGACTACATCTAAACTGCCTTTGGAGTGTCCTGGCCCTTTCTGAACTCCAGCAACACTCAGAAGTTGTCTCAGATCAAGCCGTGTGTGGTAGCACAGACCCTTGAGACCAGCTCACTAGTACATGTACAAGCCAGTTGTGAGAACACTGAAAGTGAATACTTTTTGATAAATCCTTCAGTAGCACAACACTTAGAAAGAGTCTAGAAGGCTGGAAGACCCAAAAAAGGATTTCCTACTCAACTTGATTTTTAAAAAAGTGCCTTTCATAGAGGAACTGTGAAACAAGTTTTGAGCTTTTACCTAGAAACTGGCTCCAGGCAAAGCTGTCAGCAAGCGTCTCCTGGGCCCCCTATTGCTTATGGCAGCAAGACAAGGGGTGCCAAGGCTGGACAGGGAGCTTGAACTTTCCCCAGCCATGGGAGGAGATGTGCCTTGGCTGGAGGCAGGGGAGAAGGACTGAAGTGCTCAGGGTGAGCCCAAAGCCCCTTTCCTACAGACCCATCTTGTACCTTTCTCCACCACTTTCTCATTAGGGAAAGGGGGGACAGAGAGAACTCTACTGCCAAACCAGCATAAAACCAGAAGGGACTGAGGGAGCAACACGAATCCAGTAGTGACTTGGAGGTAAACACACAGTACACAACGCCTTGGGATCATTCTTCCCGGGGCCAACTCCAAGGCTTTTATTGCCCCACTTATAACCAGCCGGTAAATACTGTACATATAATTGGCCTTTCTAAATGCTGCTGGGTAGCTGGAGGTGTTGGGAGCTAATCCTGCCTGTGAAGACCCAGAGTTGTGCAGCACCGACTTTATCTGCCGGTGTGTAATGCTCTGCAAGCGCTTTTTTTCCCTCTCTTACTGACACATTGAGATTTACTGCCCTGTGTCAGTGAGTTCAAGAAAGCCTTTTAACTCTGGGAGCTCCGGGAACCGGCTCCAGCACATGCTTCAGGATTTATCCGTCAGTTTGTTACGCCTTGTTTGTCCAAGAAACAGTCAAGACTGAACGAGTCAGGAATGACAGAAATAGTACATGAAGTCACAGTTGCTCCACTTTAAAGCACGAGCATTTGTGTCGTTTTCCTACCCAATGTATGCACGTTCAGCGAGCAAATAAGGCAATGGCAGAGGAAAGGCAACACAGTCAGGGTTTTACAGATGCCAGCTGAGTTGTGCCCGCTCCTCCAAGCCAGAGATTTCCACACGTATCAGCTCTTTCTGCTCAGAAAAGCAAAAAATCCCCGGGACTGGACACACTCACAAACCCCGCGAACGCTGCCGCAAGCCAGCCCTGGGAAAAACCTGTGAGCACCAAACTGAAGCTGAAAGACAAACACGCAAGAGAAAACGCCGAGCAGCCCCAGCTCTTTGCCTCACCTCCGCTCACTGCCCGCCCGGCTTCTGCACATCCCCGTGCTGCTCTCCCCGCTCAGTTAAACCTCTCTGTTTTCCGTCAGCCACATCCAGCCGGGCAGCCCCGATGCCAGCCCTGGCAGCCGAGCTGTCCCACAGAGCGAGACGCGCTCCGGGCTCCCGTCCCCTCCCCGCAGCCCCTCGCCCACCCAAAACCCCTCACCGGCATCCCCGGCCTCGCTCCCCCCGACCACCTGCCCGGACAGCGGGGCCAAGTTTGCCAGAGAAGGATGTTTTGGCTCTCACCGCCTCAGGTTCCCCCGGCAGCCTGGGACGTAGAGCGAGCAGCGCGGGGAGAAGAAAGTTGCTCCAGCCTTCTGTTCCTTTGGCGTTGCTGGCAGCGCGCTGGGAGCTGAGCCCCTGGGGACGGCAGGGGCAGGAATGCGGCGTGACGGGCGGCAGCGTGAGGTGTGCCCGGGCTGTCACAGCTCCCCAAAAGCCGCCGGCCGGAGGGAGGGATGGAGGGATGGAGGGATGGAGGGAGGACGCCCCGCGCAGAGCTCTGCGGGAGCGCCCCGAGCGCGCAGCGAGCGCCGGGGAGGGCAGCAACAGGAAATGACACAGAAACTTCACCAGGCTGCAATCCAAACTTGGCCCCTGACATGAAAGAGAGGGGAGGCAATTGGGGGCGGGTGGGGAAGGGGGGAAGAGAAATTTTTTCCCCCTCATTAACCGGCGTAAAAATCTGCTGACTGGGAAAAAAAAAAATCACTGTGACAAGTTTTTATTAAAGCAAGGAATGGAGGGGGGTAGGGGCGGGATTCCCATCAGAGTTTATTTATTCGAGCAGGAGCGGTGCGGTGATGTTAGACACTGAACAAAATGCCATGTTCAGCAGTTTCCTGGCTTTTCTGAGCTCTCGAATGCTCCGGCGTGTGCCCGAGGGCAGCAGGCAGGAGAAGGGTCCCCTGTATCCTGTCGGGAGCTGCTGCTGCCCCAGGAGCACAGGCAGCCCTGCCCGGCGCTGCGGGACTCGCTCCGAAATGCGGCACCGCCCGCACCTCCCGGAGCAGAGGGGATGGCTCGGGGTTCCCCGGGTGCTGTGCCCAGCCTGGGCAGGAGGACACGGCCCCCGCACCTCGGGGACACGGCAAGTGACACCCGTGCCAATGGCACCACTCACAGAAACAGAAAATCACACTGAGTGTGTAGGCAAAGCTTTGCTTGGATGGATGCAGGAAACTTCCTTCATTGAACAAAGCTGGATGGATTCTTCAGAAGCACATAGTCATAAAATCATTGAAGTTGAAAAAGACCTCAAATGTCACCAAGTCCAACTAACAACAACATGCTCACCACTAAACCATATCCCCAAATATCACACCTACACATTTTTGGAATACTTCCAAGGATAGTGACTCCACCATGTCCCTGAACAACCTGTTCCAGTGCCTGACCAGCCTTCTAGTGAAGAAAATTTTTTCTGATATTCAATCCAGTGGATTTTCTAATAGCATTATTCTTAATCTATTTGGATTATTTTCCTAATATCCACTCTAACCTTCCAGCAAGGCAAACCCTCTGAACACCACTCTACCTGCTGGGTGCAAGGACACAACAGCTATTGAACTTGGTGGCAGTTTTTAAAGCATCCTTTAGACCTCACACCTGAAATGAGTCCTTTACAGGCAGCCCAGACCCAGCCTGACTTTGGCCTCTCTGCAAATCCCACCTGCCCTTGCAGTAGGTAATCAAAATCTTTGATAGGAGCCCATGGGACTTTCTAAGGGTCCTGATCTTCCTGTTTTGATTCCCACACCACTGCTGAAAGGTGGATGAGATGACCACAATGAGGTCACTGTAGATTAAACAGAAGGTCAAATGTTGTTTGGAAGAAGCTATATCACTCCTCATCCTACTGAAAGATGTTCTACCAGGTATAATAAACTGTAGGGACAGCTGAAACCCAGGTCTAAGCTCAAATGTAAGTCTTTCCTGGAAAGAAAATATAAATATAGCCATCCTGCCCACAAATAGGAAAGTGATGAGCAATTTTTTCTAAAAATTGACCTTTTTCAGGCTAAAGATGACCTCACTGAGACCTCTCCATTTACCAATCAGTTTTGTAGGAATATAATATTCCCACTAAAACAAGAATTTTAAAATATTCTTATTTAATAGGAATATTTTAAGGCCAGGTGAAATCACTCATTTGATAATTTCCATCACCCGCCCTGATCAGTGTATAGCTGAAGCCACAGAATGGTGTCCCAAAACAACATCTGAATCACTACAAATTATGGCACATCAAGCAAGGACACATCCCCCCCTGAATCAGAGGGAAGGAAATCCACCCTAGATTAGTTATTTCAGTGGCTCACCCTATCAAGAAGAAGGGCTGCCTTTCTGGTCTGCATTTGTCTGGCCTCACTCTCCACCCTCAACCCTGGCCATCACTCATCAGTCTCCCCAGGAAGCTGCAGATCATGGACAGAGAAGGCTGCAGCCCACCAAGGCACAGCCCATCCTCAGTTTACCCCCAGAACAGCAGGAATATTTCAAGCCCAGGCATAGCTGGAGACCCTCCAATATTTTGGTTGAAAGCAGCTCTGAGTGGAAACTAGAGTCTGCTGCTCCTTCACCATGCAAGCTCAACTTTACAAAACCACAGACAAGTCATCTCGTAACCTTGTCCTGAATAAATAAAAATAGCTGAGCTTTTTTAGTCTCTCACGGTAAGGCAGATTTATGGACAAACCACAAACCGTGCCTGTCACTCTTTCAAGATCCATTTCCATTGCATTAAAGTTCTTTTTCAAATGTGCCTACCAGAACTGGATGTGGTATTACCTCACCTATACTGTAAATTTTTAACAGACTTGGACTCCTATCCAGTTGCTCCATCAGATGCATCCCTGTCTTTGCTGTGCCTTTGTGAATGCAGTAGCGACCTAACAAGCTGAATTAGGGATTTATTGTTATAGTATCATTTTACTCCAAACTTCAACCTTAAACACAAAACACTTTCAGATTTGGCATTTATACAGTGTTCAACATATGCTTTGATCCCAACAAGGGCTTTGACCTGTATAACCTTTGGTGTATTTTTTTTGCTCCTGTGAATGACTTGAGCACAAGCGTACGGTATCGGCTGTCACTTCCTTAATGAGAGGTTATTTTCAATTAATCAAAGAAATATAAACAAAGCCTTGTATCAAGTTTAAATAAGCTCAGAATAGTTCTGCCTTTAAAACAGATGTCTAAAGCTGTGTCTCCTTTCAGATCAGAGCTAGTGCACTGTCAAGAAGAGATCTTGCAGATCTGTTTGCTCAACCAGCTCAAAAAAACCAAGTATCAGCTCCAAATCCTGACACAGTCCAGTGTGGCCCATTGAAGTCAGTGAATTGGGCAGGCCATGATGCAGATTAGGGTAACCAGGCCAAAATCAGATTTGTGAGGTCTTTACAGATTAGAGAGAACAGCAGAAGGGAATTAGATAGCACCATATTATTTCAAAGCAAGGCTAGCCCTGTATCAAGCCCAGCACACCATAGCTGCTCCCCCATGGTTCTGATTGTGAAGAGGTCAAAAGATAAAATGAGAAGAGGAAGAGATTAACTGAACAGGGTAAGGGCTGGTCTTTGGTCCCAGGGCCAGCAGGCACAGCCCCATAAACATTGGAGGCTAAATGCCCTTAACCTCCAGAAGAGAACAGCCCTCTGCAGACCATTTGTTGGGAATAATCTCTGGGCCATGCTACTGACCAAGCTATGCCAGAGACTTGGCACCCCACTATGGGATAAACAGGGACCATGATGACATTTAACACCATAAAAGTGGAAGGGCCCTGGTGCTGTTTAATTAACTTAACCAATAAACTAAATATAGCTAACTTCAGAATTATAAGTTACCCAAAAGACCCACAAGATCTTTTCTTCATCCTGAAGCCTTGGGTAAATACAGGCTTGCCCTAGGAGTCTCAGACTTTCTCACACAGCTTTAGCATTCTTATTTCTTGTACTTCAGACACTGATTTTTGTCTGTAAGCTCTCTAAGGTAAGGAGCACATCTATTCCTAGAGCTTGGCCCTGGCTTGTCATTCAAAAAACCAGTGTTTTATTCCCTGGGGTGAGATGTATCTGCACTCTGCTTAGCCAGCTCAAGGGTAGATCTAAGCTAAATCCCTCTAGACTCTCTCTAGTCCCTCTCTAGTCCCTTTCTGGTAAATAGAGACTGGTCCTTGTGGAGGTAATTTGTTTTATCCAAACACAGTTTAACACAGATGAGATGAATCCCCTCTGGAACTGACCCTCCTGCTCCAGAGATTACTAGCCTAGATAATTAGTTCAATCCCTGCACCTAATTTTCTATGTCTCCCAAGGGGGTCAAAAATAAGATATGTGTTTACCTGTCAGACCAAAACACGGATTATTTCATATCTATAAAATAAATATTATGATAGAGTTGTCACAACTTTTGATGTCAGAAACAAGTCATCTTGTGTAGCCTCTAGATGAGGTAAACTCTGATTAGGCCATTAAATTTTCATGCAGTTACCACTGGAGCCCAAGATGCTGTGTGGCACTAAAGTACATCTTCCTAGCAGGGATCCACTCTGGATTACAAGGTGTCAAGGGAGGGAGAAAGTAACCATGCCTTTTATTAACTGACCATCCTGAAAGTAATAAATGAATTTTCAAAGGGAATTAATCTGAAAGAGCTCCCTGAACTTGTGTTTGTTGTACATATATATACATATATATAAAATTAAATATCTCTGCACTAGGTGCCATTTTCTCTTGCTAAAAATACTCAGTATAATCAGCCAGCTTCTCTGAAAGTGTGTTCTGATAATCTGAGCTCATTCATAAATAGCACCTGCAGCACCACCCAGTAGAGTTAGGGGAACACATTTGAGAGTATTCACTTGGCAACTTGCTTCCTTGAAAATGAACACCACATTTCCAATGCTACCTAGAAATAAGAGCAGAGGAAGGGAAATGGCTTGTTGCAAATGGACAGGTTTTGCCTGTTTATTTGTGAGGATGGGCAACATGCAACTGTTGAGATTCCAGGGTGAAATAACACACACACATTTGGCTGCTATGGAAAGGGAATTTAAAAGGGTTTTCTTTTTACTTTTTTGTGGTCTTTTGGGGGTTTTTTTGGGATTTTTGGGGTTTTGTTTGTTTGTTTGTTTGTTTGTTTGTTTGTTTTTTCCCAGTCCAGATGGCATCATGGTCTCTGGTGGAAACCAGTGGGACCTGTGGCTGAAGGACTTGCACAACCCTGGTTAAGGATAGAGGAGGGAAACCAATCTTTTTTTATCCTTTTGGCAGATCTATAACTAAAACCACAGCATGAACCATGTGCCAAAATACTGGGTTTATTAACTATGCTCTCACCTGGGAAAACCATTTCTGTTTGAAAACGTACCTTAAACTGCTTACAGCAGCAGGATTAAGGTGTGGTTAATTCAAACACAAGGAATAGTCTTATATATATTTTTTTTTTTCCTTCAGTACCTTTCATTTCATTCTAGATTGTATGAATCCCACAAGAAAAAATTTAATGCCTCAGAGATGCATTCTTTTCTGGCTTTTGCAGTTTTCATATGTTAACACTGGATTATCTGTTATTTTATTAAAAAAAAAATTGTATACATTTCCATGCATGTCTGCTCCTCCTCATGCTATTTTTGGTATTTATGAAGGCAGCTACATAAACTTCAGGGGCAAATGACCTTTAAATATTAATGAAGATCTGTAACATTTACATCCTATGTATTTTACAAAAGGAGAAAAGCTGGTTTCTCCTTCTCCCCTCTCCCTGCTCCCCACCCACCCCCAAACAGATAGGAATTGTCTCTCTTCAGAAAAATCTGACCTACAAATGGCTTTGTCATAACTCAGCAGACTAGTTTAGTCCTCATATGGATTTATCATTAACCACATAAGCACATGTTGTCCACTTTGCCCAACCTAATGAATGTGCTATAAATAAAATAACTCTAAAAGCAGGTTTCACCATTCTTATCCAAGCTGTTGCTGCAAGTCCTTGTAACTCCCAAACCTACTTACATTAGAAACATTAATCACTTGATTATAATTCAAAGCATCAGCTCTCTACAGCTGAAACTCCCTAGCACTTGACTTTGGCTAGACCTCTAACCTCAACTTATCACTTTCATGCGTACTCCACATTTTCTTCTCCAATCCGTCACTAATGTAGGAAAGACGTGGGAAGTTGCTTTCAGGAGGTATTTTTAACCTACGAGTGTCTCACTAAAAAGAGAGCTTAGTATAGAAACTCTGAAACAGAACCTTTCCCACTCCACTTAGCACAGCAACCTGAAAATACCAGACGGGTATTTCACCACAACTCCTTCCATTTTAAACCAAAGCAATGTAAAGAAAAAGGAAACTCTTTTGGAAAAGACACTGTTGAGTGTAATTCCTATCTACCCCACAAATATTTCATATGATCAAAGGATTATCTGTAGAGCTTTGTATTTTCCATCTTGAATGAAGGAGGCTGAATCAAGCCATTTATTATTCTGACTCGCCTCCTCATTCATTAGGAGTGTATTTGTACAGTTTGGGTTGTTTCTACTTATTTCAGCTGACAGCATGGAGATCGTATTCCATCTTGACCAAAGGTTTTAAAAGCTGAGAGAAACAAAAGATTAATCGTAGGATATTATTTTTAAGCCTCATGTGCTTTAGTGTGGAAATAGAAAGGCAAAGATAAAAGTCCCAGAAGGAGAGCCACAGCTAACGAGAGCCTGAGAGGAAATGATCACACATTCTTAGTTCTTCTGATGGATGTCCTTCTAGCCTTATTAATCAGAACTTTGTGATGCCAATAAATCACCAAAGTATGATAACAGATGAAGGTGAGTTTGGATGTAAAATGATCCATGGTGAAGGATTACAGTAAAGGAGGAAAAAGAGGGGAAGGCAAATACAGTTTTATAAACTGCATCCTCAGCTTGTGAGGACTTGTAGATGATAAATGTCATTCCTTTTCGACATTATCTAGGAGATTAAAAATGTTTCTTGATGTATAACTGCTAGGAAGCTCTGTAGCACCTTCTCCAGTTACCAGGAGGTTTATATTACATCAATTGCTTTAATTTTCCATCAATTATAATTTCATTTACAAAGAGGAACTTTAAAGTACCTTTCTTCCTTTAACCTCTTTTTGAGGAAATAGACTCCAGAGGCTGGAAAGGAGAATCCATGCAGAACACTGATGGTTTTGATCTTGCAAGCTTTGTCAGATCCTGCTTTGAGATTCCTGCAAGTTTTCTGGTATGACCTTATCTTGCTTGAATGATCCTTGTTGATATCACAGAGGTGTCAGCAAGGTCTCCATGCCTCCAATCACTCTAGATACAGAGTTGTTGGTTTCTATATTCAGCAAAAACCACCCATCCATCAATCCACACATGTCACAGTTTGTGGTTTTCCAGGAAAGCATTTCCCAGGCCACTTAAGGAATAAATAAATGCATTTGAGATGCTATTACTGATGAATCAGTTCCATTCCCTGCTTTCTACCAGTGGTTTTTACACTGCAGAATACAGCCCTGGCCACCTGAAGCAAACCAAAACCATGCTTATATACTGCAAATTCAAAATAAAAGGTTATTAAATGAGGTTAACTTGCTGATAAGGCAAAATTTGCCTTAAGCCAGGAGAGCCAGAGATAGAACAGACACCTACGAAAGAAAGGACAGAAGCACACTGAATGCCCTTGAGGAGGCTCCCAAATGAAATACGAATTTGGATTCTGCCCTGTAGCTTTTATTTGGTTTATGCCACAACACGGAGAGATCTCCAAGCTGTTGCCCTACCAAGCTTTGCTAAGTCATGCTGCAGGACAGCACTTAGAAGAGTGACGCACCAGCTTGGTGCAGATGCAGTAAAATTATGCCAGGGACATTGTCTGTTGAACTGATGGACCCCATCCAGAGGCACATCAGCTTGGAGGTTCTGTGGGTGTGTCTTAGGTTGCAATGCAAGATGTAACCAAAATTATGTATCCTATTCCCATCTGTTAAAACCAGGTGGGGCAGTGTTTCTTTATCTCTTCCACAACCCATCCTCTCTCCAGGGAGTATCTTCTGCTAATGAGCCATCGAGGCTCACTGCATGACTGATAAAATTACATCATCCAATTGTGAGATGCTCCACTCAGGAGGAGGAGCCAAGCATTCCTACCTGGATAAAATCTGATTTGGAACACTAGGGCAGCCTGTTTCCACTGGATTCCAGGAGGAATATCAGACTCATGTCACCACCACTGAACCTTCAGAGGAAAACTACACTCTTCTACAGGATCATTGCTTCAACAGAACCACATCTGTCACTCCAAGAGGATTGCAGCCATCATTTAGTTGGACTGCTATGAACAACCTCACCCACAAGGTGTCAGGTTGCATTCTGACTCTGTCAGTGGATATTTTTGTACTACTGCATTTTTATTTTAATTTTTCTAGTAAAGAACTGTTAGTCCTATTCCCATATCTTTGCCTGAGAGCCTCTTAATTTCAAAATTATAATAATTTGGAGGGAGGGCATTTACATTCTCCATTACAAGGGAGCCTTCCCAAAAAAAAATTTTTCAAACCAAGACAGGGTGTCAATCTTACTCCATGTGGAGCCAGCCCAAACATGTCCATACCGTATTGTATTCTGTATTTTCTAGGAATACAAACTAGGGATATAGTTGAGTTTCATGGCACTTCTCAGAGCTTCCCTGGCTGGGGTGACAGCTGAGGTGTCTCTGGCACCATCTGCCCAAACACCCCCAATTCCAGGTTGCAGCAGTTCACAGGGAGTCAGAGGGACAGCCTTTAAAGGGATTAGATGTTCCTGAAGAAAATAAGGCAGATTTATCCCTGCAATGCCTGTTTTGTACTCCATGGAATAGTGAGGATGGCATTTCTGTTACCTCTGTTCTTGCCAACATTTCTGCATGTTGCTGTTTAATGGGAAGCACTGAAAACACACATGAATGGACACTAAATTACAGAATATCCCTTCAGGCTTTCTAAGCCATCATGAGCATGAGCAGGAGACAAGTACATGTAAACATAAATTCTAAGCTGAGATGTGTCATTTTACCCATATAGAAAGTGGAGAAGAGAGAAATTTGAGAACAAAAGACAACGAGGAAAGAAAAGAGGTGGAGGGAAAGCCCTAGAAATAAGCTTTAGCATCTGAGAAAAACTAAGAAGAATACCTGGTGCCCAGTGCTGCAGTCTGAGGTCTGCTGTGTATGGATGCATAAGTCTGTGGCATGGAAATGAGTCAGAATTGCTGTCCCAGGGAACACACTCCACTGTCTAACTCCTCTCAGGGGGGTATGCTGGACTTACACATCTGGTTCTTGCCACAGGATTCTTGCCAGACGTCTGGCCATAGACAGCTGATCACCAGCAGATTATTTTAAAATAGACTTCAGCTGAGACACATCACTTCCACCCCAAGAGCACTTAATTCTTAAAATTCAAAGAACTGAGTGCTTGAAATCAGCAAAGGAATATCCTTAAATTACAGTTTCATGCTGCAAAGCCTCTGCTCTTGATATGTGGAGGCAGCTCAAAGAAAAGAAGGGGTATCCCAGTCCTCTTCCCATTGCTCTTGAATGAAGTATAGTATGAATTTCTAGACCTGGATTTCAGCCTGGAAACACATCTGGAGGGTGTCTATTCCTTGCATATATTAGATTTTTGCTACATTAAAAAAAATCTTTACTTCCACAAACATCATAAAGGATTAAGAAAATTCCTGGCCTGAAACTAAATATTGCTGTTTATTATGTCACATTGAGACTGACTCCTGCAGAGATGATGACACCAAAGCCATGAAACGTCAGCCACAGAGCCTTAGACTGCTGTAGCAATATTCCTGTGAAGGCAAAACTCCATGTGAAGGATTGAAACTCCACCATCCTGAACTAAGGCATCAAATCTTCCCAATCTGCATGGTGACACCTATCAAACAGGAGTCACCTCACTGCAGTACTCACCCTTATCTGCTGGAAAGGAAGAAGTGGAGAGGAGGAGACAAGGAGTCTTTGACAACAGAGAACAAGACCAAAGAACAAACACAGCCCTTTTCAGCAAGCTCACCTGACACAGGAGCTGGAGATAAACCATTCCTGGCTTCCAGTGCCAGTGATATGTCCAGGAAAAAAAACTTCTCCTTCCCAGCATCACATTTGTTAAGTTGAATAGCTAAAAAAACCCTTTAAAACTGGATGTGGAGCTACCTCTGCTCACAGGAACAGCCCTGTCTCCAGCAGTAGCACTGCTGCTAGGGAGCATTACATAAACAAGTTCATGTCAGGTCACAAGCAGAAGACAGGCAGAGGCAGAAACACTCCAGCAGGCATTATTTTTCCACAGCACAGCCAAAAGCAGGCAAATTTTTAAGAACAGTAAAATGCCACTGTGTTTGCAGACACCATTTATTAATAGCAGGATGGATTTTCAGTCAGTTTGTATCACAGATACCAACACCATCTTCACTGCACTAAGTTGACAAAAGTGACATAAATTTTCAATGAACAATTATATAAATCAAGGTGCAAAACTCACTGGGGAACCTGCAACATTCTCCACGATCTTGATTCAAAGATCTGTTCCCAAATCCATCCAGTAAATACTTACCCATGAAGTGTGTTCCATGTGCTATAGAGGAAAAGAGGAGGTCAATGATCCTCTTCTTGAAAATTGAAAAGGCAGGAACAGACAGAGGAGTGATTAAATCCTTCCTCTCTCTTGCATTGCACTGCTGATGCTTTCTAATTTTTAATAGAAGTTATAGAGCACAGGGAAACAGAGAAAGTGCAGACAGTGACCCGAAGGGCTCAGCAAGGACAGAGTTCACTCCCTACAGGGCAGGAACGGGGGTTCCCAAACCAGGATGGGTCCTGAGTCCCAAACTGGAAATGATCATAAACCTGGATGTGCAAAGGAAAACTGTACTGTGGTCTCAAAAAGGGTTTCAAAAAGTCCTTCTCAGTAAGTCCAGTATGGATCAAAACTGGCCATTGTAAAAAAGGACAGTCATATTCTGTGAGAAGTAACACAAATCTCTGTATTTGTAACATAGCTCTTCTTGGGTTTTAGCCATTAATCATTGGCCCATCTGCATACCCAGAACTCAGCTTTGCCAACATGTTCCAAACACTGAGTTAAGATCCCTGAATCAAATATTCTCCCTTCCTAATATATGCCACTCCAATATTTCAACCTGAAATCCCCAGTGCCTCAGAGAAGGAAGGTTTCTTTCCAACAGGCAGCAGCAGAGCTGACAGGGAAGGCTGATGCTAAGCTCCCATTCTCTGCTATTTTTGACTAATGTCTGTCATGTCAGGCTGGAGAGATGGATTTAACTATGGGACAGGTATGGACACAGAGATATTTGATGCAAGAAACTCATCCAGCTGAGAACATCATGGCACAGCAAATCTCTCCTCCACTGTCTATTCCAGTTTCCTGAAGAACTCTGGAATTCTGTGCCCGTATCTTTGTTGTCTGAACTTAGATCATCTCCAAGACATAGTCAGAGACCAGAAGAAGACAATGGTTAGCAACTATGGTCCCCTGGATCAATGGGAAAAGAAAGAAGGGTCTCATCAAAATGGTGGAACAAATTCCTTCAGGAACTGCAGATTACTCCAAATCCCATTCCCTTTCATGAATGGTACATGGTTCAATTATTTTGCATCTGTTATGTGAAATAAAAAAGTTCAGCTACTGCTGTAAAATAAAAAACAATAAAAAATCTTTCTATAAATATATTACCAACCAAAGAAAGGTTGACAATCTCCATCCTTTACCAGAAGCAGAGGAAAACATAATGACAAAAATGACGAAAAGGCAGAGGTACTTGCAAGTTGTAGCAAGCTGGAGATGAGTCTCTTCTCCCAGGTAACAAGTGATAGGACAAGAAGAAATGGCTTCAAGTTGCACCAGTGGAGGTTTAGATTGAATATGAGGGAAAAGGTCTTCACTGAAAGGATTGTCAAACACTGGAAGGGGCTGCCCACGGCAGCGGTGGAGTTTCCATCCCTGGAGATATTTAGATGTGTAGATGTGGCTTTGAGGGACATGATTTAGTGTTGGGCTTGGCAGTGCCAGGTTAATGGTTGGACTTAATGATCTGAAAGGTCTTTTCCAGCCTTAATGATGCTGTGATTCTAAAATATGTAAGAGGATACACATTTCACAAAAGTCAAACTGCCTTAAAATCCTAAGAAAATAATATGCTGCACTTCAAATACTCCTCCCCAGAGGAGAGATTATAAAAACAATAGTTGAAAGATGTATGATGATTTTGCCTAATGCACTACCAGAAGATGTTCCCATGCTCATCTGATGGGTGCAGGAAAAGAATGGAAAATAACATACTTGGGTTCAGACCAGGTCAGGTGATCTTTCCAAAGATTGTTCCTGTCTCTTTTCTCAGGAAGAACATACCCAAGAGATTCTGTATGCAAAGAGCTACTCAGAAGGGAGCATGATACAATAATAAAAACCAACAGACACATTTAGAATGGTATTAAAAATTAAAATTCCTTAGTGAAATCCAGTAGCTGTTTGTTATGTATGTGTCCAGCTCACTGCAACACAATGCTTTCCTGAAACCTCAGGAAGACTTTAGGAGAAGGTAAATAAGTGGATGCTCTCCATACACCACACACATTAAAAAGGGGTAATTAGGCCTATCATTATGGGCTTGTCTGCAGCACATCAATCATGGGCAAAATCACAGAACATCTGTGACAGGGTTCAACAAATAAATAATTAATATACATTAACAACATGTAATGGAAAAGGAGTCTTATTAATTAATCCAGTCTTGTGTTTTGATGAGCCTGGAAAGGAGGTTGATAAAAGTAATAGTGTTGAGGTAATGGGCTTTTGAAGAGCACCAAATTTGAGTTATTGAGTAATATACTTGGCTGGTTTAAAATAAACATAGTACAGTGTAGATTAATTGGAGACCAGCTGATACCTTTCCAAATTAAATAGTAAATGGCAAATGTTCACTCAGCAAGTGAACTTGCTGAACTCAGCCCCCTATAGATGTTGGCTTACCAGTTGCTATTTAATGTTTTTATTGCTGACACGGAAGAAAAGGTTAAACAATTATTTAGTAAGTTTGTGGAACTTTGAGAAGTGGAATGGAATACAGAGGACAATAAAGCAAAACAATCCCGAGAGGAATTCAGTAACTTGCACACAAGCTAACAGTATGAATTTCAGTAAAGCCATAAATGCAAAACTAAACAGTGAAGAACTTGATTCTCAGGCATGAGAAAGCAGGCCAGAAGAAAACTAGAAAAAGCCTAGAAAGGGATACAATCTATGTGGTGTTACATAGACATCTTCAGCAGCATAATGCATGCACTAGAGATGTAATACCAAGTAGAAGCAGCAAAGAAATTATATATCAACCCAACCTGCCATTGGTGCAGCTGCTGCTGGTATTCAGAGCCCATTCTAGAGGCTGCAGGTACTGAGGAACTGAAAATAATTGAGGGAAAAGACACAAGAACGAATAAAGAATTGGGAAACCTCATTCTGGAGAAAGACATGAGAAGATTCACCTCTTTAATTTTACAAAGAAAAGGCTGAGAGGTTTCTTAATCACAGACTATCAGTATTCAAAGAGAGAACTGGAATTAGCTAACAAAGTTTCTTCAACCTTAAAAGATCTTGTAGTAGTCAGTAGGTAGAAGTTAAATCTAGACATTCAGAACAGATATAAATCTGGTTTCTTTCACAATTTTCCAAGGGTTGTGGGATACTCACAGTCACTGGGAATCTTCAAAACAATTTTTTTTAAAGTTTCACTACAGTTCAAACAGCAATTAATTTTGGGAGGTCTTATGGCCTCTTGGCCTCAGTAATTTATCAGTTAAGTGACAGGGCTTCAAATGCTTCTGTGGGAGGTTATTTTACAACCTAATAAATGTCATCTTTGGGGAGAGTTTCATGGGATTCTGCACTTTTCTTTAATACACTACTAATGGACCACAATGAACAACTGATTCCCTTGTTTTCTGTTCTTATCAAAGCACAATTAAAATAATGATCTTTCAACAGATAATAACACCTTTTCTAATACTCGTAAAGACTAATCGGAGAATGAATCAAGCAATTCATTCTTAGTCATCCCTCCCACTCAAGACCCAAACCAATGTTCAGTTAAGCACAGGAATATATGAGGAATGTTTCCTTCAACCAAGCACTGTAGAAGAAGAGGGAAATTTGGCATTTTTGACCCTAAGATTGCCACAGTTTGCAGTATCTCTACACAAGCCAGAAGGCTATGCAGAGAAAATGGAGATTCTTGAGGGGCTGAAATAAATGTGATCTTGTGCTTAACTCACTCCTTCTCTCAATCTTCACCTTTTATTTGGCTGTGGCTTGTCCCTTTGGTTGCTCATGCTTTAATTTCCTACAGAATCTCAAACCTGCTACTCAGTGTCTAAGCACTGTGTGTGTTTCCTTAAAACCACAAAAAATCATAAATTCGTGGAACAGTTTGGGTTGTAAGAGACCCTAAAGATCCTCTCATTCCAATTCCCTGCCATGGGCAGGGACACCTTCCACTAGCCCAGGTTGCTCCAAGCCCCATCCAACCCACCCATGAACACTTCCAGGGATGGGGCATCCACATCTTCTCTGGAGAACCTTTTCCGGTTCCTCACCACCCCCATAATAAAGAATTGTTTATTTAATATCTGACCTAAAAAGAGACACCTGAGGGGGCACCTGGAGTTGAACCAGGGACCTCTTGATCTGCAGTCAAATGCTCTACCACTGAGCTATACCCCCTGCCTGAACAACCCTCTTCCATAAATGAAACCCATTAGGACATTCCCTGCCCCAGGGAGTTCACAACATGGAAAATGAACCAGCCTTGCAGAACTGGTCCAGCACAGACAACCTCACTGCATTTCTTCCTGAGCCTTGCAGAAAACACATACAGGGGTGTAGGACTTCTGAGGCACTACAGCAATGTCTTCTGAATGAATAAAACTGAACCTTACAGCTAGTGCTGGACAGTGCCAGCCAGTGAATTGCAAATGATGGAAAAATTGCTCTGTGTTCCCTTTAACTCCCTCCCTGCACTGCTTTCTCAATATGGAAGAGGGTTACCTGTCCATCTCCTTTGCTCAGATGTGCAAAGCAAGGCCAGCTGCATTGCACATCCCTTTTCTTATCTAGCACCATGCCCTTCTCCCCTCAACAGGGCAGCTGAACACCCACAGTCAGACTACCAGTGACCTGGTGACTCCAGGGAGGAATCTCCATCTCAAAGCAATGGTGATATCCCCCAAAGAACAGTCCTGAAGTTCAGCTTTCACTTAGTAGTTCCCAGGTCTCTGGAAACAGGCTGGAGAACAGTAAATTTATTTAGGAAACAGAGATCCTACAGGTCCCTATTGCTTCACCAGCCCTCTGTCTGAAATATTTAGTAGTATCAAGATGCTTGCTAGAATCACAATACTTGTTCCAATACCAGGACAGTGAAACAGCATGTCCATGGGGTCAGTCAGGAGGCTCTGGTATGGAGAATCCAGTGTAGGCAAAGTCAGACAAACACCAGATAAATAAATGGGAGATGCTGAACCCTAATGGAAACTAAGAGAATTTGTTTGCTCTAAATGGTGAACCACGTGGATTGAGACTTCTGTAGAAAGCATTCACAGACAGGTACATTCCCTGGGACTTTGGGTGAGGTCCCCAGACTGAACTTTTTTGGCACTGTTTGCTGTGATTTGGCTTCATCCGAAGTTTGCCAGATCAAAACTTATTAGTATTAGTGCTTTGGAAAGCCTGATCTCTCCCAAGATGAGCACCATTCCACAATGAGCTACCATAGCCAACCCTCCTTCCAAACCATTAAAAAGAATCTTGAGCAAAAATAGTCTAACATTGTTCCCTTCTTTTCCCCTGAGGTGTCTTCCACCAAGTCTTGGCCTTTATTCATCACTATGTTTCTGGTGCCTCCAGCCTGTTTTCAGTCTGCTGTATAATCCTCATCTCCAGTCAATTAAATTAAATTTTCAGCTCAGTCCTCATGAAACCATATATTAATTGCCTCAGAATAGACATCTTATTTACACAGATTAAATTATCATATTCTTTTCATCTACTTGGATCAAACTAAGTGATTAAGTTTTGTCTGGATTTCCTTCCTACAAATCTATATGTAGGATCCATGTTCATTTTCACTGGTGAAATCAACACGTGTAGAGGGGCCAAATACTTCCTATGTGCCATTAAAGGAATCAAACTAATAACTAAAGTGTCTCTGAGTCACATGGAAAATTCAATAAACTCTTCTTCACCAGGCATGAGGTTTGCTTTAACTGCTTAAAGATTTGCTTTGTTTAGTCTTTTCTCTAGTATTCCATGATGACAAAATTCACGCCTTCCTTTTCCCATCATTTACATTCCATTTTGGTAACTCTCTTGAGGGGAAGATAATATAAATATGGCTCCATATGAATGCATGGCACATCAAATTCTTCTTCCTTCCTTATTTAGCCTCCTTCACCAGACATGGAAGCCAAATTTAGTTACTAACTCTTTTAATGACTGCTGCTCGTTTGTAAAGATCAATAGAACATATTTTCCTCTGTCCTCTGGTTCTCATTTAATTCTTCTGCTTTTCAGAGACAACTATGTGAGCCAGCTCCTTGACTAATTGCATGACAAACATATCTGGCAGATTTGGTTTTCCAAGTTTCATTTCTAAGATTTTCCTGTTTCCCATATCCCTAAAAATTCACCCCATTCCTGATATATTCAGTTAATGTTAGTGTCAGGAGATAGCACAGAGATACAGTAAATCCAGCAGTACTGACTTCAAGTTCTCATTCTGTGGGGCCTCCTAATGCTGTTAGACAGTTTGAGGTCTAAAATGGGATGAAAGGAGACAAGGCGAGGTAAATATGTCACTTCCACTCACGGCGCTCCGTGGATGTTTCCCAACTTGGTGAAAGTCCCACAGGAAGTGCAGTAAGGTATATCGGCATGTGAAAAAGTTCCTGTCTGTAGTTCCTACAGACACCCTTTGCACAGATCAGAGCTCCTTTTCTGCCGTGGATATGGGGTCACCTCAGTACAAGAACAGGATTCTGGATCAGCTTCATGTCTGAATCAACAAATTTTTGTGATTTAAACATGGAGGGAGAGAATCACAGTCATAAAGAAAGAACTCTTTATTTCATTGTGTCATTCCACTAAACATAAATACAAATTTCCATCACCAGTTGAGAAATAGCTATTTCAACAGGGTTCTGGAAGTTTGGAGACATACACACCCCAAAAACAAACCAAACATCTGAACAGCAAAATGATGTAAATTGGAGAAAATTAAGTGTCGTCTATATGGGCCCTACCCTTTCAAAGCGCAAACATTTCCAAAAACTAATGGAGAGAGAAGCTTGTTCCAGCTGCTGTGTGACTCAGACTGGCACAAGTAACTGGCCAGGGCAGTTCTGGGACAGCACAGAGGGGAGAAAATAAAGGCCAAATACTGCCATGGTTCAGAAGATGTGAAACTTTTAAGTAACTGAACAGCAGAGTATTGAACATCCCTGTCTCCCTTCTGTGTACCACCAGCTCCAACATTCTGCTGCATGTACCGGCCAGTGAAGCACAAGCAGCAGCCCACATCAAGTACAACAGCCACAACTGCATCTGTCATACCTCTATCTGAAAACCTCTTCACTTACTCAGGTTCTGAAAAGAGATGTGGCCAAAGTTGAAGATATCTTCAAAATGGCCAGTTCTTTAGAGAGCTTCAGGCTTGGTCTATGGGTCCTAAGGAAGGATCTCAGAGAGACAGAGCTGTGGAGTCCAGCAATGATTGTTTGATGAGAAGAGAAAAGCAAGACAAAAAAGATCAAAATGGACTAAATAAGTCTCTTGGTATCAGCATCTGTGGCTCACTTGATATCAGCATTGTGACACTGCATTACTCTCTTCTGTTGTCTTGCCTAAGACCTATTGAAATGAGAAGCAGCACATCTCAGACAATTTGTAGAAATCACTTCAAGTCTCTGAGTGATGTTAATGATCAGTGACCGAGGGTGAAGTGCAGTGAGGTGAATGGCAGATGAATGGCAGATAACAGCATCCACCTTCATGGAGAACTTTTATCTGAGCACTTCCATAGATTCTTAATACACTTCATTACATCCTACTCTTTACCTTACTTACCTACATCACTCTTCTGCAAAGTATCCTCATATTTCATTTTTAAAATGCAGAGATGAAGGAAAGAGGGAATAACTGACCTGTCTAAGATCATCCAGGTCTGTCCAGGATTCCAGGATGGGTTCCGACAGAGATTTCACTTGCACTTTTGGAACTGCAGACAAATCTTATGGGTGGTTGGTCCTTAGGGTTCTGCTAAGAGCTCTGCTGCTCCCTTCCCTCATGACACCAGATACTGCAAAACCTGTCATGAGCTGGCAGAACAGTGAAGGACATAAGTACCAGTGTCAGACCTTGTGAAGGTGCTTCAGGTTTGGTGCATATGCTCTAGGAGCTGCCAACTCTGAAGAGACTTGAGAAGATTTTTGCAGAAGTATTCACAGAGACAGCCTGTCTCCACATGTCTATCAATAATGTTCAAGTGTCAACACTTCCAGGCTTGGATCTGAAGATGCCCTCACCTGCTATAGGTTTGCTAATGGCCACTATCTGGTTCATAAATGGGGAAAGTCAGGCACAGAACAATAAAACAATTCTTCCGCAGTAACTCAGATCAGAGTTGGAATATTAAAAAAAAAAAAAAAAAAAAAAAAAAGAGAGAGAGAGAGAGAGAGAGAGAAAATTGAAATCCTGGCTCAAGTATCCTGTATTATCTACAGAGTGATTGAACTGCTCCTCTCAGAGTTTTCTCTTTCATTCCATTTCCATCACTCCCACTTCTCTCCCATTGCCAACCATGTCTCTAATTGCCATTTTCCTTCCTGTAGTCTTTTCCACCATTCTTATCCCAGCAATGATCCCTTCCTCCCAGTTCTGCTGCTTTGCTGCTGGTCTTTCCAAATGCCATTGCATCAGGTCATCTCCCTGGGACCAGAGTCACTTCTCTGGAGGAGAACATGCAGCTGTTGGTGGCTGGAAAGTAGCCAGAGGGCCCCCCACTCCCCCAGCTATGCTGCAGGAGGATGCTGAGTGATGGTGTCAGCAAAGAGCAGTAAGAGGCCTTGGCAGCTCTTGCTCACTGGAAAACAGATCTGAAGGAGGAAGGTTGCTCCCCCTGGCCTCAATCAAATGATATTTCATCCAGTGTGAAGGAGATGCTGACAGAAGGGTCTGTGTCATGATAGATGACAGACTTTTGGCTGGTAGAGATGTGCCTCCACCAGTCACCTCCACTCCAGCAAGAGGTAGGACACACTATCAGAGGCCTCTGCTTGCCCACAGCCAGAGATGAATGCACAGTGTTCCAGTCTGCTCATAGAAAGGGCTGTCAGGGTGGGCAGAGGGAGGGAACAGGCAGGACAGCCAGCTCCCCTGTGTTATGTGTAAGGAATTAAGGTTAGAAGTGGCTTTAATTAGGGCATTGCTGCTTTGATTTGAGAACACAGGGGTTTGAAAGTGTACAGGTTTCATGTTAAGTTCTTTTTGAACTCAGGAGGAGGGGTTGGACTTGCTATTTGTGAGCATCTCACCGAACTGCTCCTTGGGTCTATTAATCCACAGTGTCCTCCTCCAGTGCATCTCTCCCAGTGCATCTCTCCTTCATTAGTTCAACCCAACTACACACAATTTGCTCTCAGAACACACAATGGGCAAATAAAGAGACTAGTATGGCATGCAGCCACGGGAAAGGGGTTTGAGCAGAGCACAGGTACTCTCAAGGCCTGCCTTCCCAAGCAGCGTGTCTCCAAGTGATGAAATGCAACCCTATCAAATATCATGACAGAAAGCACAAATATATAAAACACGAGGGTGCCTCTTTAAAATAAATGTTGCTCCATGATCTTTTTCCCAGGAGAAGGAAGTTTCCAGAGTGCTGGCTCTCTGCGTGTGGTATCACATATTGCATGGTCTGTTCCCTATAAGCTCTCGACATATGCTACGAATCTGCCTCTGCACTACAAGTATTCTAAATCAGATGCTTATGCCTTCTTCTGATCTTTTGCAGTCACACGTATATACATTGGATTTTGCCACAGGCTATCCATCATCCCTCCCTTTCCAGCATCTGAAACACATGACTCACAATTTGGTTTTATGTGTGTTTTACTGCAGTTTCCATATAATCACACAGGAAACTTTAATTCTCACCTTATGAGCCCAAGTCTGCAGTTCTAATCCTTGTCTCTCAAAAGTGTCTTGACTGAAGGTTTGATTACCGACAGTCAGCTTTTCCCACAAATGAAGGAAAAAATCAAATTCAATTGCAAATCAAAGCCTTACCTCTCGCAATCAGTTGTTTACCTGCATTATTTTTCACCTTCTACGCCAAAGTAACACTTAAAGCCCTCAGGCATTGCCACCCTCTGCCTCTGAGGCTGCTCATTTCAGCTGTGGACTAAGCACAGTGGTGCTGCATGAGGTGGACATTTTCCATCACCACAGGACAGACAGCTCTGCTAAGGCATCCATCACCCTCTAATGACCCAGATTTCCTGTAGGCATCAAGGGGAAGCTGCGTCATCCACTGTAGACCTGTCATGTCTCAAGACTGTGACTTGCCCCTCTCATTCCTCCCTCTCCTTCCTTCCCACTCATTTACCAAGAATTCACCACGCCCATCCCCTTCCCCATCCCTGACTGGAAGTGGCAGGCACAGCTGGTTGGCATCATCCACCTTTCAACTGCCTCTTTTAAAGGCCATATAAAGGAAAAGGGGCCGTAGGTCACCCCAGCCCACAGCTTACCCCAACCCTTAACCAGCTGTCCAAACCTTCCTGCCTCAAGGACTGACATAATTTGGCACAGCACTCACCAGAACAGTGCTGTCTGTACACATGCATGTACAATACCTCACCAAGGGACCCTGATCCCAGAAGGGCTCACCCACCACCCTCTGACATCATGCTGTATGTGCCTCATCCCCTTCAATGACACACTTCTGTTTACGGTCAGGGAATGTCACTCTTCCAGGAGGGCATATCCCAGTCAGCACGAATGTGTCCTTGATGGTTGGGTGAAAGATGAACGAACTTTTAGCTCTCTGGAAAGGGGCTAACTGGGAAGGAGTGACAGGGAAGTGGTCTGGTAAGATACCTGCCCAAAGCAGATGGCACAGATGCATCAGAGAAGCCCTATAAACAACCAGTTAAGCTTTAGTCACAAGCCCTTTCATCTGCTTCAAATATAAGCCCTACCACCTTCCAGCTGGGGCTGGAAAACATCAGGTCTGCTCTGCCTGCAGGGCTTTGTGAGTTTGTATGTTCTGAACTCCTGCCAGGAGTAACTTTGGTGCTGGAGGGATCAATGTTGGGCCCTGTGCAACGCATCCATAATGCAGTGACTTATGCATGGAGGAGGGAAGCTGGGGAAATTCCCTCCCACTATAAACTGTTTCTTGGCTCTTTGCATTAGTTGTCAGCCCTTGGGAATATATTTTCCTCTATTCCCACTTTTCTGTGGTCTACATTATCATTTGCTAAATATTAGCGTGTGCTATTTATCATAAGGTCCACAACCCTTGTCCGCTCCAGGGAGTTTGCAGCTAAGTCACAGCAATAAATTTTCTGACATTCTATGGGCTTTACAGCACTAAGAGGCACACAGCTGAAATCATTATCTCAGAGCCTTCAACCCCTAATCTCACAGTGAAACACTCATCACCAAAGGCAGGGAGGATGCACACGAACACAGGTTGTTTATACTCACAGCAGAGTCAGACTCAGGCTCCAAGTCTGCTTACTAATAATGATGATTACTGCAGCTCCTCTGGTTTTATAAAATGTTTGAAAGGCTCAGGGAAACCACATTATCTGCAACCCTCTTTCAACAACGTGTTTGGTTCACAGGATTTGCTGGGCTAGCAAAGGAAAGGGTGTGTTTGTGGACTGGGGATCTGTTATAATAATATCATGATGACCAAAATGAGCACCATGGTCTACAATTACTGCTACCCTTCTATGTTTATTGCAGAGCAGAGTCACAGGAGACCTGACTCAAAACCTGTTGACTCCACTGGAAGTATTTTGCAGCAGGTCCTAGGAGCCACTTGGACAAGACATCATCTCTCACTGACTTTTTCTGCCCACCCTGTTTTGGGAGTTTGGACTTTCCCCCTGAAATAACTGTTATCCTATAAGGGATTCAAACTTTGAATAGAAAGTTTACTTCAATATCTCCATATTTCTGATCCCAAAGCCCCTTCCAAGAGTCATTCCTGGTTAATGAATAGAAATGCTCCAGCTTCTCTTGGCAATATGATCTGATCCCAAAAACCTTCAAAGCAAACCAGAGTTCAGACCAAACTGGTAATATTTAATAAAGATTTTGAGGGGTAATTAAGGAAATAAATTAAATGCTACTAGAATGTACATGTCCAAAGGAAACATTGGTCCAAGGAATCTGTATTTTTTAAAGAATTAGCCCAGTTTGGTTTCCACTGCCAAACTAAATAATAATGGATGTTGTCCAATCTCTTTTCCTTCCAAGTAGGCTGAGAAATCACAGACAAGGCCATTAGTGTGAGAGAAGAGACATTCTCCTGCTCTGAGTGTCCCAGACAGAGGTGCACAGAACAACTGCTCCTTTCTCAGAGAGGGAGAACAGCTAAAGGAGAAGAGGAAACTTGAGCAGCCAAGTGGTCGTGTCCTGTGGACAGAAGGAACAACTGGCATCAGCTGCTTTTGCTTTGCCAACCTTATGGCAACAAAAATGAGAGAAAGAACCAGGCAAAAATATTTGAGAGCAGCCTAAGAACAAAAAATGGGGCAGCTTCCCCTGCAGTGGCAGGGCACAGCTATCACCTCTTTCCTCTCTTGCTCTCTCACTATGATGGGATCCAAGTTCAGGGTTTACTGGCCATTCCCTGGCCAATCCCATACTCACTTTCCAACTGACACGGCCCAGACAGTCTCAATACTTCCCCCCACCCCCTTTTTTTTTCTTTTTTTCTTTTTTTTTTCCCACAGTCCCATAGCCCTTCTTGACAGTAAAGCTGTGTTGATCTGGAGAAGGGATGTTTTTTAGCATGCCAGGCTCATGAATGCCACAGCCTGTTATCCCAGAAAGACTGAAGAATAAACAAAGAGGGACTGGAGGAATACTGATCAATAAAACTCCTTGATCTGAACTTCAAATCCAGGATATATCTATATTAATAAACTAAGGGGCTCAAGCACTGGCTTGGAATTGTACACAGACTGTAACTTTAAAACTTTGCAGAGGTATTTTGGTCTGTTCTCCACTCTGGCATGACCCACGGGACAGCACAGCCAGAGACTTTTCACTGCAGATAGTTTGGGTACAGAGATTTCCTCTATTCAGATGTGAGCCATGCCTTGCCACTTGCCCTTAGGGCCAGGGAACATTTTTATTGTACAAGTGTAGCCCATGGGGACTCTCTCCAAAACACAGCTAAATCCCCAATCTGGCTGCCCAGTATAAAGGATGCCTGGCAGGTCATAGCTGCCTCCTTGATTTATTCAGACTCTTTCCCTGCCCCCTCTGCTGCTGAGAGACACCAAGTGCACAGAAGGAGCTGCAAGTTGGGGAGACTCACTCTGGCACAGGGATTTCCCACCAATAGGCACTGAACCAACACCAGGAACACACAGGACACCTCCATGGTGCAGGGACAGTGGAGTGGCCAAGCATGGCATGCTGCAAGACTGGCTGATGGTGCTGATGGGTTTGGAGCCAGCTGGAAAAGGCTCTAATTAGGCTCTGTTGGCTTTTGCCAAGATCAGGGCTGGTTAGCTCCTGGTAGAGCCTCACAAACCACAGGACCTAGTTGGAAGATGCATGCACTAAATGCCCTGCTTAGAATGGGGACTTTCCCTGTGTTTCTGGAGGTGTTCACTTCACTGGAGGGGTCTGGTCCCTTCTGCAGGTGACACAGGTTGTCCAAGCAAGCAGCTCCTTGCAGGCTTGGCTGCAGCACATCCTCCAAACCAGGCAGAACCTCCCCTGTAGAGCTGGGCACACAGAATGGCTGGGCAGTCAGAAAGCAGGAGGGTTGTGGAGGTGCTCATGGATCTGCTGGTGTCACTCCAGCTGCTTCCGTGTGGACAAACACTACAGAGAGTTGGTGAAACAGGCTCTGTAGGAGCATTCTGCCTGATACAGTGCATAAACACCATCAGGAGCTTTGACTATGGGGCAAGATGTTATTCTTGTGTTGATTCAAGGCATTTCTGGTTTAGAATTGTTGTCTTTTCAATGTTACAAACTCTAGTCCTAACTGCAAACCCCTGCTTCTGAGCTGGGTAAGCTTCGACTGAAACAAAAGATCAGGAAAGGTTTTCTATTTTCACTAACTGGGAAAAGGAAATGCACTCCTTTTGTGTCCAGAACATGGATTCCTTTGATGTCTCAAAATAGAAGAGAGAATCTTAGCTTTTCTGTCCTGTAAGAAGGACATCATTGCCATGTCCATTTTTGGGATTCACTGTTTTCAAAGATGGGTAAAAACCAGAAATAAATAGCAACATGCCTCTCTCCTGCATTCTTGTGTCCTCCACAGGAACAGCTGCCAGAGCAAGGAAACTATATTTAAGACCACTGCATCCCTCAGACAAAGATAAGCCCTTCCCAAGGTTTCATCTTTGTACAGTGACATGTAACTGTCCACATGGGCATTCTGTGTGTGAGAGCCCGTTATTGTCAGCACTGATCCAAGAATAATTCAGCTGGTCAAATACCCATGATCCAGTTAAATATGACTGTTGAGTGCTTTTGAAAGGCCCTAGGCTGAAACATCAAAGACAGATTGTGCAAATATTAGGCAGGATCTATAAATAAACCAAATTGTCTAAAATACCACTTTATGTGTATACATGGGCTACTGAGCTCTACATATCTAGGCAGTACAAAAACAAATTTCCTTGGCTACAGCAAGAGCCGTGAAACCTCTGGATAGTTACATTCAGAATCAGAATCAAAGCCTGAATCCCATCCTGCAAAACAGGGTTGAAACCAACTGAAGGATAAGAACTCTTCAGAAGAAATATTATTTACACAAAGCAGATATTATTTAACTATGTACTAATTTTCTAGTTTTCTGGTAATAAGACATAAAACTGTCAAAGGCTAATATGTTTTTTAAAAAGAAATTATTTGAAGCAATTTAGTAAAATTGTAATCAACAACGTGCTTGACATTAATTTAAACATCATGAGGTTTGAAGACTTAGGAAGGTAATGAGAAATAATTCTTGAAAATAGATTATTTGCTAGAAAACATATTCAAGATAAGAACTATCTGGCCTAACTTCAGATGTCAACAATGCAAGTATTCACATCTGGTCCAGTCACCACGGGTTCCTTTTAAAATGAAAGAGAAAAACAAGGAATTGTAAGGGGTATACCTGAGATACCTACTTGAAAATGAGATGAACTGCAACCTAGAAATGCCTTTTTCTTTTCATATACTGACTACAAAGGGAGGCCAAGGTATCTAGTCCATATGTAGCTGATTATACCGTAGACAGCTACATCTGGTCAGCATTAGAGTGTGTTTAATAACACATCTATTTGCAAATGCATTCCTATCCAGATCAATATGTCTGTGCACTCAGTACTGAAACCTTCTACTTATACTCCAGGTTGCTAGTCCAAACCTTTAGTCTTGAACTTCAAAGGGAGTTGGACCCAGCTACACTGGGACCTACAACTTGCTAAGGTCCCTCAGGAGAACAAACTCTCCAAGCCAGGATGAGAGCCCTGAGACACAGAGATACAGAAATCCCTTCAGGAAGTCTGCAGAGGAGCACTTAGAGAGAAACAGAGGGATCATTACAAGTCCCTCTACACAGGGAAATATTTTTGCCATAACCAAAATGTCAATGCTAATGGTTAAATCTGCTTCCTTGAATAAAATCTGCCCAAGACTTCAGGAAACACATTTATGAAGAGCAGTCATGCCAGAAAGTAAAGCAGTTTGTATGATCCTGGATTCAAGAGCCCCACATATGTAAAGAGCTGGTGAACCTTTTCACAGCCTGGTACAGGCAAATCATTTTTTGCACCAGTCTGGCTTGAGAGTCCAAAAGCCTGGCCCAGCCATGAGTGTGTCAGCATCCTGGGCGTGGGGCACAGTCTCCTGGCCAGCTGCAAAAGGAAGGTAAGTCAGTCAGACAGCCAGATCCATAAAGCAGCAGCTCACACTGTTATTAGAGGCCTGCCTCCCCATCTGGAAATTAAATGCAAACATATGCATAGGCCTAAGTGTTGCTTAAGAGAAAATCACTACCCTGACAACGCTGAACGGGAACAGGAAGGAAAGAAAAACAGAAAGTACAAACCAGTATCTGTGCCTTCCCCATTTAATTTTCTGTACTGTCAGAGGTACCCTCATATCTAATTCAGCACAACTTAAAGGACAAAGAATTATGAGGTGAGGAAGGAAAGAAAATCCACTTGTTTGTTACTACTGTAACAAGCTAAGAAATATCTGACAGAAAATTTACATTACACGTGTTCCAACTCCAATTTACTAGGTGGTTCAATCCTCCCAAAATAGAGCCACAACATTGCACCAACATCCTATACTTCATGGTTCATTGATACTCAAGGCATCTGCAGAAGGTTTTGATCATCTCTAATAGCATAGAGGAGAAAATTTGCCTTTCCTCCCTGTGGGAATCAGGTACAGCTTTTACACAGCAGAAGTCAGACCCTTTGATCAATATGCAGCACGTTAAACAATGTGTATTAGTATGTAATCCTGAGCTATATCCCCCAGGGATTTGAATTTTTTCACTAGGGAAAAAGTAGAGAGGAAGAGAATTTAATATTAGTTATTTTTCATAATAATAAAATTTATAACAATAAGAAACAACAACAAAGAAAGATAAATGTGAGACTGTCATTGAATTAATGACTGAATGAATTATCATGACAGCAATGGACATGTCAGGCAGGAGCTTAACACCTGATCGTTCTGAAGCTTCATGTCAATAAAGTTCAACAGCAACTGTAGGCACTGAAAGCAGAGACTCCTCACATCTGTGTGATCATGTCTGCACTGGATGCATAAACCAAAACCCCAGGGAAGTGGGGAGGCTGCTGCTCTCTCCTGCCAGATGCTGAGCAAACAGCCCCAGGGTCTAACCACACCAGGCAGAAGGAAGCACAGTGACTGCCCAAAGAGCTGATGATTGATCAGGGTTAAGCAGAAAAACCTCTTGCCCTTAGGCCAGTGCCCCTCCACTGAGCCAGGGTTACTACCATGCCTGGGGAATAGATCTAGTAGGGGGTTGCCCTTTTGCAAGCCATTATTTTCTTTCTATTTTTTCCATGCATTCTTTTAAAAAAGGCATTTTTTATCCATTCCAAGAGGCATTTTCTTCTTCTAAAGAAAACACATTGAGAAGTTCTTCAAAGCTTGAAGCAAATACATATGACCCAGGGACTAAATAGTGCAATCCCCATTTACAGGTTGGTCCTTGACATGTGCTCCCTGGGTCCCTGCAAGCCATGGGCATATCCATGCTGGGGCAACTTTTGACCCAAAACAGGTTTGTTGGACTCCAGATGAAGCTGCATACCAGTTTTGTGCCTCTCCCTGAGGCTTTGGCTTGAACCAAAATGGAGTGACATCCATTATCAAAGAGACCTCCAAGACTCTGCCCTCCTCCCCTGCTCCTTCCCCTCGAGGCACTGACACCACGGTCCATCTGCTGGATTAACCAGCCTCCATCCAGGGTCTTTGCAGGCAGCTGCAAGATGGCTTTCAAAGATAAGAGATGGCCCAGGGTGGGTTCCTGGGTCAGGAATTTAGTTAAATATCTTTGGAAGGGATCTAGTAGGATTTGCTTCCTTGTTTATATTATGCAGTATCAGTCATCCTTTTAAGACCCCAGGCCTGTGTGTCAGTAAAGCTGGAAACAAAACCAGCCAGCAAAGGATCCTGATACCGTTCCCCATGATCCTGTTCTCCCCATGCAGAAATGCTTCCCCGCTCTGACATTCAGAAATTCCTACATTTTTTGATTCAGTTCACCTAAATGAGGGATAATTAGTGAAATACTGAGCAGCAGGATACTTGGGACTGAAACTCCAGAGAGTCAGCTCTTCTTCCTGGGTGATGCTGCTGCTGCTGCTGCCCGATGCTGAAACAACAGTCATGGCTAATATATGGCAAAGAGATTGTAAGTTTCTGCTGGCCCCAGGGGGAAAATAATCATAAGCCTGCTCAGTGTTTGTTAAAAGATACAGGTAATTGTGGAAAAGAGCAACAAAAAGACAATTGAGTGGCTGGGTAGGTTGATTTATGAGGAAAGATTAAAGGAGCTGAACATGAATGGCTTAGCTAAACAGTGACTAAAACAGGACATGAAAAGTAGCCACTGTCAACAGTATTTGAAGTGTCTGTCTAAAGGGGCATTAACTGTTTGGGTGTGGATAGTTTGAATAAATGGAGGTCTTGAAAAGGAGGTCAGAAATATAAATGCCAGATGAATGTTAAGGAAAGTTTCCTGAAGAACAAGATTTCCATGGCAATCTCCTCCTCACTGTAAAGGAGGGGTGCCCCCCAAAAGGTCATCTGTGCTGAGTAGATCTAAGGAACTTCTGTGAGGTGTCTACTCTTAAATGCCTCACTGCCATCCCCATCTCTAAGCACCAGGGCATAGACAACCAGACAGCATGACAATAAAAGCCCATTCCAGAATTTCCATACAAACAGAAGACAAAATGCCCATGCCTCGGGCCTCGCAGATCAAACAGAAATGCAAGAATATGTCCAAAGTGAGGGTAAAGAGTGATTTCCAGGAATTGTCTTATAGTACTGAAGGATGATGTACTATAAGAGAATTCCAGGGCTGGGTTTGTTCGCAGGTAGTGAGAAGACACATAAATGTCAGCCTCTACACTCTGCCATTATTTGGCCTCTCCCAAACAAGAACTTGAACTGGAATAAGGGAAATTATTTTTATTGACACTAACGAGGGTTGGTCATCATTAAGCTGTTATAAATCACATAATTCATATAAGGCACAACAACCTCCTCCCTGCCTAGTCCACACAGGACTAGTGGTTTGACCATGGAGAGCCACACCTCAGGTTCAAAGCAGCAGTAAATTAGAAATTAACTTGCCATATCCTACTGCTTTCTTTTCATTTCATATAATCAAAGATTAGGCAGGAAACACTGCATGGTGAGAATTCCACCTGGAGAACAAAGCATGTACCTACTCATCTAACAATGAATATACATTGCACAGAATACACATTGATAAGAGAGTTGACAGTTCTTCGTTTGGCTGCCATGACACAAACCCCTGTGTAAATTTTGTCTCCACACCCAAAATGAGACTTACACTTTCTCCCAAAGTTTGGCTGGCCCTGCCTATGTAACACCACTAAAAGCAGGAAATGCTTCTTAGCAAGTGAGTGCATTGCACAACAATCCGTGCTGATGCCTGTAGGTGTGGTAACATTCATTAGTGCACTTCCCAGCAATTAAATTACACTTTTGATCCTAGAATCATGGAATCATTTAGGTCGGAAAAGGGTCTAAGATCGAGTTCAACCATTAACCCAGACAAGTTCATCAGTAAACCACATGCCTAAAATGTTCCCATGCACATGTAGCTCTCATCAATGGACACCCCTGACTGCCATTATATTGATTTTTTATTACAGCAACAGCTCACAAACCTCAATTGTTGACACTACCACAGAGGTCGCATCTTTGGTAACGTTCAAAAATTTGCCTTTTTTTTTTTTTTTTTTTTTTTTTTTTTTTTTTTTTTTTTTTCTCCTCTGTCCTGGTCTTCTAATTCTCTTTTCATAGTCAGGAACAAATTTTCCAAACTTTCATTTTCCAGATCCCAGATGATTTCCTATTTGTTCTACATTAAAGTGGAGAGAGGGCAGTAGAAACCAGCCAGGCAGTGGTAGGTGCACAGCAGAGAAATGTGCATGCACTTGCAGGGGGGCACCAGCCATGAATTCTTCTATAAAGAGTGCAAGGAAATGTCATTGTCTTGTCTTGATACATTTAAAAAAAGGGGAAAGCAAATATATATTAATGCAAATATATCTGAATTGCTCAAAACGCTCCCTTTCAGTTTAATCTAATGCGTGTTTCACTGAGCTGTCAGCCATCGCCAGTAGCCTCCAGGCACTAATGAGTGAGCATCAAGGTGTCAATGCTTCTGGCATTAACCTCAATTAGGAGGAGTTAGGGTGAGCTCTGAATCAAGGGTCAGCCATTCATCGCCGAGACATTCCTGGGCTGCAGCCTGCAGCCTCCTGCTTGAAAAGGGCTGGCAGACTGGCTGCCAACCTCCTCACCAGTAAAGAAGTGTCAGATCTGCCAACATTACTGCTAATTACTAGATTTGAAATCTGCACAGGTCTCAACAGGCATGGAGACAGAACAGTAACCCTATTTATGAGGCTATTCAATGAGGTTTCCAGCTAAAAAAAATAACCAGTATTAAAATTAGAAATATCTACCACTTACTCATGGTCAGAATTTTAAAGCATCATTAAAGGCTTTATGTCATTGATATGACAAAGAATAAAAAGTCTGTACAGCAGGGTTAAGCTTACAGGGGAAAAATCACCACAGAAATAACCCATGTAATTTTAATTCTGCTCCACTTCTCTCTCTCTAGAGGTCCTGAAAGATTTCCTTTAGACATATGACATTCAGATTACATCTTTCTGCACAATCATTCTCAGGTAGATCTGCTTTTCTGGGATGAAATTATGGATGGATCATGAGTGATTTTGAGCCTGTACCCCTCCTATTCAAGCATAGAAGTCTAAGGACAGCCAGGCAGAACCCTCCAGACCCACTCCAGGCCTGAAACCCACTCTCTAGATAGCAGATTGCTGTTCAGCCTCAAACCTGTCATATTTATGCCAGAAGAAATCATTCAATGAGAAAATCCATTTAGTAACTTCGAAGTTGTATCAGCCACCATAAAATCTTGGTTACATTACAGTTTAACATTACAGTTATTACAGTAGAAACTACAGGTCCATTATAAAATATTTCTAAAAATTCTAAATGTATTAAATAGATGAATAATACCAGAATGAAAAGAAAAGTGCCACCTGCCTCCTTCCTGTCACCATTCCACTGCAACAGACTGACCACTCTGCCCTGCAGTCTTCCCCTGTGACTTTTAGGCCATAGCCCTTACCAAATGAAGCAGAACAGAACAAAACAAAACAAAACAAAACATACAAAGCATAGAGATAAATGATTAAAGGTCTCAGGTGCACACACCTTATGAACAGTGGAGGTCAGGAGTTGCAGAGTATTTTAGCTGACTCTTTATGGGACGCTTTCCATAGCAGAAACTCTCCCCGAGTTGAAGGACCACAGCAGCAGTTTGAAAACCTTGTCTAATTGTAAGGTAGCGCTTGTCTTACAGCTCATTCTGCTTAGGATCATCATAAAAAGTGTCCTTTGAACTCCCTCTCTGCTTCCTCAAGCCCCATCTTCTTTCCTCCCCATCCCCAAGGCAATGATTTTTATCTCCAAGCCTTCATTTCTTCTCTGCAGGAATCAAAGGGGTTTCAAGCCTTTCCCTTGAGGTGACAGCATTACCTGTTCCTCCTCCATCTGAGATGCAGAGCTCTGCTTCCTCAGAATATTTATTTACCCTAATCTGTATCAGACACAGGCTGATTCTGTCCTGGTAATGAAGAGTTGCTGTGTCTAGGCCAGCCAGGCCAGGCATGTTTGGACTCTCCTGGGTTGATTTCTATCAAGCTACAGCGAGCTGGACAGTAAGCAAAGACAAACAGGAGCAGCACAATGACAGTTTTCAATTACCTGATTTACCAACCTTCATCTTAAAACTAATGAGGCTGTTTGTGTCCTGTTTCACATCCCAGTGCAATCACTAATGTTAAACACAAGCAGCTCTTTGTCTCTGTAGCATGTTCCTCCTTGGTGCAGGATGGCAGAGCTGCTGTAGCCTGTTATCAGCAGGTATCTCCAAGCCCATTAGTAAAGCATGTAAACCTCACTCCAGCACTGGCCAGCAAAAGAGATGCCATCTTGCCTTTACCCTCAGGTAATCCATGAACTCCAACAGATCCAAGCCATGAATCCAAATTATGAGTCTCACTGACTGAGGGTTTCCTCTTTGCTTCTCTCTGAGATGCAGGAAACTGCATCCACAAAAACTGTTCAGCCATCATCAAAGGTGATAAAATCACAGCCTCAGAAGTCAGAAAACTTCAGCCTTGAGCTATCTGGTCACCCATCATGGTGGTTTTTAGTTACACTGCCACAGCTTTTTTACCAGGTTCTGTTGGAGTATGACTAATTCTGAATGTGAGGTCTGAGTTTCTGAAAGGAAAACAATCTCCTTGCTTTTCCTTCATTGGATGGAAATGTGCAGAAGTCTGGAAGAAGGTTCAACAAGTCCATTTGCTTGCAGAAACTGGTAACAGATGTTACATCAGTTAAAATCAACTCTGCCCCCTCTCCCTTACCACCAGATGCAGTCCTTGACAATTTAGAACAAATCTGACCTTGAAAACAAAAGTCTAAAAGAACAACCAGCCAATTGAAGAAGTCAGCAAATATACTGACCCCATCCTAGCTCCTGGAAACATTTAGGGAATTAATAAAGACAAAATGTAGAAAATGGACCTCAATTCTATGCAAAACCAATTAATAGGAAAACCCCTCTCCAAACACAGATGTAGAGATTGATATAAACTTGAGCTGAGGTGCAAGACACCAAGCTGCTATTTGAGAACTTTTTCAGCATTAACACTCATGACAAGAGGTAGTTATTTCTCAAGAACTTACATAAACATTATGTTCCTCTCTTACTTGGATAAATATTTAAGAGTTGGAGATCTGTCAAACAGTGGGAGTGGAAACCAATAAATATAAGGAGAGAAAATTGGTGTTATCATTACATAGAAATGATAATTTTTACTAAAATAAACATTTGCATAAGAACACGGTGGTTGAAAGCATCTCACCAGATCATAGAACCAAGGAATCACAGAATAATTTGGGTAGCAAAGAGCCTTAAAGTTTATCCAATTCCAAGCCACCCTCACCATGGGCAGGGACACCTTCACTAGAGCAGGTTGCTGAAAGCTCCATCCAACCTGGCCTTGAACACTTCCAGGGATGAGTGGATGTAGATGTAAATATCTGCATTGTAGAGGCTCTACATGGGGATAACAATAAGTCAGCTAAGCACCAGAAGGCTCCTTTACAGTCAGTACAGGAGAACTGTCACTTCAAATATTCAGTTCATCTCTTTCAGGCACTTACTTCAGGATGAGATGATTTGTGCCTCAAAAGCAGCTGCTTCTCCACATTACCTGTAAAAGGAATTTTTCTCAGATGGGAATGTCTACAATATAAATCTCTATGGCTTATATGTCTACACTTGGTCAGATTAATCCCACCTCATGAATTTTTCAATATTTGTAGTCATTACATGAGGACTTGATTGCTTTTTTAAAAATACTCTATAGTTTGAAAAGAAGCATAAGCTTGATACAAAAATTACTGGCCAGACTTCTATTAACTTAGGAAAATAACACAAAGGATTTGAATAGATGTCCTAAACTATCTCTCAGTCTTGACAACGAAAGTAGCCACATGGAATTATATCATACCATTATTCTGTTCTTTACTTATTTGGCAGGTTAAACCCACATAGCCATGAATTTCAAATCTACATGTCTGTGAGTTCTGCTTCACAGCATTATACAAGAAGCCCAGTTAAACAAACATTATCACACATTATATATTCAGTGGAACATCCCTAGAGCTAAATCTCCTAAAATGTTTATTTGTTTGGAAACAGAAATTTTAGTTCAACTTTTGAAGAAAGAAACTCTGCAGTACACATTCTGTGTCTGTCTTTCTCACCCTGCCTGCATTGCCCTGTTCCAAAGGGGTCAAAAAGGCTTTTGGCTTTTTCTTGGAAGTCTGAAATTTCTCCTTTTCTATTTTATGTAGGTCTTGGAATTGAGTTTTATAGCAACAGAAAGCATTTTCACAGTGATAAAAATAAATTTTCTACGTTCACGAATTCATAAATTTTAAGAGCAAGAGGAACCATTACATTCATCCAGCCTGAGGCATTGATAGATTTACTGCACAGGAGCTAATGGACCAGAGCACAGTCCCTTTGAGATGACAGGAGAGAATTTGTGCAGTTTTTTTGCCTCCCTCCTCATCATCAAGACCCTGCCTCCAGTCCAACTTGAAAGAACATTTCTTTAAAGACACTTTAGAGAAAGCCAGGCTGCTTTCCCAAGCACTCAGGGAAAGCAAAGGTCAGCACACCCCCATTGCACCAGAGCACCTCCACCACCTCTCCTTGACCCCATTTGGTCTCTCAGCAGCCCCAGACACCCCAAAGCAACAGTGGCTGCTGTCCCTGTGCTCAGGCTTTGTTCTTTACCTGCACAGTTCTCTCGCTGGGATATGAAGCACTTGGCCCCTGGGACTCAGCTTATTGCCTCATAAAGCAGGATGGCAGGATTATTAATGTGGCAGAACTGCAGGATTTTCCAAGCAATTTATGAGTTACCATGGCAGTTCATTAGCTCTCAGCCCAATGACCCCTTCCTGGCGAGCATGAATCAAGCAGGAGGCACGTACACATCTAAATGTACCACAGATATTCACATCAAAAACACAACCAAGGCCATAGTTCCTCCATTTTGTTCAGCACATGTCCAACTGCAGCACTAAAAAGTCACCAGTTATCAGGACTGATAACCAACCCACTGAAACACATCTAGACAAAGGAATTAAGAACCCCCCTTTTTTTTCCCCTTTTATCCTCATCGAGCCACTTCTGATGGATGCCTGAATTTAAAGAACATCAGGTTCTTAGCAGAGAGTTCATTTGCAGCCTGCATGGACTGCACAGGGAGCCAGGTCTGGCAGTGGGGACAATGGACACCCTGAATGGCTCCCTTGACTTTCAGTGCTCAGAATAAGGTTTCACTTTACACACAGACAAGCCCCTCATGCCCACTCAAGGAAGGGTTTGAGAAAATATTTAACTTTCATGGTAATTATCCATAGGCCTTAAAATAAAGCACACACTTCAATGCTTCCCTGAGCCCAGGTGGCATCGTGTGTGTGAAAGAATTCCACAGGTTTAAATGCAGTGCTGTTAGGACTTCAGCACAGGCCAAAAAAACAAATCTAGCAAACTAGAGAGGAAAGAGATACAGAGAATTAAAGGGAGCTTTGAAGTTAATAACTGGACAATTAAGAAAATGAAAAGATTTTGAGTACAGTAAATTTTATCAGTAAGTACAAAACCACTATCAAGCTACTCACAGATATTACAAAAGAACCCCAATGTTTTATACCAAAGAAAGATGGAGACAAAGGAAGATGTTTGGGGGAAGAGGAAACATGGAGAAAAAGACTTCTATTAAGTCTTTATTACATTCTTTTTCTCAGTTGCATTAAGGCTTTTTTGTTTTCTTCTCTAAGACTTTCAGGGTATTTTAAAGAAAAGGCAGAGCTAAAATTTTTATATCTGCATCTGTTACAGCTGCCACACTAAGAATTCAACTTCACCATGCCTTATGTGCTTCCCAGAATGAACTTGCCTTTTCCTTTTGAAAAAACAATTAATGTATTTATTAGTGCCATAATGAGACCCATGTACTGGAAAATCCCACCTTCCACACCATTCCATTAGCTAAATCTGGCTTTGGACCAAGTTTTTGTATTTCAGCTCCTGCCAAGGTTTAGGTTTTGCATGTTTCTATATTGGAGGATTTTTCATCTGTTTCCTTGGCTGGGCTAATGGGACCCTAATGCACTTGAGAGATCTCTATCACACCAGGCTGCTGGGTACTTGTTTGCTTCAATTATCTCATACAAACACACAAACTGGTGGCATTTCCCTCTCAGCTCAGTGATGCCAAGAGGCCTTGAACCCATGGTGCAAAGGGGTATAATTTGATATGGAGAACTGCTGACTTGAGATATTCCCACTGGTTGGAGTAATTACAACCAATATTTTAAAAACATACAGCTGGGCAAAAAGTTAGATGACACCTTTATTTAAGAGCAGATTCTTCAGCAAAACTGTGTGTGTCTGGCAGGAGTTCTCATGTCCAATAAAACATGGAAGCTAGAAAAATGAACCTTTAAAAAATATGGATATGACTTAAAGAAAGTAAAGTTGTTGCCTCATCCATTCACCTCTTCGAGATCTGGAATAGGGCCCAGGTCCTGCTTTCAGGCTAGAGAAGAACAGTGTGGACCTGATGACCTGAGAGACCTTGCAGACATTCTCCTGCCAGGACTGGGAGATAAGACACCTCACCAGCTCTTCACTGGGCCTTGGTCTACATAAACATTACCCAATCTGTGACAGAGACCCTCTCAGCTGTGATTTCTCCTAGCAGCTCATGAGCTTTTACTTAATATTACCTTTTGTCACCTCATAAATTACCTACTCAGCAGACTTTTTTCATTAGTTGCTATCAGTAGAAGACATATAGGTCTCTTTCCAGTCCTTCCCATGCTTTAGCACCAGAAGCAGAGCTCAGCTGCTCTGTCCCCATAGTTACTGAAGTTCCTCACAAAGGAAATGTCTGCATTAAGACTCTCCCACCCACAGCTACATCCATCACTGTTCCTGTTTTCACTGCCCTTTCTGAAGCAGCGCAGCAGGTCAGTAGCACTGGCCAAGGACACGTGGCAGTTTTCTCACAGGTAAGACCAGTGACTCATGGCAGAACATCTCTGCCACAGTCTGGCAGGCAGGGAGTGGCAGAGAGGAGCAGACTGACTGCACTGCCTGATCTCAGAGAGTGATGGGGTCACTGACTTGAAGCAGCAACAAAAAGGGTTGAAGTGATGCTCAGAGAAACCCATTTGTACACACATCACATTTCCCAGGCTGTGCCAGGGTCACTGCATCTTTCACTGATCTCCAGGAAACAGCAGCAAGACACATGTTTCCAAGTGCAAGAGCTGGGAAACAGGGATATGAGATACACAACAGGGAAATACAGTCATGTCCATTGGTCCTAGCCTGTCCCCTTTCCCTCCCACAGTTTTGGTGAAAGTAGAAGAGCACCATACCAGGAGCCATAATGTGTACAGCTTTATGGAAACCTGAAACAAAGAGACAGCCAGCAGGAGGCTTTCTACACTGGTATCATTTCCCAGGCCATAAGAATACCAAATTGTCTGGTTTTATCATTTCTTCTAAAAGAATTCCAGGACCTAGTTCTGTCTGGCACAAGCACATGGAACTGGAATTTGATTTTTTTGTTCATTTAATTTTCACATGTTGAAGAATTTTGCTATTTGAGGCGAGAAATATGTGTCTGTTGATCACAAAATCCAGTTCAGAGACATGTCTGAGATCATGGTTTTGAAAAGGAGCCATGGCCACCTTCAAAGGATGAGGCAGATTTTACCCACAGAGAAGCAAAACATGCCATTTTGTGCTCTCAAGCGTGACTCATTTCCTGATGCAGTTAGGCTTGGACTAGGGTCAGATTAAGAGATCATTAGTGCCTTTTGTAGTGGACTTTGAGACCAGGACCACAATTCTAGAATAAGGCCATGGAGGCCTTTGAAGGAGAAATCCTCTTGGAAATACATCACAGGGCTCTGTTTGTTTTCCCTGGATTTTTGAGGGATGGAGCTCCTGTTTTTCCTTCTACATTGCCTTCGTTTCTGTCAAATCCCCATGAGGATGAGCTTCTCCCCAGTCTTTTTTATGAGAACAGTGATATAAAAACATCACCTTCCTGACTAGAAAATTCACGGGGCTTTGCATGGATAGCATTCTTGCTGCATCACTTCAAACAAAACCCAACCTTCCTGCCACTCTTGCCAAATGAAACAACAGCCAAATGAAACAGAGCGGAGAGCCCGATGCTCCTGCATCAATGTCTCTGCTCCTCAGGGTGCTGCACATCCACCATGCTGTGGCCACCACACAAAACGTTTTAGTGAGTCCATCTCAAGTGCTTTCTGTCACACTCAGCCTGCTGCAGTCACACACAGAGAGTGACCCACAGACCCATTGTTGTCTGAGGGCACAGAGGGCTTCTCCTTTACTGCATGTCCCACTGTCTGCTCAGCACATTCAGTACAGCACCAAAATTTGCACTTCCAGGTGGATGCAGAAAGGAACACAGAGAGAGAGACTGAGCTGATCCTAGTGACAACTATGTAAGCAAAACCCTGAAGAAAATATTTTCAAATATGTCAGCTACAAATTACCAAAATGTCATCACAGTAAGAAGACAGATGTTGTTTTTATAGTACAGGGCTGGACAGGAAGAATTTTTCTTCTGTTGCAAAATAAGATGACTAGTCAGGTAAGAGCACAGTGTCTCCTCAATGCTATGACTTAAGCTCCCAACTGAGAGCACTGGTTTGTTTGGGATTTTTTTTAATAACAATATTTTGTTAGAAAAATTGTTGCAATGTTTACCTGAAAATTAGGGAGTGATTTTCTACTAACGCAGTGGATGAGTACTGTTTGGTAATAACCTGATTCCATGGTACAAAAATAAAATAAATACAGAATAAAGTAATAAGGATCCTACTGATAACCACAGCTTTGCTGCAGGATGTCAACATTCAGTAAACTTCAACTGAGCAGACTGACTTCACTAACAAATTTTTCTGCCTTGAAGAAGCAGATGAATGGATTAATAAATATCATTTCCACATTTTTTGCTTTTTCTACAGAGTCAATGAGTACAAAAAGACACAGAATTAAACTACTGTGGTGATCCAAAGCTTTCCCTTGTTGATCAAATGAGACTCACCATGAGCCAAGTGGAAGTTCAACAACTTTTTGAATCTTATTCTCCACACACCGCTGTTCAACAAACATAGGCCCTAGTGAGAGTTAGAGAATTTTGTGACTTACCACAGGTGTAGATGACATTAAGATGCTTTTGGATGCCTGGGTAACAAGGGTCTCCAAATTCATAGGTGCTGGCATATATGCTGCAGCTTCTTTTCCCATGACAGCGCTTGATCATGAGCTGGAGAGCAGTAGCTGACTGACACTCTAAAAGGGAAAAACAATACCTCTCTGTGGATATATTCAGTCACAACAGAAATTGCCTAAAAATAATTTACCAGTTGCAGACTGTGAGAGCACATACAAGATTTCCATGAGTTAAAGGTTTTGTGTTTACATGAGAAGGTGCCTCTGACTCTAACACATCTCTAACAAATTGAAAGATCACTGAAGAATCAGAAAGCCCTATACATCCATACAAAGAAGGCTGAAAATAAAATATGTTTCATCTTTGTAACAACCACAAGAGGTGTCTCAAATCCCCCTCTCTGGCCCCTGTTGAAGACAAACATGGTTAGTGTCTCTGTCTGCTCTTAGATGTTGTATTTCTAAATCTAATGAAATTTACTATGAGGTATAATAATTATAATATTATCATCTACCATATAAGTAGAAATACTGTTTTAATCACATTCATTCCATGCAAGTAGAAAACATTTTTCATATTAGAAATTTAGAATATGGGAAGTTCCAAAAGTAAGTGTTTGCCCAAGTATTTTTCTCTATCAGGTGGTTTCACCTGTTTTCTTACCTAGGGTGAGAACAATCTGCAATGATAAAGTCTTGAGCTTTTAGGTGCAAGACTGACAGTTTGCTTTCACTGTCCAGCCAAGACCAAGCTCAGGGGGAAACTCGCAAGAAGAGGTTTTTCCAACATCAAATTGTTGCTAAAAGGAACAGAACAGCTACAGAGAATGGAATACAAACCACTTTTTTCACTAATTGGGAGGACGGGAAAGGAAAAATGGACCTCAAAAGGTAGTGAGTGCTAGAACCAGCTTAACAATAAAAGCCATGAGAGACACAGGAAAGCCACAGAAAACCAGGCCTAGAGGCTAACATTTTAATTTTTTTTCTCAAATCAAAGGCAGCATTTTATTTCACATGCTGCAAATGACAAAAGAAGAAAGCTCCATGCGAACATTTTCTTACTGAATGACCCAAGCTTCCTTAGGGAATTTCTGATCCAATGAGTGTCAGAGATTTCAGTGGAAACATCTGGCATGCAGCAATCCTGATTCATTGTCTTTTTGCAAACGTCCAGTTAGAGAAACTCAGCAAATCTAAATACTGGAGAGGATTTCATGGAGGGTGCCTATTCTTTTTATTTGTTATTGTTCTCACACAAAGCAGAGAACATCCCATAGCTGTTTGCTTAGGGGCCTTGCCCTCTGGCACAGGAGTGTACTGTATCCACAGGAGTGTGGGGAATTACACACTGCTGGTCCTGTGAGAGGCACACCTAGCACCCTCAGAGATGGGCAGCCTTTGGGACATTCTTCATTTACAAATATGCATGCGCTAAAAAACTACAGACTCTGCTCTCCACCTTAACAGATTGAATTGACTCTTCAGGTGTCAAAGCTGTAGATTCTTCAGACTGAAAATGCTTCTAGGAGTTTTATTTGTCATATACCCTCACACTAACATTGACAGCTTTTCTAGCCATCACTACTCATGTCCTGGTATTGATGGCCTCCTTCTTCCCATGCAGTTCTGAGCAGCTCATGGTCTCCACCCAAACTGACTTTAGCAGCAGCATCTGTATCAGGAAACCAAAGGGGGCTACACATTTTACCTCCTTTGTTTAAGTGATACCCTGTACCTTAGGATCATTTTGCCAATTAGCATTACTCCAAACAGATAATTCAGCCTGAGATATAACAGGGCTAGTCCTAATAGTCAATTTGTAGAAGGCTCCCATTGTATCTTTGGGGCTTTGAACAGCCTGGTCTAGCAGCAGGTGTTCCTGCCATGGTAGGGGGATTGGAATAAGATGATCCTCAAGGACCCTTCCAACTCAAACCATTCCAGAATTATATGATCTTCTGGACTGCCTAGGAGAGTTATCTGAGCCAAGACAACATGCCATGGACCATGCTACAGTTTCACAGCAGAGATCTATTTTCCAGTACCTGTGCCCCTGATACCACTCAGTCACCAGTATCCATGTAACCCCAGATACCCACCTTCTTTGGGCACAGACCAGACCACCACAGTCACAAATACCCATAGTGAAGTCCTCAGCTCTCCAACTGCCAGGCTGCTCCAGCTCAACCTGCACCAGCCAAAATGAGCAGAAGAATAGAAAGAACCCTCTATGCTTCAATTACAGGTGAAGATGAAAGCCCCTCACATAGAAAATAGGGCATCAAGATTGTAAAAGCCTCTTTTACATGGACTTTTTACAAACCATAGGATGAAAAATTATATCCAGGGGGAAATGTCACCTGCTAGGACTGTGGCACATAAACTATCCCATAATTTAGCTGAAAGCAATGTCTGGAGCCTATCCACTCCAACCTCCTGTCCAAAGAACAGCCAGCTTTGATGTTCAGGTTGCTCAGGAACTCATCCAGGCAAGTTTTGAAAATCTCCACAGAGAAATATTTCCCAAACTCCTTGGACACTTGATCCTGGGTTTAGCCCATCTCCAGGTGATTATATTTTTTCCTTGTATGTAATCAGGTTTCTATTGCTGCAACTCATATTTATTATTTTTGGTGTTCATCTACTGTTTCCTTCTGTGTTTCCAAAAAGAGTCATCTGTAGAACCACCTATTCTTTGGTAAAAAACAGAAATAAGATCCCACCCAGAGCTTTCTCATCTGGAAACTGAACAACCCTGTTTCCCTCAGTATTCCCCCATATGCCGTATGCTCCAGGCCCCTGACCAGCTTGGTGGAGTTTAACTGGATTTGCTCCAGTTTTCCAACATCTCTCTTTACCTGGACAACCCCAAACTGGACACTTCAGTGTTCTAGTTAAGCTGTAACAAGTGCCCTGCTCAATTCAATACCACCTACAAACCCTGTCCCAGGTCATTACTGAAGATTTCAAGCAATCTCTGACTGCTTTTAAGTGGCTGCCAGAATGACTTCAATATAGCACAGTGGAGGTTTCTTGTAGTCCTCCATTTCCTTGGCTCTTGCTGCAAACAGTCACAATTTAGGCAAGCCTTACTGTTTTCCCTGACCTCCAGACCCTAATGAACACCAGAATCTTGTGAATGCAGGAATGGCAGAAAGTCATCTGAGGTATCCATATTACCAGATCCAACTAAACTCTACTGACCACAACAGTCTTCTACATGGTAAATCCAAATGTTCTTCTCATTTTCCCCATGGTAAGACCTGAGCCATTCTCTTGGAAACGGTCATATTTTTCTAGCCCTGAAAAAAAAGAAATGGGGTCTAGGCACAAATTCTGACCAAGTGTTCACTTCAAAGACTTCCTTTTGCTCAAAGAGGGAATTTTCCCTGGTTTTGCCTCCCCACAATTTCTATGAAAAGTGCCTTGTGCATTCCCATAAAGGCCAGGGCAAGCAGCCTGCAGTGTTTTGAGGGAGGACTACACCAACACTGAAATTAGCTTTGTCTCCCATCTTGGGCTTCTTGGTCTGTCAATATGTTCACCCTCCACATAACACATTGAACTGGAAAATGTAAGAGCAGCAATAAAAACCTCCAAATGGTACCATCTTCCTTACACACTTCAAAGGGTTTCTGATAAGGAGTTCATTTAGCTGGGTGCAAAAATGTCATATTCAAGCATCTTTATTCCCTCACTAACAAGCACTGAGGATGTCAGTAATACATCTGAGAGGTAGCTGAGTGATAGATGAGGCTCCAGCACCTTCATAAATCACAGTCACCACCACGTCATTTGGAGCTCCAGAACAGACATGGTATTTCTTTTACCCCTGTGTCTCAGGCTTATAAAAACACTGAATTCAGTCCTGTTGGATGTTATGAAGTGCACACAGGTAATTTGACTTCCAAATGTAAATGAGTCCTTGTGGAGCTCACTGAAGTGAGAGCTCCAATTATATTAATACCTCTTCAGAAGGTCATTCCAGGTCAGAAGTCTTCACCTCCTAGTGCCCATCTTCAGAGCTCAGAGAGGCAAGAAAACAGAGGGGGTTTATCCTTAAATCATACAGTTATACTGCCAAAAAGATGCAGGGAAGCCAAGCCCAGCAATGTGGGGCAGCAGAGTTGGGCTGTGGCCTCCTTCAGCTGGCCAAATTCATTTTTTCCAGGTCTTCAGAAGTGGGACACTAGACATAGCACTTATTGTACCTGATGACATGCTCATTCAGGGCAGCATTACAGTTGGAATAGATGATCTTAGAGGTCTTTTCCAATCTTAATGATTTTATATTCTACAATCTCCTTTCTTCGGCTGCTTGTTTGCTTGCTAAATGCAAATTCCAAATGTTTTATGAGATACCACCCTGGCACCAGTAACAAACAAGTGACTCCATGTGTCAGAGATGTGGGAAGGACACTCACAAATGCCAACACCATATCACTAAGTCTGAGGTAAGTACTGCTAAGCAGAGCCAGGCCCCTGCTGAGAACCTCTTAAAGCCCACAAAGCTCAAATCCCATGACACAGCAATAAAAACTGCTTTAAGACCTCATAGATGATAGAGAGCCCTCTTGGAATGGTTGGCCCAGAGTTACCCTTGGCTTTCATTAGTCTTGGATTGCTTCACTACACTGCCAGAGAGCACATATGAATCCTGGCTATGGTGAAACTTTCACATGTGAAAGCGTTTAAAGGTATCATCTCTGCTTTTCAAATATGGTATTTTCAGCCAAAGTTGGGGCTGTGGGGGAGTGGGATCAGCTCAGTTTATTCTCTTTACCTCTGGCCCCACTTTCTAGAAGTTGCATGTCCCTCCAGCCTTGCTCCTGGTGCAAGGTGAATTCTCTTTCCCAGGATCACTTCACAAACTCAGACCACTGGCCAGTTGGATTTTAAAACCCTTGGTTTAAGTCCTCAGTGGATAATTCACCTTAGCAGATGAATTTAGTATGATACGACTCCTTCATCTACTCCATCAGCCCAGCCTCTGTCAGGGCAAAAACCCAAACGAGGGGAAGAGAGCCACGATGGAGGATTTCACCAGCTGCAGCTTGCAGACCACGTTGGCTTTAAAGCTGGAATTGGTCTCGGTGATGTAATGTCCATATCATCAAGCTCACCACAATGAATGGATTTTAGTCAGTCTAAGGCTGCTTCCCAGCATGACTGTTTCTTTATTACCTCTTCCCAGTGAAAAAAAAATATAAAAGAAACTGGAGCCAATGCCTATTAATCATATCCTTAATTTTGGTTACTCAGTGTTACTTGTTTTTCTCCAGTGAGGGTGACACATCCAAATCTGAAATCCAAGCCATGTATTGCTGCTTTTCATTGCAAAACCTATCTGGGTTTGAAAAAATGTTTCCAAACTCTTTAATTTTTGCATTTTGGTAACTCTTAGATGGTCTGGTGGAGATTGGAGCCTCTTCCAAGGCAGCAGCCATCACAGATGGATCCACACACAGATTTAAACCCCGAGTTTTGAGAAGGGTGACTAATCCCACAGTGAAGTTGGGCATATTGCAGATGTTCAAGAACATCTGTTCATCTTTTAATCTGCTCATGATCAGAGTCACCTGGCACAGCCATGCTGAACCTGCAAAGGTGTGTTCCTGCACAGATGAGACAGGCTGTCCAGAGCAAGCAGGACCACACACAGCTGGTCAGGTGAATATATTAGCACACTGTGAAGCTGCCAGGGAGGAGTTTTCCACAGGCTGTCCATGCATCTGGAGAGGCAGCAGGACATGGAGCTCAACCCAACATTAACACGCACTCATTTTAAAAAGAAAGAAAACGGGAAAAAACTCCACCCACTCATAAGGGGATGAGTCAGACTCTCTGAGTCGGTGAGTTTTCAAGAAAAATGGGGCGCTCATTCTACTTTATTCAGTCAAGAAAATATAAGACCTTGAGACGTCAAAAGGGCCAAATGATTTGCCACAACTAAAGACTTCAGAAAGGAGATCACTGCCTAAAATACTGTTTCCAGCAGTACCTTCAAAGTAAGTGGTTTGGAACTGGAACAGGGCTGGTGGTACCTGATCCAGAGACAAATTCTGTGGGATGCTTTGGCTCAGTGTAAAGGCATCAGGAGGAGCAGACCCAAATCTCTAAATTAAACCATCAGCAGAACCCTAGCTTTCCTTGTTGTCTTTTGAGGAGCAGGTGAAAGGATCGACTTAAGGTAAGTTTTCCCTTAAGGGAAGTAATTTACAAACAATTGACAGCTTGAGGAGGACTCTCCTCCCAAACAGAGGACAGGATTTTTCTCTAAAACACACAGCCTGATTTCCTGCTCAAGAACAAAAGAGGAAAAGTTATTTGCTGGGAGCTACGAGTGTGAGAGCACAGAATGAAAGATGGAAGGAGTCAATTAGCTTAGAGATGAAAAATTTAGTTCCTGCAAAGAAAGCTGACAGGTATCTGAATCAGTGCTGTGGTTATCCATTTGTCTGCCAAAAGAGAAAGCAAATTTCAATGGAATGGCAGAAAGGACACAAGCAGGAAGTAACTCCAACCTTTCAGCTGAGGCAACTGCCTAAATTCCTTCATGCTTTACCTAGGAGTGACTGCCTCAATCTGAAAAAGAATCTTTATCAGGAGGGGGGGAAGGAAGCCCTCCTGGTTTTGGGCACTTTCTCATATATTTTAAAGATGTTCCATTAGCTATGGTTGATATAAACGCCAGCCCCTTCATAAAGGGGCAGCTGCTAGAGGTGCCTAAGCCTCAGCCAGAATTAGCCATCCAGCAGCCTGTGAAGGATGTCTTCATGGAATATCAATGAGTCAGTCTGCACTCTTCCAGTACATCAAACCCCAGGCATTTTCAACTTAGCCCATGCCCATTAAGTTTGATGTTTTCTTTAAAAGCCAGTGAAGAAGACTGTTAATAAAGATGGATTTTGTCCACTTTCTCTCTCATTTAGCAGCCTGGGGAGGTAATTTCTTTATCCATGTAAAGCTGTCGCACAGTTTCAGTTGGGGGCAACTGAAATATACTGGATTTCTCTTCCCTGCCATGGCACACAAGCCTCAAAAGATGACAAAAGAAGTTAGTTGGGTCTAGATCCACAAGACAAGAGGGAGAAAACCAAGCTACAAATACTTAAGTGTCCTTAAGACCAACAAATGTGAAGTTCAGCCAATAAAAACTGAAGACTGTCCTTAAACAAAAAAGGTACAGAAGCAGAAGTGTATTTACATACACAGAAGTAGCTCAGGAGCAAAAACCCAAAACAATTAAAAGGTGAAGTTTCCTGCTGGTATTTGTAAAATGATAAGTGGTCAAGATCATATTACAAATAGCAGCAGAGAATTTCACGTTGATACAGCTGTGTATAGAGCATATGTATTGCACAATGTCACTGAAAACAACTGGCTAGAAAGGAAATCTATATCCAAACATTAGAAGGATGTGCAGAGAAGGCCAGCTTTACATTAAAAAAGTATGTTTTACAGAAAGAGAGAGAAAAATTAGTCACCACGCAGTTCATAAAACTTTGGAAACTTCAGCAGTAGGCCAGAAAAGAGAAAATTATCTTAAAAGAAACCAATCACATTTAGAGACTGCAACTGAAGAATTCATTACAGGTTTAATTGCAGATCCTATAGTTACATTTAGAACTTGGTTGATTAATGTGAACTTAAATCATCTTATCACCCTTGTATCCGGAACCAGAACATAAAATATACGAGCCTCCAGTTTTGCAGGGACTGATGCAGAGTGTGCAAAGTTGAGCAAATTAATAACATTTCCTGGGTTTGGGGGCTGAAGTGAGAATACAACAACAGCTTCAAAAATGGCTCCAAGAAGTCTCAAAGAACAAAGAGGATTTGGTGTGGCAATGGTAGTTAAATTTGATTATTTAATTTGCAGCAGAGTGGATCATGGGCTGTAAGGTGTTCAAGAGAAGAAGGAAAGGTAACAGCTTTAGCATCACTCAGTAGAAGATAGAGATAGTGCTTTCAATGTATCCACTTCTCTGTGAAGTCCTTGGGTTTATTACTCCCTCCTATTCATTACAGCCTAAAAAAAGTATTTTTCTGAATGTGGGGATACTCAACAGTGCCTAGACCTAAGCTGAAGCAAGGTCTGAACTTCACAAGCTGCAGGACTGGCCCATTTTCTAAAGAGATTATCCAGCTGACACAGCCTGCAAGTCACTTCTTGCCCTTGATTCCTAAAATACAGCATGATGTGCCTGCAGACTCACAGGTTTCATATTACCCTTGTCTCTCAGGTTCTCATCGTGGCAATTTTGCAATATTCTTGAGTGACATCTGAATTAGTTTAGAAGAACTTTATCAGTTTTGAACAAGTTACGCTGGTTTTCATTCAAAGCAACTCCATGGAAACAAACACGCTACACATTTAAATATCTTGAACATTGTCCTTTTATTGTTAGGATTGTATTTTGGAGTTGCTTTTAACTAACAGATGGGCAATAGGCATCTTTTATAAGATCAGCCACTAAAGAAGTTGATATTACTCCTACAAATACTCACTTTACTTCTTCAACTATCATACCAATAGTATCACAGAGCCTGCTAGTGCTATTTAAATTACTAGTTTCAGAATTTTTAATTGCAATCACTGTGTGGGGTCATACTCCACTATAAACAATATTTCAAAACCAACTTGAACCTTGGTTTAGAGAAAGATCTTGTCCAGACTCACATTTGAGTGGACTTTTTAATTATTTTTTAATAGCTATTGTGTGCATATAAAAACAATTTCATATAAATCATTTTTATGGCTCTATGAAATCCAACAATAGTTGGAGTTTTCTAGAAACAGCTGTAAAATGATTTTAATTACCTCCTGGTGTTTTGAGACAAAAACTGAAACACGTAAAGAATCTAAAATTGAGGAACAACTTTCTGAAAGGAGGCTTTGTCCCACTTTAACTCAGCATTCTAAATGGGAACTGCATTTCAATTTAAATTTAATAAGGTATGATATGTGAATTAAACAGCAACTGATATTTATTTAGTCTTCAGATTTGGATATTTGTGGGGTTTATTGCATACAAACAGATTGGCCTCTAAAAACATGTTCTTAATCATGAGCTAGACACATAATAAAGTAGTTTCTGCCTGAATGTAAATGAAGCATACACAGTCACACCTACAGGAGGGGTGCTTTGGAAGCCTGGTGTGTTCTGTAGACAGGAATTACAGGGTCTGACCCCCCCAACTGCTGCTCATCCCACAGACCCAGCACTGCAGCTGCTTTAAAGGCCAGACAGGGAAACCAGGATGAAGCACAAGAGTCTTTCAGCCATTTGGATCTGCTGAAGGTCAGCTGTGCTACATGGCATTGTCTGACCAGCACAGATTTCTGTGGACATCCCATCCTTTCCTGCAGTGCCAGCCACCCTCTGCTTCCCCTCATCAGTGCCAGGGGTTGCTACTTCTCATTGGTCCAGTCCCACATTTTAGGGGCCTTTTTATTTTTAAGCATTTGACTTAAGACTAAGATTAGAGCACAGCCACAAATGTGTCCTGATGGGAACAGAATGGAAAATGGTCATAGATGGTGAAGAAGAAGAAAGCCAGAAATGCACAGCTGGAGGGGCAACAATTTCTCAAAGCCAGCTCTTGTGCTGGCAGGAACATGTACCCTGGAATAAAATGGATTTTTTTACTGCATGTATTCCATATTCATTCTCATGCTAGATCTGGTCACAGATAAACAAACTAGAAGGGTCCATTATTTATATGGTGTAATAAATATTTATATGAGGAGTCTGCTTTAAGTCTTATATACATCTGCATTAGGAGGGGGAAATCAAAACAAACTGCGTTGGATCACCTTCTGTCACTGCATTAGAATGAAAAATGCCAGGGAATGAGCACCTAAAGCATGGGCTCATTTGCTAAACTCTTTCCTCTGCTCTTCCATTATCAGATCCCTTGAGTCAGAGAGTGCCACTGACCATCTGAGTTTCCTCAGGGTTTTGTAAACACATTCATTTTTCCCCTTTACAGAGGCACAGGAGACAACTTGTATGTTGAGTGACAAGGACATTTCAGTCTCAGCAGAGTGCCCAGCTTAATCCACACCCCAGGACCCAGAGTGGGGCTGCAGAGCCAGGGTTCCCACGATCTTGCACCGAGTCCAAAGCCAGGCCCAGATTCCTTCTACCCAGGATGAGCAAATAAATTGCCTTGGGCTTTTTGTATACGTGATGGAGAAAGACAGGGTCCTTAAGTAGGAGTCCTGGATCCTAGGTTAGAGGTCAGCTGAACACATCCATCTCACTCTCTGTGGTTCAGGGTGGGAGCTACTGTAAAAATAAATAATGTGAACAAGTCAGGTGTCCTGAATATGACCAAAGATATTGCTCCACTAAGCAATAAAAAGGGTAATCCTTTTACATCCAAGACCTTCCTCCTCAGTCTCCTAATTAGATCACTACCTTGCGCTCAGGCACATGGAGAAAAAGGTCATTTTTTTAAAATTACTTCTCATGGAATAAACAAGCCACTTGGAGATGCAGACAGAGGCAACTGTAAACAGCAGGAAAAGGGGGCAAAGGGCTCATTTGGCTGAGGGATATTAATGGTTCATTGCTTGTAAATAGTCCTTTCCCTAGAGACCTCCCCATGCTCTGTGTATGCTCTCTGCACATGCTGGCAGCAAAGTGGAGGCTTTATTAAGAGAGTTACAAATAAGGTCAAATTCTTTTAGGAGCTTTTCAGAGTTCCCAAGGCATTCAAGGAGGGCTCCAGCTGTTTGCAGGGGTTTCCCATTACTATCAGAGACATAAGTTTCAGCATGTTTACAGTTAAAAGAGGATCCTGACAGATTTTCACTTCAACATGACAGCAATAGGATGGAGTTCTCCGCCATAACTTTCTCTTCACAGATGCTAAACACATTCACATAGACATTACATAAAGAGAAAGCTTGTGTCTGGCATGGCATGGCATGGCATGGCATGGCATGGCATGGCATGGCATGGCATGGCATGGCATGGGTGACTTGGGGACCTTTCATCGCCCAAAAGCAGCACAGCAATAGCTGGGTTAAAAGGACTGCAGCACCAGGATACCTCAGAAACCAGCTGAGCACCTACTGAAGAATCCAGAAATTCACTGTTAGAAATTCAACACTTCTACAGGAGTACAAGGTCTTGTTTTTCAAGGTAGAAACAACACAAATTGAATTGGTTTACCTTACATATGCAATGCTCTATTAGGCCACCTGTCCTCCCATCTTAGACCTCAGTTCTTTCAAAGCCTCACCTGTAGAAGCTATACATTTCTAAATTCAATACAAATGTGTGTTTTGTCCACAGAAAGAAAAATGGAATCAAATTTTCTGGGTTGTTTTTCATTAGGAGAGGAAGAAAAGATAATCTTCACCACTTTTGGGGCAAGTATGACTTCTTCACTCACCAAGTAGCTCAGGCTGTGTGGATAAAAATAATCACTGTGAACTTGTGCAGGGCCTACTTCCCAGCAAAGTGCACTTTGCCAAGGCTCAGACTTGATACAAATCATCAGTTCCATGAAATTCAAACAGAATAAATCTCCCATGTACAGAACATAGCTGGGTTCTGCCTTACAGGAACTGGATGTTGCTGCAAAGTCTGACTCATACAGTCATGTTTGTACCATCAGCCTGTAGTGAATGTCTGGGATCAAAGAGCAGCCCTCCCCACACTGCAGGGCTGTGGAAACGTGCAGGGAAATGTTCTCCAGCTAGCAGACAGAAGCTTTGATTTATAAATTGTGATGTTTCCACCTGCTCCTGAAGGAACAGAGCTGCCTGCTGGGCTGGGCAGGCCCGTGAGAAGAGCAGTTTCTGAGGCAGGCTGGGGCACCCTGAGTGCTGCTCCCACAATCACTGGTGGCAGCTGGGAGCACAACCTGTTCTTGTCACTGCTGTAACTGGAGACAGGAATGGGAGGTTTGCAGGGTGCCGTGGGGAACCACAGTGTGGATGTGCATTGAATCAGCTTTTTGCTGATTTGGGTTGGGGAGGATCCTAAACCAGTTTCTCCTGTGGGACAGAGAGAGGTGCAAACTACAGCCACAACTCACCTTCCCATTCCTGTAGCACGAGAGCTCTGCCCCATTGGGTCACCTCACACAGGTAAATGAAGGGAAGGTTGTGATAAGCAAAGTCTGCCTCGTGCCAAGGGGATCAATGAGCTGCAGCTGAAGAAACCTGAACAAGCACTCCCAAACATGACTGGGATTTCAGGGCTGGAGCATGGTGAATTGGTGATAACCATCTGTTCACCCCAAATTTTCTTTTAGTTAAGCTCATCCCCACCCCTACAATTCACTCAGGATTTCAGCATGCAATGAAACATCAACAGCTATAGTTTGTCTTTCACCCTACACACATAGTAGGCTATACACACAGTGCCCAAGTGGCTGGGAAAGCCTGGGGAAGCCACTGCTCCACAGTGAGTTCCTCACATCTCCTCCCCAGCCCTGCAGGGCACGCAGCCAGCAGATGTTCCAGACACCCTTCCCACCCTCCCTTTGCTCTGATGCAGGCAGGACATACCGACTCCCACAGCACTCCAAGAGCATCAGAATGACTTATGATACTTGAGACCCCAGCAATTCCAAACATTTGGATATTTGCTTCTGTCCAACAACTCAATCATTTTTAGCATCAGTTCACAGCTTAAAACCCTGAGCTGGATTTTAGTGTAAAGTTTCTTCAGCATTCCCATCTCTGACTTGGCATTACACTGTCTTGTACTGAGCCTGCTCATGTAAGTAGTTTCATTTAGGAGCTGATACTTGAGGAAGGCCCTGCCTCATCCCACCAGCAGACTGTGTGCTGCACTCTAGGATCTGACACGTCATTTCCTTGTGCAAACATCCCAATTTGTAGAGCTCACAAGGCCAGCAGGGCATACAGATGCTGGAGATCCTACAGCATGTGCAGCCTTGCTGTCAGACTCCACTGCTTGTTCCAGCTGTTTGTGCCTCCTGTCCTATTTTCTGGTTCCACATATCCTGCTCTCAGCCAGTACAAGTTTCTTGACTTTGCAGCTGGACAAAGAAGAGTAAAACTTTACCCTTTGTGGCTTCACATAGTTTTGCTTCATGCTGACATTGAAGAGTCCCTGTGCTGGTACCTTGTCACTGGCAAGTGCCTGTTCCTGCTCTCTCAGGGAGAACAACAGAGTGGGGTGCTCAGGTCTGCTCCAGAAACCCATCCTGTTTCACTGACTTGGCAAGTTCTCACCCAGCAGCCCAACCACCACAGCAACCCATGCACAGACTCAGCCCATCCCAAACACCACACCAAAGAGGTCCAGGCTAACCTACCACACACATCTGTTTTGGCTTCTGCTACCTGGCAACTGGGGCACTATAGGAGCACATCCAGGAGCACTGGTCACCTCAGGAGACCCTGCACAACTCAGCTGTGCTACAAGTGCTCAGATTTGCACAGCTACAGAAGACACTTGGCATGCTGCATAAATAACCTGACTGGCCTCATTCCACCTGTGGGTTTCTACTGACACCCATCATCTGAGTATCATATTTTCAAGCTATCACTTGACGTGCTTCCATTTGAATAGCATTTAACTCCTTAAGGGCACTGGATCAGCAGCTGTGAAGCCAGAGATCCTCAGATGGAGCTGAGCAGATCCCAGCACAGGCAATAGCACCAGATCAAGAATCCCTGTATAAGCTTCTCTGAAGCTTTTCCCTCTCTGGAGGCAATTCCTTTGGGAAAACAGTTAATTCCCTCTCAGCTCTGCAGGGAAGAATTATGACAAATGCTGAGCACAGGATTTTGTACTGTTGCTTTCTCTACCACAGCCTAAAATATTCAAAGTCATTTCACATTGGCTCAAGAACAGACAGTTCCAGTGAATGTTTTTCAATTATTTATCTTTAACTCATGACTGTAAGAGACTCTGATAGTCTGAGAGTAAAGGAGATACTTGAAGGTAGGGTAAGCCAACCATAACATGATGAAACTTAACAACTTGCTTTTTCAATTCACTCTCTTGCTTTAACTTCAGTAAAAGTTTAAATGCAATGTCAAGGCTTCAGTGGCTGCAGATGGTACATGACATCCCCAGATAATATGCTCCTCCATATTACAGCCAGAGGCTCAGTGGATGAACCACCACCAAGACAGAAAATTGAACAAGAAATTCAAGCACCTTCAATCATATAATCAGATGAATCTGTGAAAAGCCTGTGGCCTGGGAACTCAGCTAGAACATGTAGCTGCACCTCAATTTGATGCTCATGCTGAAGCTCACCACTGACTGACAAGGTACCACACCATCAGGAGCACCACCATGGCAGGTTGCATGTCCCAGTCCTGCTTTTCTGACCAGGACCTGTGCCAGCTCTGCTGTGATGACAATAAATTCAATTACCCTGCTCACATCAGAGTGTCATCAAGCCATTCCCCAGCTTACCAATCATGGGCATCCCCAGGTTTTGGTATGGGCACTCCAGGCTGCCTCCTTGTGTCCTCCCAAAGATAGCAGAGTAAATGGCTATCACCATGCTCTTCTTACAGCTCAGCCTCAGCTTGTCATCTTCACAGGCTACTTTACTCTTGTATTCATCTGGAAGCAAACAAACACTTGATTACTCAGCTGATCAAGAGGTGGGCTCCCAGCAGGGCAGGACCCTCACCTCTCCATGGGGTGAGCTCAGAAGAGGCAGCAGCAATTCTGGGCCCAGGGGTGCACCTCAGCTCCCAGCACAACCCCAGCCTTAGCACAGCCCCAGCCTTAGCACAGCCCCAGCCTTAGCTCTGCATTTGCTACAGGAGCACTGATCTCCCCCATTATACATTCCCTCTCTGGCATTATTAACACATTTAATGAATGTATTTTAACCCAGGACATGCCAGTTCTGTTAAAGAGACTATAATTTCATTTTGCAGACAGATCAGTGAGGAGGCATGGCATTTGAGTGTTTTCTACATGGTAAAATGTGTTTTCCATGGTGGCCAGGGAAGGTAAAAGCCCATCTTCAGAAACCTGTTTCATCCATGAAGCAGCCCTTTGTGTGCCAGGCATTTATTCTATATCACAGCAGCTCAAATGCAAACATAATCATGCTCCATGGCTTTTTTTTTTCACAGCAATTCTTCCATGGCAGATCCAATAGAAGTTGTACTAAATTTAATAATTATGGAAGCTGCTCCTGCCTGTTGCAAATACAGATATGCAAAAGCTTGTCCCCAAATCCTTCTTGAAATGAGCACTCTTGCTCTTATAAAGCTGATACACAAGGAACAATCACTCAGTTTTCATATCTCAAGGAGACTGGACAGTCATTTCATAAGAAATCACATGTCGTTCCCTTGTCTTTACCATTATTATTTGGATTATGGGAACCTCTAGAGGTCCCAACCTAGAATAGGCCCTTCCCATGTGTGCCTGCCAACATAACACAGAAAACTGTTTTGAAAAGCTGACTTTTTACAGCAAGATATTTACAGGTGTGAAAGAAAGAGACTAAGAAAATGGAAGTGGCACAAAGAGACTAGAAAAACCGAAGTGGCATGTCTGTGGACACCCCAGGCAACTCAGGGCACAGCCAGGAATATAACCTCAACATCTTCAGCCTCAATAGAGTGACCTCTCACTTCCTTATGTTATTTACCTTTTGAAATGTAGCCACAACAGCATCCAGATTGCTAAATGGGAAGGGTTTGTGACCCATGGTAAAATCCCAAGCATGATCAGTCATTTCCTCTCAGATGCCTCCACTTGTACCAGGTCAAAGTGGTGCCATAGAGCACACAGGCATCATCCAGTGCCTGGGGCTGCCCCTGGCCCTGTGTCACTCACTGGCAAAGACATGATTTCTGGCCTTCCCTTACATGGTTCTCTGTGTCTAATATCTCACACACACACATATATATCTATATCATCTGTATCTATATCTAAATCTAATCTATATATGTATATAGAGATAGAGAGATATAGACATATAGAGATATGAGAACTTATGCAAAGTCCATAAAGTATAAAACTACTCAGCAACTGAGAACACTAGCTAATAATTAGTTTGTAAGTTAGTACTTAAGTCTTTAGACCATGACATCCAGCACTTAATGTGACATTTTTTACTATATTGTAAGTTTAGGTTCAAGAATCATTTTTCCTTATTAGAGATCAAGGCTGATCTTTCCAAGCTGAATCATAGAAGAATTTAGGTTGGAAGACTTCTCAGGAGGTCATCTGGTTTAATTCATGTTCAAGAAAGGGCTAATTTCTACCTTAGATTGCATTTTTTCAGAAGAAACAGCATGGAGAAAACATGTATTATAGCAAAATAAAGGTATGCCAATTTAAAAGAAACATCTGAGAACAAAATGACTTTTCACGCTCAACTTGGAAATTCCTATTGAAGCCAAAAAATAGTCTCCTCAAAATAGCCAATTACCTGGTGATGAGAGCATCAACTGGATTGTGAAAACCCCAGTCCAAAATTTCAGTCCAGCTGAGAAGCTTAACCTTGAACCCTATTCCAGTACATCATTTTCCTTCACACTCTGCAGCCTTTTTACAAAAATCTCGGAACGTTTCTAGTTTTTATCCCACTACAGAGAAACTTTCAAACCTCTAAAATATTTAGTGAATGTGAAAAAACTTTCTGATCCACCTCTCTAGATAAAGACACAATTAAGGCCTCGCTCTTTCATGGGAGAATCTGTGCAAAGAGCAGACATCCCTCAGCAGTAGCTGCAGGGATAAACCCACAACCACTGAGTGTATGAAACAGTGGCTGAAATCAGAAATAGAAGCTCTTTGCTCCTTCAGAGTAAGTAAAGAGAGAAAAACCTCATATACCTGTGAAGACTCAATGGTGGAACTTGATAGAGTCAGGTTAATTGTTGGACATGATGATTTTATAGGGCTTTTCTATTCCAAATGGTTTTATCATTCTATGTCCATTTTATCTACATAGGTATTTTATCCACAATCACCATGAAAGCACTTGAAAGATACACTGAACACATCAAGGGGTTTCATCTTCACCTATAATTGTCTCCCATAGGAATTTTGTTTCTTCTGTGAGGGAAATCAATCAAAGATTTAACCTGCCTATTTCCACCTTCCTACAGTGGAAAACTTAACAGAGTATAATAAAACTTTATCCACTTAACAGAATTTATTTTTTCCTTAGGGAAAAAAACATGGATTCAAGCTAAAAGCACAAAGACACGAACTCTCCAATAGGACAAGCTATACATAATATATGTTAAATCACTGTCCCAGCTTGTGTCTGGCTGAAGTGGTTGAGAAATGAAATAGATGACTGAGTTTAGAAAAAGAATAATTTTGAAGTCTCCAATGAGAGAGTCCACTGTGAGTGTTTCATTTCTTACAGATACTAACTCAATTTCCTCTTTCAATTTGGTTATTATTAGCTACATCTCCCAATTAACAAGTGTAACTGCTTAACCACACGTCCTATGGTCTCATTTAAGGTCCTTAGAATATTTATTTAATTCTGCTGACCATTCAAAGTCAGAGCTTGTCATTTGGAAACTTGCCTGGGATTTAAACACAGAGAATATTGCACTGAGCACAGTGAACACTGGGATGGACAGACATCTGCACCTTTGCTGCAGACCAGTCCAGCAGTTATGAGACAATCAACACCAACTTGCTCCAGTTCCTAAAGAGGCTACAAGAGAGCTGGAGAGGGACTTTTCACAAGGACATGTAGTGAAAGGACAAGGGGAAATGGCTGGAGGAAAGCATGTTTATGTTGGATCTTAGGAAGAAATTATTTACTATGAGGGCAGTGAAGGACTGGAATGGAGAAGCTGTGCCTGGCTCATCCCTGGAAGTGTTCAAAGCCAGGCTGGACAGGGCTGTGAGCAACCTGGGATAGTGGAAGGTGTCCCTGACCATAGAAGGTGAGTTGGAATGAGATGGTCTTTAAAGTCCTTTCTAACCCAAACTGTTCTATGATTCCATGATCCTATCAACCACAAAACACTGCCTCTCACAGTTCTTACCCTCATAGCCACTCTGGGAAGTCATGCTCAGGGCTTATGGGGAAAGCTGCCTGATGGAAAGCTCAAGAAATCAGCCTGGGGAGGTGACCCCAAGTGCAGATTCCTTGGAAACAAGGGGAGCTTGTGGATGATGTGTTCCTGGCACATTGCTGTGGGAAGTAAGAGGCTTGTGCCACCTGAAACAGGTGTCACCTCACAGTCACTGAATTCTGCCCCAGGAAACACCTCCTGGAGCTGCAGTTGCCTGGGCAGGCACAGAGAGATGACATTGCTTTGTTAAAAGAAAGGAAAAAAGAAAGCATGAAATGCACAGTAGTACTTCAGTCTCCCAAAAAGTTCCCTTAAGCTTCACCACTGGAAAAGAAGCAGTCTCAGTTTTTCTGGGCAACCTGATAGAAATCTGCACAAACACATAGAAAGTGATGCTATGGAAGACACAAGTCCCTAAAAGTATTTTGTACTTCATAGCATTGTCACCTCCATTTTAGCCAGGATGAGCCCAAGCCAGACACTCACAACTCCCAGGCACTGGATGACAGTAGGGACTGCAATTGATATTTAAAAAATACAGAGCTAAGCATCATCCATAGATTTACTGGTACTTCACCCCACGATAGCCTAACATAAATATTGAAAAGAAGCGAGGCAGCCTAAAGTGACATAAGAGAGCTGGGACTGGGAACAAAAATGCATTTTTCTCTCTCACTCTCCAAAGCAAAACTGGCCTCCTACAGATCACTCACAATCTGGTCCTAAGCCTGCTCTAACTGTTACAGCCTGGATATAATTCAGGCCAAATGCAAACATTTGTATTAGTGGGTTTCATGTTTCACCCTGAAAAATTAAACACGCTTAAATGGCCTCAGAAAGGTGGCAGTGATATTCAGCAAATGGCTTACTCCACTCTAATCCCCCATGCAGTCATTTGTAGGGCAACAGAGATTTACCATGATTAAGATATTTGCTAAGGATAATATCCCTTTATTACTGCCTGGTTTCAGAGACACTGGCTTAAATATAACTCAGTAGAGAGAACCCAAGGAGGGAACAGCTGCAGGCTTTTCTAGACACATTTTTAAAGGTCATTATATGACACAATTGTAACTTAGCTCGGACAATTACAGGAAAACAATTATAAATGTTTCTAATAGAAAACTGTTTCTCTGAAACAGTAAAGCCAATAAGAAGACCTTTAATAATTATTGGATGTGTACAATAATATTAACCTGTATGACCAATAGTAACTACATTTATCCAATATCTTAAGAACATTTTCACTTATGGCTCACAAGAATTTTCTGAATGCATGACCTGGAAGCTCAAAACTAAATGTCAGTTGCCTCAATCTTTGTGAGATCTTAGACATAAAAGCTCCTAAAGAGATTTTCCTTCTAACTAAATGATGAAATGTATTAATGCCAGAGGTTCACTTTGCCTAAAATTATATTTTTGAACAGAACTTGTGGAAAAAATTACAAAATTTACTAATCGAAGTATTCATACTTCACTTAATCAGTGCATAATAGCTGACCCTGTTTCCCGGATCAAAGAGCTGGAAATACATGTAAAGAGAAATCTGTTTTCTTCACAAAATCCTAAAGGATTTAAATCTTAGAATTGAGGATCTGAGCAAAGAAAGTGAATTTGTAGGAAAGAGAGATGCTTTTGCCCCATTACTTGTCAGGATCATTTCCCATAGAAGATTTTCTTATCTAGGTTATAACTGTTAAATTAACATGACTGTACTCAAGGTGTCACTTCAGAACCAAACTGGACACCATCTTAGCCAGTAATTTCTCTTTAACCCAATTTTTGTCTTGCTCACATTCATCCCAGCTTTGTTACATGCTCCTTTTCATGCCATCCAAAACAAAGAACATTTCTTGCCTTGAAACTCATAACTCTTCATTATATCCACCCATTCCACCATCACCTAATTCACTTCAGCTGACAAATGACTATATTTAACTACTGTGTGTTGGTTTGTGCTGGTCTGTGAAGACAGGCATAGGGAGAACTCTCTTCCCCACTCAGCCACTCTTTCCACAAGAGCTGTGTTAATGGTGGGTACATCCAACACTTCGTGTCACCCTTCCTACCAATGGCCCTACTGCACCTGTCAGCCATGGACTGATTGCAAACTGGAACAGCTGAGATGTACAAGTGGAATACACAACCCTTTGGCTACCAGTTAAAATTCAACAAACTTTTACGGACGCTGGAAGCCATCCCCAAAGAGTAAAGATGGTGATAATGGATGTGGTGAGATTTTGGTGATTTCAGTACATGTCTGAGCAGAATACTTACATTGCAAAAGCCACCACATAGCAACTTTTTGTTAGCCTAAAGCAAGAAGCCAAATTAAGGGTTAACCATGGAAATTTGAACTTTTCACTGTGGATGTGGTCACTCCAGACCATAATTCACTGAGTCCCTGAGGACAGAAAGCACTTCTGGAGAATGTCTGGGCCAATCCCCATGTTCAGACCAGAGTCAACCAGAGCAGCAGTTGGCTGAGGGCCATATCCATTCAAGGTTTTAACACCTGCAAGGATTGAGACTTCACTACTTCCTTGGGCAAGCTGTTCCAGAAATCCTGTTAGTCATGTGAGAGATGAGTTTAGTGAGTACCTGTTTCCATCCCTTCTGCTGGAACAGGGAAAATGAGTTTCCACAACAAGAAACCTATTAAACACTAGGACAGACACCTCTAAGCAGCATCCTTGAATAAGAGTACTGTGCACAGGACTGCCCCTGGACAGCTCATCTTGGAGATATCCATCCAGTACCCTTCCTAGTAATCTGACACCTGTTTTTATATTTTCTTTTTCTCCACACTCACCTAATTTCCAGGAGCTTCTGTATAATATAGAGAATACTTTCAGGGTTAAGTAGAACTAAGTCCATCCCAAAATTAAAATAAGGGAGTGCATCTCAAAGAAGTGAGAGAAAGGTCCCTTGGACAGAATTCATTGCTACTACACCCTGCGGAGAAGAAGACAATTGTACTAAAGAGTATTTTCCAGTTGATGCACCACTGCAAAGCTTCTACCCATGTTTCTATTCCTATGTTATATGTTCACTTATTTTTCACTTGAAGCAAGCATTTATTATTTCAGTTTTTTATCCTCTTTTTATCCTGCTTTGAAAGATATAAGCAGGTTCTGGTCTTCAAGACCCTGAATATAAATCACAGATTCAAAGATTCCTAAAATGGTTTGGCTTGGAAAGGACCTTAAAGATCATCCCATCCCAACCCCCTGTCATGGGCAGGGACACCTTCCACTATCCCAAGCTGCTCACAGCCCCATCCAACCTGGCCTTTAACACTTCCAGGAATGGGGCAGCCACAGACTCTCTGAGCAGCCTGTGCCAGTGTCTTGACACACTCAGTGTGAAGGATTTCTTCCTGATATCCAGACTGAATCTACCCTCCTTTAAAGAGTAGATTTAGATTAGATATGTGGTTTAAAGCCATTCCACCTCATCCTATCAGGGGACAAGTCAACAAAGATCAAAAGTTTCTCCCAATGACAAAAGCCTACTATTTAGACCAGTTCACATTGCTATGGCTCCTTTCTTTTCTATTTTCTTCTAATTTTACTTATGACATGCACTGCATATCCCGAGTTCCAGAGCTTTCTCCTAATGCATATGAACCTGCTACTAATGAGAACTTTCTGTTCATATCAGGATTTGAATAAATCCATATCAATCCAGTCAGCATTCCCTTAGGCAGGGTTGGGTGGAGAAAACCTTTCCAGGACACCAAAGTTCTCCAGAGTCTTCGAGTACAGCCCTTGCTATCACTCCCCCACCAGCATTTTACTGTGGGCTACCTGGTGACTCCCTCATTTCAAAGGAATCAAAAAAGGATTTTACCTTTAATTTGGAGCATCGAAAAAAGTTAAGAGTGTCACAAATTCATACATTTGCATGCAAATAACTTTCAACATTCAGTTCAATTTTCCCTTGAGAAAATTTTTGTGAAGATGGTCTTATTTAATTTTTAAGAACTGAGGTTTGCCACCCTCGGCAGCCTGGCGTGCGCCACTTACTTCCACAGGAGATAATCTGAAACTCTGAAAGATACAATTAGGATGACAGTCCAGAATTATATTAAATAGGCAGCCTGCCAACTTCAAAAGTACCCTGAAAACTCAAGAGTGCCAAGTTTTGGAGGTCTGAAACCCTTTCGACAAGTAAGAGGATTGTTCTTTGCAAACGACCTTGTCAGATTCCTTTAAAATTACACTCCTGATGCACCCATCCAATTTGCAGTGTTTAAAAGGCACCTCTCCCCACTGTCACTTTCATTAGTCTGAAGAAGTTGTCCTTTTATATTCTGCTGTGAAAAGGCTGGCAGTGCTGCAAATTAACTGCTACATTTCATTTCCAAAGCAGAGTTCAGATGCACCTAGTTGCACTTTCCTGATGGACAAAGAGAGGTATTTGGTTATCTAAGGAGTACAAAAAAGGGAAAAAATCAAAATATGTGCACTAGACTATGAGATGGGAGTTAAAAATAAGACCTGGGAGCCCAGGACAAATTGAATTCTCTTACTATTTCTTCCATTAATGAAATTGGGCTGATTTTCTGAAGCAGCTATGACTTACTGGTGCTCTGCTGCCTAAGCCTCTGCCTCACCATTTCTTAGTCCTGCTTCCAAAAGACCTGCTGGCTAAACTTCAGTGAAATTTGACAGAAACATCGAGATGACAAATGTAGTGAAGTCCCTGTATATTTCTGAAGAACTGGTGGCCAATATCAGAAGGGAGCCAAAACAGTGCCAAAGCTGGTTGTAATCGTTGCACTGTCCCACCAGTCAACCAGCATGGATTTACAACCTGTAAACCAGCCAACAGCTGGTAAACTGTAAACTTGGCCAGCTACCATGGACTTAAATCTGGACTAGCTACACCATAGGAGGCAACATGGGAAGCACAGCCTTTGTACTCCAATGAAAAGATGGGAAAGATTCACTAAGGAAAAGTAGCTTAAAGACATATAAGGAAAAGACTTCATTAGCACCACTGCTCACAGCAGTTTTGTTCTGCTCTTCCAGTGATTGTATAAATCGGGAGGAATGCTGTTAAAGTTATTATTAAAATAGCTGAAAGGAGAACTTAGTCTTAGATCATTAAAGCAGTCTTCTCCTGATGTTAAAATAATGGTGATAATAATTCTGACACAGGAACATTAAAAGGATACCTGATTGATATTTTACATATAACCCACTGGGTTTCCTAGAGCATACAATATGGGAAAATGAGGTCTACTCGATTAAAAGCTAATTCACTGCTGTCCTAAATAATTAAATACACAGTACTCCCTCAATGGCTTTACCTAAGGAAAAAAAATGTAGCTGGGAGAAATACAGTAACCAAATTTCCAAAATTCATCATGGATACTTTAGAAGTCACAGTTTGCAGTGACATAAATAGATGACAACCTCCAGTGCCTTTGAAGTTGTCAGAAAAATCAGTGTGTAGGTGAGAAGAGCCTGATACACCATTAGTATGAAAAAACACTGAAAATATCAGGAGATACCTTTTTTAAAAATGTGAAGTTAATTTGAAAACCAAGTGTAGGACAGATATTGAAAAAATAATGAGGAAATGAACAGTAATGGAAAGAGTTTATTACCATGACAATACTCCAGAGAAGATTTACTGTTCTTTGTGGTTTTTTTCTTCTCTTTTCCTTTTTTTTTCTTTATTTCCCTAAAAGACATTTGAGGAGAACAATTGGTCTATATTTTTGGTCTTGAATAATTCCATATATAGGACCTCCTGCAGAAGTGCTGTATAAATTTACTTCTCTGCTCTGTGAGAGAAGAGTCTACACTGACAGATTAATCTGTGGAGTCAATACAACAGATCCAAACTTCCACAGAAGTCAACCTTTGCAGCACCTCAGTTTGCTTTTAAGAATGTGGGTTTTGGAACACACTTTTCATCTCAGCTCTTCACCAGTACATCAGAAAATCTTGAAATCTGTCATTCAGAGCTTGTAAACCTCTACCACAGTAGCACTGTGTTGGGATTTAGATTTATGGCCTCCATTTTTCCCAATTTGGTTTCCTTGTGTTCCACCTAATCCATCCAAGGACACTCCTTGATCTTCTGAGAAGACTCCCAGATCACTTTCCCTCTGCCAGCAGCCAGAGCCATTTCTGACACCTGGAGGACCAGGCACCACACAGCCTCCATTGTCCACACATTAAGGCACCACAGTGCCCAAGGATAGGCTGGATCTCCTGAGGAACATGGGGAGATCCTCCTGGTACTGCTGTTGATTCACCTATCCCAGCACTGAAAGACCATTGTCTAACCCTTCCTTGTCCTTCATTTAAAATACAAGGCTAAAAAAGGGTATTGTTATCCCTGGTTTGTTGGGGGTTTTTTTCCTAACTCACAGAAAACTTAAATTACATAGGACAAAGAGATCTGTAAAAGTCGCAGCTGTAACATTTACAGAATTTAGGCAGATTTCAGAAATTGTCTTTCTTAGTAGTTCACATCTGGATACTGGAGACCTGATCCAGCAGAGGGAATCCTTATATCTACACAGTAGGAAACACCACAGTTTTCACTGACTCCTTTTTATGTCAGTTGGGGTTGACTGCTTATGTTTAAAAGAAAATGGGATTTTTAATTTTTTTTTTAATCTCTCCAAGGTCCAGCAACAGTTTCCTTCTCTGCACAGGCAGGAAATTATGATTATAATAAAAATAGTGTAATATAATTACATTAGCTATTACATCGTATTTCCAATCATATTAGTTAATATATTGCATTAATATTGCAATAATATTTACCAACAAACTGACAACAATCTCTGCATTTGCTGACACTGGAATCACATGTTGCTGTTAACCCTCCTCCTGGCAGTCGAGTGATTAATGTGCTGCAGAGATAGGGCCATTTGACAGCTTTTGAAAATCTCTGAGCATCAACAGCTTAAAACAATATTAATCATCAGCATTAGCATCTCTCTGGCCCCCCAATTGTGGGCTGATAGATCTGTCCTCTGTTATTTACAACGTTCCTTTATTCACACCTTTTCATCACCACAGTGGTTGCTGCCTGAGGTTTTATTGCCCTTATAAATTTCCACTCCTTGCACCATCTTAACAGTTTTGAAATAATACAGATAAGCAAGAGAGAGCTGATGAATGCAGGAGGCAAAAGGCTCGTTCTGTTGCCTCGGTGGCTGGGCCAGGGGGATGTGCCCATTAAGCATCCCCAGCTCCATCACGCTGCTTGGGGAAGCCTGGCCCACCAAAAAGCAATGCAGCAAACAATGCAGTGAACTTCTCTTGCCACCAATAAACCTGTCTGATGAAGGAGATTAATGCTTTTCTGAAAGGGTTGATGACCACTGAATTACCAATCTATCCCAGCACTAAAATCAATCACCAGCATAAAAACAACCAGGAATACATTTAGGTCCTTCTTTGCTCTCATCTTAAACCTCCACAAAACCTCTGTTCTTTCTATAGCCCTCTGCTCTTGCTCACAGTGTTTTACAGATTCTGTCTAGGGAAGGCAAGCCTTGAGGATGTGTGATGAGATGTGGCTTTTCATGTTGTTCACTGAATTTAACAGAAAAGATGCAATCCCCACCCAAGCAAAGCCAACCAGCAAAGCCACACAAGATTCAATACTGAAGGAATGGGTTGTAGGAAAATTAAAAGTTGAACACTAGGCACTCACTGCAAGCCTAGGTGGTCCTATCAAAATGTCCTTTCTATACTTTTCAGCCAATTCAGCTGAAATCTGATGAGCAGACCTGACCATTTCACCAGCAGACATGAAATCACAACATGGAGCAGGACTCCTCGCCCACAGCTGGAATAGCTCTGGCAACACTGATGGTATTCTGCCGTTTGCACAGGTTTTGAAGTATGCCTGGCAAAAAAAATTACACATTCCCACCAAAAGGCAGACACTCCTGGGACACAGCATGGCAGCACTATCACTGTATGACAGAGAACATAAATTTGAAGGCGACACTTTTACCAGAAGGTGATCTTATTGGAATTAATTCCTAATTGATTTTTAAATTTAATTGCTTTCTAGTTAAAGCTGCCTAGGGCTGTTAATAAAAATAAAGTTATCTGAGTAAGATTTTGGTAAGGACACCAGGATGGTCATTTCCATGTTTGAAAAATTGACTTTTCACAAGAATTAACTGGGCTTCTTTCATTTTTATCTTACATTTTATCAAATCTGTGGTGAAGGGAATGAAAGCCTGTTCTCCTCAGAACATGTGTCCAGTTGATCCTCAGCCCAAAGGTTTTCCAATAAACCAAAGCTCCAGGTTCCAAACGAGAACAGAGTGACCTCTCTCACCCCTCTCCGCCTCCTAACTCCCAGCAAACTTTTGGCACTTCATCCTTTGCCAGCAAATGTTTCCTTCCCAGATACATTTCTCAGAACCTTGATGTTAAAAAATAAGCTTTTATATTGTTACAAAGGGATTTGAGATGAAATTGGAGCCCAAGTCACAATCCAGGCTTTCTGAAACTTCAAAGGCTTCAGGCTTACATTTGTTAATGGAAGGTAGAGCAGCAAAGTTTGGATTTACACTTTGTTACAACACTGGAATGATTAGTACAGGGGGGCTTCATGCTCACCATCCTTCAATTATCACATCCAGCTGCTTCATTCAGCATTTTAAAATGAAATAAAAATAATAATATTTTTAAAAAACATCGTACACAGATTATCCCTCCCAGAGTCTTTGAAGTCATAAGCTAAAGTAGTAATTGCCCAAGAGAAAAGTGGGAAAATATCACTACAGCATTTTATGGGAAGCTGCAGCTTTAGGTTCTTCAGAGCTGAAAAGGAACCAGTGCATCCAGGACAGTGTGGCAATGGCAAAGGAGGACCAAAAGAAAGGAACTATGTGGGGGTCTCATGGAGTAAGTCAAATAAATAAGGTAGGAGCCAACTCCTTTCTCAACAGCACTGCCTGGTAATGGCCACTCAGACAACACATCTCATCCTAAGTATTCCCTCTGCAGAGCAGGGCTAACATATATGTCCCCATTTTGTTCAGGGGCATTGATACTTTTGAAACAACAAAGCCAAAAGAATAACCAAACTACCAAAAAGCCACAATAGGCAAAGAGCTGTAGGGACAGATGGATCCCTGCTGGTGCAATAGCCCAGAGCAGTGACCAAACCAAATAAAATCAGCTACAGTGCTATTGCTGGGATGCAGAGAGGTGAAGTTATTTCTTCAGCATGACTTGGGCAGCCCCACAGATCCTGTTCCCAGCCAGGATTAGATCACACAGCCCCTCCAGAAAGTCTGGCACACAGAGCAAATATTTCCTAGCTTACAATAACACAGGATCTTACACAGTTCTCTGTCTCTGAAGTGAGGGGGATGGACAAACACTGAATTGTTTGAATAATATTGGTGAATCCAGATTTCAGTTAGAGGGAATTCATGTTAGACCAATTAAATAGTATGTCAATTCCCTCTAATTATCTGTTCCTGCAGCCCACCCAGTAATTACACCTAATGAGTCTAAATCAAATCAGCATGTTACCTGGGAAATAATTGGATTTATGTGCAATTTTTTAATGATCCTGAAGGGTACCCTGGAGATTTAAGTCTGCTGTGAGTTCAGGGTTTGATCCTAGGCTTCACTGTACTTTGCATGTGGATCTCAGGATATATGAGCCCTGATAAATTGAATGTGCCCATTCCCTGGCACCGAGGCCCACTGGTGTGGGACCACCATTCTCACCAACATTTTTGCTTCTAAAACAAGATGGCCATACCCAGACTTCCCACTGGAAACCATCTCTGGCCAGCGCTGAATGCCAAACTACATCTACACCAGGAAAACCACTCCAGGCTTCAGTGCTGCAGCAGCACCTCCCCACCTTGAGCTGCAGGGAGCCTGCAGGGCTCTGCTGAGGCTGTGGACAGCAGAAGGATTTGCAGAGGCACCTCCAAGAGAAGAAGCAAAAGCTATGCTCTGCTGAGGCCTGTACTCTGCCTTTGATCATCTCCCCAAAGGGTGATGCACATTGGAAACTAAGGCACACGTGGTATAGAAAAATAAAATAAACCATGGAATCATTGAGGTTGGAAGAGACCAAGATCATCAAGTCCAAACTTTGATCGAACATCAGCTAAAAATAAAATCTAAGCTTCTGTACACTTTGATGAACCTTGTCCCTCAAGTCAGTTGGCAGTTGTAAGTAAATCTCCCTTGCCTCCAACTGAGACAGAACAGAGCATTTTATTGATCATTTCTGATCTCCTTAAACATCCTAAACTTTAAAACTAAAAGTACACATGTACAGTGTATTTATTTATTTAGGGGCACAGAGAATTCACAGGATTGCCAAACTCCTGACACTTAAAAGCAATTCCATGCACATATCTGAGTCCTGTACATGCAAGATGAGTGTCCATTAGATCCCAGATCCATCTCTTGGATCAGAGGATCTTGTGGATAGCACAAGTCTTCCCAAAAAACACACAAGCAAATTTATTTGTCACTGCTTCTAGTTAAGCATGCACTTCTCTGAACTATTTATTTTAATTTCTAGAGGAGGTGAGCTGCAACACCTCTGCACAAGTTCTCCCTGCTTCTAGCAAGCGCAGTCTCTGAGAGATGAATACAGGAGACATCCCCTCATTGCCCTGCTCCCCAGAGCCCCACCATGTGAAAAATCTTTGTCATTCAGTTTCAGCATGATTTACTGTCCTCCATCTCCTTGAAATTCTGCCCATGAGAAACCAAAATAGCACCTTGCCTTGTGCATGAACCCCACAGAGCAAGCGAGCATCGAAACCACTCCATTTCAAATGCAGGGGAATGTCAGGGAGACATAACTGCAGTGACAGTGGCTCCAGGGGATGACTGCACCATCTCGTTATTCTTCAGCAAAGGTACAAGCAAATGCCACTAACTTCACTTTAGCTTTCTCTCAAGGAAGTCTTTCTCTTTGGATAACTACCTCTGTTCAGGGGCCTTTTTGAGGCTTCAGCATGACTCTGACAATGGAAGAGCTTGGGTATCCTTATTTTATATTGAAGGCGTCCTGTCTAAACTCTGTAGGCCACTTCCCAAAGTGCCTCTAACACCTGTGTACAAGAAAATTTGCACTCATTTTACGTAGGTAGGTGCTTAACCAAAACACCTATTTCAGTGACATGATCATAACAGGCTCCTCCAATAAGCAACAAAAAGAAATAGATATCCCTATCAATTCAAGACAATTCAGACCTTAAATAGCTTCTTATCAAAGTATTTCTGTTATGTCTGCTGTTAAGAAAGACAAATTCAGAAACAGAACACAAAAAATTGTATTCGTCTTTTGATAAAGTTATGAATCAAATCCTGTGCCAGTCAGTGAGCTTTCCACGAGAATTCTTTGATTACAACTGTGTGCTCACACTTTCTGGAACAGCTCACCACTTCATAGGACCACAGTCTTGGGGTTCAGCTCTTAAGCATATATTCACTTACAGCTCATTCAAACAATATTCAAATAGTCAATAAGCCAAAAAGCCCACCAAAATTTCTCATGGCTTTGTATTTTGCGTTTTATGGATGCATCATTCCTCAGTTCCCTCAATAGCCTTCTCCCTAGAGAAAGGTGGAAAGGCTTATTGAACTCACAACAGCACTAGATACTGATTGTGTGACTCAAAATTAACATTTTGAATCATCAGGAAAAGACTGACTATGGCCTGGTATCTCTGGGCAAAGCTAATTCTCACATATTTCAAACACTGTTAGTAATCTAGTGGGTTCTGATTAAAAGTTTGCCCAATCACTAAGAAACAGTAATTTCTGTCAGGTTACCCTGTTTCACTCTGCAAAATTGGAGCTGCCTGAAAAATCTCTTGGGGAAATGTTTTCAAGCATCTTCCCCTGCTCTCTTTCAGGAAAATCACCTACCCTACACACTGATGAACTCCTTCTTTTCTACCATATCTGTAATTAGCAAAGAATGCCAAGCCATAAATATTAATGCACAGATGGGTCCTGAAGTACCTTCAGAAGTTCAGCACAGGCCTCAGTAGTAAGATTTTTCAAGTGAGCTTTGATACAAACCCTGCAGGTTCAGGAGGACTTGTCAGAACACCCTGCTAATCACCCCTCTGGAAGAGATGCATTTCTCACCCAACAAGGGAGGTTACAACCACTCTCAAAAATCCCACAACAAATGCAGGTGCTTCATTACCTACTTCTGGTTTGAATTCCACACAGATCTGCCCAGATCCCCTCACTTTATTAGCACAGGTCTCTGCCTGCTGGGGCAAAAAGTCCTCTGTGCTGCTGCTGGCAGAGTCTGAATGTTTCTGCTTTTGTTTTAAACCTTTTCTGAAGTCAGATCTGGTTTTGTCTCCTGTGAAAACTTTCCCTTTTTTTGCTTCTTCCCCAAAAATATTGCTGATGTGATGCTGGGGCCATGTTAGTTATGTCATCTAGAAGTCTTGAGGCTGGTCTGAAGTGCCATGTCCAGACTAATTGTCATGTCCAGTTAATTCATAGAATTATTAAGGTTGTAAAAGATCTTAAGATCACCAAGTCCAACCATAACCCAGCACTGCCAAGTCCACTGCTAAACCATGCCCCTAATCACCATATCTACACACTTTTGAATACTTCCAACCACAGTGATTCCACCATTTCCCTTGGAAGGGTGGAATGAGGCAGATTGTTCCAATGCTCGACCATCCTTTCAGCAAAGAGATTTTTCCAGTTTTTAGACCTTACCTAAACCTCCCCTGGTGAATCCTGAGGCCATTTTCTTTTGTCATAATTTGTTACTTGGAAGAAGAGATTGACCCCCACCTTGGTACCACCTCCTTTCAGGTGGTTGTAGAGAGTGATAAGGTCCTTCCTGAGCCTCCTTTTCTCCAGCTCCCTCGGATGCTCCTCATCAGACTTGTACTCAAATAGAAACAGGTTCTGTTCTCCAGCTGACAACAGTGGGCACAATTTATCTACATCGAGCATGATCCATCTCCAAAATAATGTATTTGCTTCCAAAGCCCTGGTAGGAAACTGTGCTAACTCCCCTGCTGGGGCCAGGAATTGGCCAAGAGGGTGTTGGTTGTCCTGAGCCAAAGCTGCATGGGCTCACTCCTCTGCAGCACACACGACTGCATCCCCAGCATCCAGTCCCACTGAATTTAAGCACAGTTAAGGAGATCATGCAAAAGACAGGTTAACACTTCCCAGCCTGATCTGGGAGAATTAAAAGCTGGCCTCTGGCACAGCATGGGCAGGTGAGGTTCCCATCACACCACCATGACCAGGGCCAGCTTGAGGCACCCAGCTCTGAAGGAGAATTTTGCCCAGGCCAGGATCTCCCACTGCCTTTGAAGGGGCCAACAAAGAGGGGACAAGTCCCTCTACCCCACCAGGACAGGAGGGAGGCTGCAGGTGGGATCAGAGGAGCCCACCCACCACTGACACCATGAGTGAGACTTAGATTTAAAAAAATCTCAGCTGATCCTTTAACATACACTGTTATTGTGGGGACAATTTGTGGAGGAGTGTGGTGGTCAGACGTGTTTGTGCTGATTGTGCATGTAGGTATCATGCACTGGCACTGCAGAAACAGTCTGAACTTGGGCTGATGGCTGACAGGAGGGAGACAGAGCAGGAGCATCCCAGAAAGGCAGCAAGTGAGGGGGAAAGGGGAAACGCTCCATAGTGGGAGTTATCTTACACTGAATATAGAGGTGGAAGAGAACAAGGAGATCTAAAAGGGCTCTCTGGTGAGGATTAGGTATGAAAATGCTTTGGTCTCAACAGAGCAAAGAGATTTGATAGAGAGCTACTTACTTGGCCTGCACTTGTACCACACGAGGAGATACTTGCCGGTCCCGGGGCACGGATCCATCCCAAAGAGCCGGCTGTTGACAAGGAACTGGCAGCTCCGCCTGTCCTGGCACTCATCCAGCATCTTCTGCAGCCGGGGATGAGCACAAGAAACAAAGAAACAAAACCACTTCAGTGTCCCCACTAAAGGGAATGTCAAACAGAGACAAACTGCGAGGAAGGCAAGGCCATCCTTGCCTCCAGAACCAGCCCTGGTAGGAGGCAGGTGATGGTTCTCAGTGGGTACCACAGGACTCAGTGGTCCTTGCACTGTTTTAAGGAGCAGGTTTTATCCCCTTGCTTGGGTGCAAAAGGAAGGACTTGCACTGGGATGGTCACAGAGATTTTGAAACATTTGCCTGCCATTGAATCATAATGGAAGACAGTACAATCCCAGGAAAAGCAGCTTTGAGGACATGGATCCACCTTGACAGTTAAAAGTAAAGACTCAAACTCTGCCACCACCAATCTGGTTTAGATTTCTCTGGAGATACACAGTTTCAGGACAGCTCTTCTCTCAGTTATATAAAAGCTGGTATAAATACATATAAATTGCTGGTATTCCAATAATTAGTTATTATGGTGGAAACACTGTTATACAGCCAACTTAGTTAGTTTTCAATAGGGTTCATTCCTCTCCCCTGATGATTATTGTATTCTTTTAGCTAAACTCAGGAAGGGGCTGTGAGTCAGGGAGTCAGTTCTGAGAGAACTAGCATTTTGGGTCCTACCCCCTTTTATGCTTTTCCTCTAGGGCTTGCTCCCCACTCCCCCATTCATAACACTCACAAAAACTCCATCTCAGAATCCGCAGGGGCAAGACATTCTGTCTCCTGCTAGAAAATAGCTTCATTAAGGAAGATTAATGATTTCTTTTAACCCTGTGATCCTCTAAAGCAGTGGTGGGGGGAAGAATATTATTGAGTGGGGCAGTAATTAAGTTTTAAATTCAGCTGGATGGCTAGGGTGGTATTTATGTATTCCTGTAGAGCCCCTAAAGCGCTAAAATTACCATAATGTTTGCCTGACATACATGAACCTGTCAGAGCATTTTGAGACCACAGAGAGAGGTAATCCACCAGCCTCGTTAAGTCCCTGTGATGCAGAGCTGTGAATTCCAGCCCCGAAACAATTAATTTTTGCTTGCAAGGAGGCAGTGGAAAATCCTTCCTCAGAAATTCCTCTAGACTCCCCTGGTCTCTTTTGTCTTCTCTCTGTTCACTTTTTTTACACCCACCTCGATATTTGGGCTTTCCCACAATCTTCTCCCTGTGCCATTAACATAAAGGCAGTTCCTGCTCTACAATGTGCCACCCAAACCAATTTTCTCTCTGCTTCAGTGACTACTTTCTATTTTTGAGTTCTCCCTGAATGTAATATATAGAATCTTTAGCATTATAACACTGAATGTCACGCTCTGAACAACAGCTGTTCCAGTTTCAAGTGCAATTTGAAGCTGCCTCATTTGTGGTTGCTCATAACTTCCTAAAGCTTTCACCTTTTGGGCTGACACATGCAAGAATTCATGCCTGCCTCAATTCTGACCTTTATTTTAAAGTTCAAACCAAAACAATCCAGGCCTTTTCTAGCAGGCAGAAAACATATGCTGTTGTTTTCCGCTTACAAAGGTAATAAAATGCAGGCATCTCGTTTAAAAATACAGGATTTAGGCTGGAAAGGCTGAGAGGTGAACACTGAAGGAGGTGCCTGGGAGCATTAGCCCCAGCTTGACCGTCACGTTAAAATGCATAGAAACAGCATATTCTTTCCTCCAGGCTCAAAGGGTTGGCTGCTCACTCAGCATGTGAAATTTAATTTAATGCAAAATCCAGTGGGTTGCAAAGGAATTTAAGTGGGGATCCAGCACAGATATCTCTTTTCATCTCAAAAAGTAAAGAACAACTGAAGCAACTCTGGAGGGCTACACAAGTGGAGAGAAATTCTCTCCAAATTGTTGTGCACCTGAAAGAATTTTCTGGTACTGGACAGCCATGCTTACATACAACTAGAACTAAGAATACTGAGCAAAGAAAAAGAAGCAGGACCCCAAATGTTTCCCTCAAGGGAAGCTTTCTCGCCTCAAAGGCAGCAGACTTGGGTTTTTGATCTACAAACCTGTTCACAGCAGAGGGTGGGCATTTCAAGAGCCTTCAGGCATGGGTGCCATTAAAACCAGTTGGAAAACATCCCTGGGTTGTAGCAGAGACTGAATTAGGCCAGCAAGAGAACAACTTTGAAAACCTCAGCTGAGACACCTCAGCAGCCCTTGTTCAACTGTCCTTAGGCTCAGTATCAAGAGTGAAGACAACAATTCACTGACCTCAGAGAACCATGGACAAGGGCAGCCTTCAGGTAGTGCCACTTTGTCTTGGCCCTGCTCTAACTTTTGGCAGCTCTTGCTTATTCCTTATATTCCACGTAAGTGGAACCTCCTGAGTTTACTTCCTGTGGTATGCAAAAGGTGGAACAGGGCAGCAAAAACAAAGCCTTAGGGAGAAATTTGTAACTAAATTAAGGAGCAAAAGTTATCCCTGTCATTGTGAGGCCACAGAAAAAAGTGAAGTGTTTCTTGGGGCTCAATATTCCATTTACTAATTTGTTATAGTATTTAGCTATGGTTCCAATTTAATTTGACAATAGCCATGACTGAGAAGTTTCATGGGGTGAAAGAAATCAGTATTTCCTTTTCATTTATATAACTCTATTTTACCTCCCCCCAAAGGGCAACATTTTTCCTGAAAATACAAAAAAATCATTAAGATTTCTGATTTCTTGTACACTGTTTGAGTAATGTCTTATGCATAATGAAATATATCCATAAAAAGTAAAATAAAAATAAATATATGTTTAATCCAATGTAGTGAAATACATCAGGGAAAAAATGCAAAGAAAATTAGCTGTAGTTGATGGTGCATTTTCTTGATTAAAAATAAGAAAATGTTGTTACACCAGTCTTAATGTTAACTTAAAAACTTGCACATACAATTTTTACCTATCCTTGAATGCACAGAAATTTTCTTTCTCACTGTTTTCATCAGTATATGCTATGTATCCACATCTTCTTAAACACTGTGCAGAACATGTGTGACCAGATGATCCCCCAAAGGTACAGCTCCCTGCAGGTCCAGGGGTTCTGGGGTTTACCAGAAGCCAAGCCCTTGGCTTTCTGGCCTTACTCTTAAAAATCATACACGTAAAGCAGTACCAGAGCTCTGGCAGATGTCAGATGTTTTTTCTGAAGTATTTGCAGATGATCAGCTAGACTGACACCAGGAAAGCAGGGAGTTCACTTGGTAGTGAGAGAATGTCTTGAGCTCACACGGTTTTTGCTCAATGGATGGAAAAATGTAGGCAATTCATTCCATGTTTTCCTTGTTGTTCTGGTTGTCACCCTCAGCTGAAAAGGTGGGAAAACACTACCACAAAACCAACCAGAAAGAGGCCCCCAAACAATCTGGACTTGCACAGGAATAGCAATAGGCCCACAGAACTGTCCCTAACTGGGATGTAGAATCAGCTCCTTATGTCTCTAAGTCTGGTAAATCCCTGACTAAAGCCAAATAAAGTCAACTCAGTTTAGATTATATTATAAAAATCACTCCAGCAGAGGAAGGTGGAGGAGGAATTCAGGAATTCCTCTCTGGCATGAAAGGGGAGGGAAGACACATTAATTGCACTGTTCCATTTTATAATTGCGTTACAGTGGTAAATCAGGCCTGAGGGCTGACAGCCAGTGCTCAGGAGGGAAGTTGAGGCTGTTTAAACCCATTCCATTCCCTGGTTCATGACTGAGCTAAGAAGCTGCAAGATTTAGAGGAGATAAGAGAGCAAGAAAAGTGAATTCAAGTAAAACAAACACTAATCTAACCCCTGTTATGCCCTGGAATAATCTCCCTGCAGTGACCTGGGTCTTAAAGCAAGGGCAGCCTCAAGCTCAAAATCATATCTTTCTAGTGGCCACTGCAGATGAAACACATTTCTCGTGCTCATTTTGTTGTGCTCATTAGCTAAGTAATTGCTTGTGCTCATTAGATAACAGCCTTTTAAATGAGGAGCTGGATGTGAGCTCTGTGAGGAGGCCATCCTCAGCCATTCCCAAGGGTGTGCTCGTTTTTAGCCTGTCTCTTCAAATCACTCCTCAAGAAGTGCTTTCCCTGCATGCTTAAAATAAACCACAACTGAGCTTAACACCCAAGGCAATTAAACCTATCTCAGTTCTTGGTCCCTCGGAGCAGTTTGCAGATTCAACACGCTCAGGGTGAAACTTTGGACCCACAGAAGCCAATGGTGAAACTCAAAGGGAACAGGCCTTTGCCATGGGGCTGCTCCCTGTACAGCCTCCATCTTCAAAGGACCATAAGGATGACTGCAGGGCATGTCAGTCATGCATGAAATTACACAGAGGAGCCCTACTAAATAATTGCCCAAATTGTGTGCTGCTGGGGAGAGTAACTCACAGAGCAAGTTACATGAATGCATCAGAGCCATGTGCAGTCAAATGAAGATGGACAGAGATTTGTACTAAGAACTTTATGCAAGAAGATACCAGTAATTTTAAGCATTTTTAGGTCAAATTCAGTCCAGGCATGGCCATTATGGTGGACTTAGACCAACATTTATATTGGTGCACCTTCAGAGTTTTTGCAATGGGAAGAAGTAACAAACAAGGCAGCAGGAATTCTTCCTACAGCACAGTGTGCTGATAATGACTTCATGTCACATTTCATTTGAATTTTGGTACTCTTTTATGTACCCTTGAACACTGGTAATACTTTAAAATATGCTATAAACTTTACGCTTTCAAGTTGAAAACCTATTTACAGGTCCTGTTTCTGAACACTGAACATTCATGTCTATTCATTCATGCAAATCCTGAAGTCCATGGAACAAAAAGATTTTCCAAGAATCAGCAATAGGGAAGCACAGACTACATGAGGAAGTGAAATCCATGCTGATAAAGTGCAGGTGACCTGCCCATGGTTTCATCAAGCCACCTTTCCAGCCTGCTCCACTAAAAACTAGTTCAGCTTTGCCCAAATTACTGCATTTCATCTGTGCATCACTTGAAGAAGGGATCAAATGCCCTGAATCCTGATCTATAGCAGGTTTTAGTGCTCTACTATCTCTTATCACTCTCCCATAGACCTTGCAGTGCTCACAGCAGAGTCAGTAGGAGGGAACTATGCCCACATAATTGGTGATTCACATAAACATACCAGACTATGAAATAAAGAACTGAAAACTGGGCACGCATTCCCTGTCACTAGCTCTGCTGAGGCAGTAGTAAATGCCAGCAGGACAGTAGAGCAGTGGGCTGGAATGTTAAAACACCAGCAGAATTCACCAGTGCTCCTCTGGCAGGGCTTTGAAAGAGCCCAGGAACAGCAATTCACAAAGAGCAGCAACATGTTCACCAAATAGAAGGACCTGATAAAAGCTGCATTGCAAATATCACCTAATTAACATTACCTACATTTCCTAACAGTAGGAAACTTAATCTGTATGCAGGGTCAGCTTCAAAGGGAGAGGAGGTCTAAGATGAAGCAATACAAAAGGATGCATAACCAAAAGTCATGGGATTAAAGAAAGGGAAAGCTTAAAACACAAAGTGGAAAAAAAAAATCCCTGGGAGCAAACCATTACACTGTCAAGCAGGGTCTTAGTGGCAATGATGGAAGCCTCATGACTTGGAAAGTTTAAATTTAGAGTAAACAAAGCATTAGGAGGTTTACACCCCGGGGAGCAGTCCTGCCTCATCAGGGAGACAGACTGCACTGGCCACCTCTGCCTCCAGTGCCTCTTCTCCTGCAGGACATAATCACTCTGCTCTGATGAGCTATTTCAGTCGAGCCAAAGATTTCAAAGACACAGCAATTTAGAGATTGTCTGTGACCTCTGCATCCAACAGTTCTACTTGCAAATAATTAGCTGGGGGAGACACTTGCTAGAGTTCTATTTCAGCTTAGGCAAGATTCATGAATGAAACAGCACTGCTTCTGTGATTTTTAACAGCAACTTTGGTAGTGCAGTAACCTCTTCTGGACCCTGAGCTCACTGCTCACTATCCTCTGCAAAGTAATTAATATGGTCTGACAAAGAGTTGCCCACACTGCTCTTTGGTTCACCAGCATTTTTGAGACTGAAACCTTCCTATCCAAACTGCCTAGAAACTGTGAAGTTCTAATGTGCAAAATAGTAGTGGGCTCTCCTCCCAGTGGTGACCATTATATATTCTTCCTTTCTACCAACTTCTTCCTTCTTTCCCCCTAACCAACATCATCTTATAGATGTTCAGAGTCATGAGAAAGGGCCCTTTGTCATTCCTGTTGAGGCCACTTGTGACATCAGTGAGACCATGCAATATCTGGTGACTGGACATGTCAGGAGTCATTGTCCTCGGCCTGCCAGGAAAGCTGGAGCAGTTGGGAATGTTTCCTTCTACTTGGAATTTTACTTTTAATCCAGAATAACTGGGGAAAACAAAATCCACTTTGGAAACAGCAACATCAGCCCTCACTTTTTGTGATCAACAGCAGCCCTATGCTTTGAGATCCATTTCTGGAAAGTTTATCTCATCTTTCCATCAGCAAAGAGGTCAAGTTCCTTTTGTTTCCGATTTTTTGTTTCACACAAACCTTCCTGGTGGGTGGAAATAAAAAAAGGGGAGGAAGAGTTCAGGGAATCCTGTGGTCAGCATGCAAGGAATCTGCTCCCTTTTGTAGGGCTGCTGGAGGGGAGATGGTGCAGCAGAGGTGTCCTGTCTCTCACCCAAAGGACAAAAGGAAATACCACATCAGCAGCACTAGTGATTCTTGTCACCAAGGACAACCATGTCCTGGAGAGTGTTGAAAGAGATCCAGGACACAGGCCCTCCCCAGATCAGCTAATCTTTCTAAGGAGAGTCAGTATTCAGCTCCAGAGCACCTTCTAAGCACAGTTCCTCTTGGGGAAATGAGTGACATGGTAAAATATTGCCCTTGAAAGAGCATCTACCTGCTGATTTCATTACCTGTGCATATGAAGAGAGAAGTTAGCCCTCAATGTCTTTGATAAATTATAGGGGGCAGGAGCACAACTAATTAAGTGGCTCTCCAGGGTTTACTGTTTTCCTTACAAATAAGCTGTGGTTTTATTTTCTGCCAATTTATCAAAATGAGAAAATTGCAGGTAATCAGCTGTAAAGTGTAATATAGTTTTCTGGTAATAAGAAGTCATTTTAGCCAACCATTAGACATTCTTCCATACAGACCTAGAGTGGTTCAGTGCTGAAAACAGGTGGCATCAGAAATACTGATCCAGAATTCATCCTTCCAGTACATAAAGGGGGCCTACAAGAGGCTTACAAGGGTCTGCAGTCATACAACAAGGGAGAAAGGCCTTGAGGTGAAGAAGGGTAAGTTTAGATTAGATATTAGGAAGAAATCCTTTACTCAGAGCGTAGTGAGACACTGGAACAGACTGCCCAGTTCTGGCTGTCCCATCCCTGGAAGTGTTCAAGGCCAGACTGGATGGGGCTTTGGGCAACCTGACCTAATGGAAGGTGTCCCTGCCCATGGCAGGGGGTTGGGACAAGATGATCTTTAAGGTCCCTTCCAACCCAGACCATTCTATGAATCTCTGAGGATTCTACAAATGTCCAAATTCTTTGTACATTTGGAAAGCTCCCACTGAATGTAATATTACAGTGTCAGAATAACAGAAACGTCTAGTCTGGGATCTCTGGGTCACTGCCTCAATGTCACATACATACTCTCCCAGGTGGTCTGTATTTCATTTCAAACGAAAACAAGCGACTAAAGCAATCACATAAAGCTGAATTAGTAGTGGTTGTCTCAGTGTAATCAGCTATTTCTTTTCCCTTTTTAACATAGAAACAATGGCTGAACTGGACATTTACAGTGGAGAGATATTCTAAATGGGAGTTTACACTCACAGCTAGTGTTTTCAGGGAGTAGAGTTAATAAATACCCTTCATACTCCCTCCAGGCCACTCTCCAGAGAAGCAGCAAATTTATACAGTCATGGGTTTGATTAGACACAGTGATTTTATATACTTAGTTTTGAAGGGTTTGGTTTGGCTGACTTTTTCAATTACTGACAACCAGAATACACACACAATTGGTCCTGCCTTTACAGCCATATATCTGAGTTGCAAAACCACAAAAATACATGCAATTTCCTTGTCTACAGCTTTCCAATTTTCCTACATACATGCATTTCCTACCAGCGAGCTGCAGGCAGTTTGCCATTCAGCTTGTGGAGTTCCTGGCTTACCCCTCAGAGGGGCCTCACCCCCTCCAGAACTGAGAGAGAAGATGAGATTCATCTCTGGCATTCAGACTCATCCTATGCTCTGCAACCGCAACACATGGAGGGATCAAAGCCACATCTGGGGTCACCAAAGAGGCTGTGAGTCTCCTCAAAAAAGACTCAGGAACTTACCAAAGGCGTCCCAAGAAATTTATGGTAGAAGAGAGAATGCCAGCTACTTCCCCAGCACATCTGCATCCCCAAAAATGGGTTGATAATAGTTTTTTGGTCTCAGTCGTGTAACAAATGTACTGCACAAGAGATCTCCTTCAGGATTACCTACTGGGAACACAATTCTTGCTCTGATAAACAGGGATTGGGAGTTACAAGCCACCTAAGTATTGAAGGCAAAGCTAATGGGGAACAGGTCTGAGTACATAAAAAGCTAAGAGAGGCAGGTAAGGATTTCTTTTCAATCCCTCCTACACATAAAACCATGAAATGAAAAGCCTAGAGTAATATCTTCCCTCTTCTCAAGTTCTTCCAGATGCCTTAAGTGGGCCAGTCACCCACAAGGGTTGAGGCAATGCTCATAGTTATCAATCACCTTGGTAAATGAAATGTTGCAAGTAAATTTTCCAGTATATCAATAAAAGAAGGGAAGGCTAGCCTCTGCCAAAGCTTTCTCTCCATGCTCTCCCACCCTAAAGAACACAACTGCCTCTCATCTGTTTCATTGTGAACTTTTGTTATCATATCTGGAAAAACCTTCCACTGATAAGGACCACATCCTTTCATACTACAGCTCAGTCCTTTGCTGTGCAGTGGAAGTGTCATGAGAGCAACTTCAAATCTGTCAGTTTAAGGGTTACACTACAGCCAAACACCAACCTTGTGCAAATTCTTGAGAACTTACCACTGGCACTTGGAAGCCAAAGCACTCACATCAACTTTTTAAAAACTGCTGTAAATGTCTCTTAAAAACCCTGGATGCAAGAGCGAGAAGTGATGTGGAAAACTCTGGCCTTCAGCCAAATTATAAAAGAAATTAGTCACTAACCCTGTAGGTTCATTAATCTAGTCTGCTATAAATTTTTATTATGAGTTATTATTGATTCTAAGCCATAAACACACTGGATGACTGAGAGCTTTGCCCAAAAGTTTTCACGGTCCCAAATCCAGCACTCGGAAAAAATTGTGCTTGCTTCAACACCCAGGAGCAGACCCTATTCATCTCAACAACATCAGCCAACTCATGTTTCTAATTTTAGTTCTTCCTACTGGCAGTTGAGTAACACCGGCACCTTCCAAATAATCCTTTGATTTCCTGACGTCACACATGCTCTTGGGACGATACACAGAGACAACTTTCCCTACACAAATGGTCAGAGCTGATTAACTACTGTGGGATGTTACGAGTTTAAGTGATGTATGACCACTTACAGTGATCTAAGAACCAAATGAGCTACAAGAAGTAAAGCCAAAGATTCTCTCTGGGTTTCAAGTTGCTAAAGTAAAAGCCTCTTGAAATAGGATCTAAAGCAAAAAGAATGCTACAGCAATTTCTGAATGTGTTGGAAAAGCTAATAACTGGGAAGGAAAACTATAAAAACAATGCTCTTCAAACTCAGTCAAACATAATGCAGCCCTGAAGTGTAATTCTCCTTCAACCACATTCCTGAACTGTTACTGACTAGAGTTGCAGGAAAACTAAGAAATTCACCATTGTCTGAACTACAAGGATGAATTATCGCTAAGCTGTGTGAGATGTCACAGTTCCCTGCTTAAGACAGGTCAGTGCAGCACCAACACTGAGACCTGCTGCCTGGCCAAGGAAAGGTGAAGTTCAAAATTAAGAAATGCAATTTAACCATACCTGAAGAGAAGTGCCAACTGAACAGGCAACATCTTCTTTAATTAAAGTTGCATAGGAGTGAGGATAGCGAGAAGGGCACAGCTGATGACTTGGTACAATTCGGCCGTAAAAAGAAGACTGGATGCTGATGGTGGTTCTGTGGGGACATCTCAGGGACACATATTCTCCATCACAGGCATGGTCACTGTAATTCTTTAGTACCTGTGATATGTAACCTGCAAAAACCATGATAAAAACCATCATTAGTGAAAAGTAGTTAATATTTAGATAATTTACAGCAGTGCAGCCTACAAACACAAAATAACAAGCAATAAGGGATGTAGATTTTATTACTCATCTCACAAAGGTGCAAAGCAGAGACACAATGACAGGGAGATTAGGGACACTTGGTGATTTGACCCTCAGCCATGTTTCATGCCTTTAGTGGAAGCAACATTTGGATGCTCTAAACTCCTAGTTGAATCATACAACTTATTTACATCAGCATATCTGTCAAGTTTACAGGAAATGCAGCTGAGCCAAACTCATAATTTAGACTCAGTGCAGATGCCACATGCAATTTTTGGCCCCCAATACAAGACAGATTTCAATAAACTCAAGTGAGTACAGAAAGCCAGCCAAAAAGGCTGGAAGCTGGAGCACTTTCCCTGTAAGAAGTGGCTTCTCCAGCCTGGAGAAGAGGCATCTTTGGGGGAAAATAACAGCAGCCTGCCAGTATCTACTATGAGGTTATGAAAGAGATGGAGCCAGGCTCTTCACGGTAGAAGAATGGGAAATAACAGGCACAATAAGAAACAAGAGAGTTTTAGACCAGAGATAGGGAGCAACTCCTTCAGAGAGCAGTCAAGCAGTGGAGCAGCTTGCCCAGAGAAGCTGTGCAGCCTAAATTAGTGGAAGTTTTCAAGACGTTACTGGATAAAGCCCTGAACCACCTGGTCTGACATTCTAGAGCAGTAGGTTAGACTAGAAATCAGAAGTCCCTTCCAACCTCACTTTTCCTATAAACTAATGATCATGGGCAAAAAGGCCCAAATGCAGTGTCAGTAAGGAGAAAGTTGGGGTACAACTGGTTGTATGAGGTCCTATTCTATCCTGGCACACCAGTCACATCTTTGATCTCTTTCACATTATACCATTTTAATTCTTCTGGCTGCACCTTCTTTTCTAGGCCTTTGACACTTCCTCAGAGCTTTGCTTTCTCTCTCATTCTGCACAGTCACAATCTTTTTAGAAGGAAAACAATGCACAGAACCAAATCTCTCTTTGTTTCTTAGAGGATTATGTTATCCACTGTAATAAAGTTGTTGACAAGAATAAAGCAGGGGGACAAAGTCTCATTAAAATTACACTGAGTCAAAAGGGCTGATTACAGTGAGGTTGCCATGAGAACTCCCAAACAATCCTAACTTTTGCATACTCAGGGAAGCCTCCTATTGCTGATACAGAGACATCCATTCAGAGAACACTACAGCATGTAGTGACAGCTATGGTTCCATTTAACCCCACAGATCTCCTCTCTCCAATGGGTCTGAAAGTCCCCTTCCCACTACTGTCACCAACACAAACCTACAAGCAGCCACTCCACAATGCTTGTCCCTATCTTCCTCTTCCTCTGTGGAGGAAGACAGAGAGAGGACATGGTGGGATGGCTGCTGTTAGACTCTTAAGAGATGGAATAGAGAAACAACAACAACAAAAAAAAAGCAATTAAAAGGAACAATCCCTGAACAAATTCCTAAAAGGGAATATAAAACTTGTTTTTAATAAATAATGACAATTCTCTTGGTGACCTACAATCACAGAATGACTCAAGTTTCTATCTTTGCAAGTCATCTAGTCCAGCCTTCTGGTCAAAGCAGGGCCAAGTCAGACCAGCTTTCCCAGTTCTGAGCATCCCCAAGGGTGGAGCCTCCTCAACCTCTCTGAGCACCTTGTGCCAAAGCTTAACAACTGTCACAGTGAAACCTTTCAGAGAGAAGACTGATTCCATTTTGTCTATACCTTTAGGTACTTTAAAACAGTGATTTGATCCCACTTTCCTTATTTTTTACTTCTAGATGACCCATATCCAGACCTTTTACTGGGAATAGCTCTTCTTCCATGCCAACACCAAAACCTATCTCAGGAGTGCTGGAAAGACCACCAGTCTCAACGAATTTCAAGGTGTCTAAAACAACTACAATTACTCTTCTTAGAGAAAATCCAAACACAGCAATTTAGCTTCATCATTCAAGCTGCCACTGTGGGGGCTGGATTCTTGATTTCTCTAAATTTTAGCCTGTAGTTCTTACTTAACAGTTCTGCTGCTGCAGTGCCTCGAGGTGTGTGCCAAATAAATATTTACTCAAATCAGCATATTAATTTCCAAGTCCCCTGGGCAGCATTTGCTCATAAGAAAAAAGCTGACACAGTCCCAGTTATCAGAGTGAGTGACAGGGCTGCATCAGATCAGGAAAAAGCATTATTTAATTTTGTGCCTTTATTTCACTTTTTAAGGAAGAACTCTGGGACAAAATGAACTACTGGGGTGGACTTCCTTTCCCAGTTAGTAGAACACATGCCTTGGGGGTGTTGCACACCTAGTCCTGGAATTAGTTCAGCTCTCTCCCTCAAAAATAAGCCAGCTATGCAGGATGGCCATCAGGGCAAGCCAACCACAAACAGAATCAGAATACAACACAAAATGTTGAAATGCACTTTCTACACTGCTACTCCAGTGCATTAAGACTTTTCCCCGAGGCCATCCTATTCAGGAGACAGAGAAATACAACCAAAGTGCAGTCAAGACTCTACTTTCTCCTCTGAATATTCAACTACTCTGTCAGAACAGCCTCCTACGGATTGCCTTTCATATTGCCAGTTCAGGATCAGGGAAGGTTTCAGCCCCTGCAATTAGTGCAGATCACTTGTTGAAACAGCTCCTTCCTCTCATCTTCCATCAGCAATCTCAAAATAACTTGAGTTCACTCAAGCTCAAGATATTGAAGGGATTGAATGCTTTGATGGTGTCTGACTCATAATAAACAAAGCACAATGTCTGAAACATCTGGCACTGACCACTGTCAGAGAGAAGATACTGATTTAGGCATGGGGGTCACGGAGGAGATGATGCTCTTCAAAGCGCAAAAGGAAGTGGCTGTAGAGAATTATTGCCTTTTTTTTTTCTCTTTAAGTGTGTCAGATTTGTAACATTTCATTGGTAGTTCTTTTTAAAGTGTTGGCATTTAATTACCCAGTGATTCATGTTTCAGTAACCTGAAATCTGAATTATTTTCAGGACTCTTGTTGAATTTTCAGTAATAAGTCTCCAAGTAACCTTTTATACCCTTAAATGTCCTACCAGGGAGGGAATTACTCAGACTCTTTTTGCTGAATGAAACACTTAAACATGAAGCCCATGGCAGGTTTTTGAGGATTTTAATGGCACTTGTATACAAGGGTAAGACAATGTTAGAGCAGGTGGTAATTTGATATTTCCTTAAAAAACATGTATTTCATTTGAAAATATGTTAAAAGCAACAAAGAAATCTAAAGAATTAAGCCTATCAAACCTTTTCAAAATGCTTCATGTTTTGAAAACATGGGATAACAAAAACAATCTCAAAATGTTTTGGGGTTATCTCTTTTCTTAAGGATTGTGTCAAGGAGGTGGAATCTTTGATGGTGGGCTTTCATACTCTCAAAGTAAATCAATGTATAGAACTCCAGAGTTAAACATCTCCTTAATTCAAAATAAAAAACCCAGTGTCACCAGCAAAGCAGGGATTTACACTCTGGAGACAAAATAAACAACCAAAAGAAATGCATCACAAAAATGATAGATCATTTTTCCCTCAAAAAAGAAGGAAATGTTCCCTTCAAACACCACTTGCAATTTATTTTTTCAAAGTTGGGGTTTGCCTGCTATCAGCCATCAGCAGTTATTCTACACTACTCACCAAACTCAGTGCTTAATGCTGACTGTAACTTTATCCCTCCCAGCAATGTCAGCTCCTAAGAATCATTTGAACCGTTGCCTCTCCAGAAAACTGTTGATCAGTTCCCATCCAACAGTCAGTTCTAAATCCTAACACACATATGGAGGAAAGAGAAATATAACAGCTTCATACAGAATATCACTGCTTTACAGGAACTGTAAATCTAAACATCCTCCTTTATTACTCTCATGGAGTTACATCCCTTCCTTTTTGAAACCAAAGTAGCTGATGGAGCAGTTGACAAAAGCACAGATGGCATAGGAACTTCCACCTCATCCAGAAGTAGGAAAAACACAGTCTCCAGAATATAAAGGGGCTTTAGAACAAGTCCAGAGAGGGGCATTTCATGGGGCACAAAGTGATAGGACAAGACAGAATGGCTTTAAACTAGAAAAGTCTCCTCTTAGAATGAAATTCTTTACTGTGAGTGTGGTGTGGCCCTGGCACAGGTTTCCCAGAGAAGCTGTGACTGCCTCATCCCTGGAAGGGTTCAAGGCCAGGTTGGACAGGGCAGCCTGGAATAGTGGAAGGCATCCCTGCCCATGCAGGAGATTGGAGTGAGATGGTCTTTAAGATCCCTTCCTACCCAAACTGTTCTGTGATTCCATGAGTTTATGAGTCTGTAACTGTTCTATGATAACAGTAGTGCACACAAACATCCATTCACCTATCCCATTTAACCATGGCTGTCTAAAACCAGCAAGTTCTCTTCTCCTGCCTCCACTAAAACCAGTTCTAGTTTTGCTGGACAAGGCAGACAGCAACGTACCAGCTTGCCAATCCTCAGAACAGATATTTCATCTTTCACCAGGGAATATCTCTGTAGGAATGTGCTGGAAGAATAGAGACAATCACAATAGAGCTAACTCTTTTTACAGTTTGGAAGTAATCCAAAACTTCTAATAAATTACAAGAAAATTCAAAGGATTCTAATGGTTAATGAACTATTACATATAATTAAAGCCAGAGCTTCATAAACATCTGCATTGAGCTATATCCAAGCTATTGTAATGTCTTCTTAAAATATCCCAATTTGAGCTCTTGTGGTTACAAATACAGGAGTACATACATATCACATGGAGACAAATCAATCTCATAAAAACAAAAGGACTTTATACTTAGAAATAAGTGGTTTCCCAATATCTGAAACACATGGAGTCACTGCAATTAACTGATAGTGAATTAAGTATTCCCTTGTTGCTGGTTGACACAGATTTTTTATCTTTAATCTGCTTATTTTCCAAATTAATATTGTTTTTTTCACTATCTGCTGCCATTTTCTTCTTATTTCCTCAGCTTCCTTGCAGATGTTATGCAGACACTGAATGTGGAACAGAACTTTTTTTTCCAGGAGATACCTTAATTGGATACTTTTCTGGAGTTCAGACAACCCCTAAATCGCTCTGGTTTTCAGGCAGGCTGTGGATGGGAGAATTTCAGCTTTTTCTTTGTGGGCAGAGCACTGATACTCATGTCACAGAAACAGTGCTGAGCCAGGGGAGTCGAGTGACAGCCACGAGGATGGGCCAACAGGGCTGAAAGGTGACCCCAGGCAAGGCTTGAAGCCAGAGCAGGGAACTCAATGAGTGCATTTCATACCAGGCATTACTGATAATCCTGTGGGCTGTAGCAGTAAAAGCAGCTCTCTCAAATCACACAGCAGCCCAGTACAGACAAGTAGGGTTTGTTTTGCTTTGTTACTAATGCTGGAGATTGAAATGTGCTATTACAATCCTTCTACAGAGAGATTTGCTTTCAATTCAGCTACTCCCCAAGCCTTTCACCTTTCAGATTTCATACAGCTCTGAACAAACCTGAACATCTTGTAAGCATATTTAGGAAAATATTTTTATTTTAAGTCAACAGTTCCCTGCCCACTATCTGATTTTCTGTACCTCAGCTACAGTTCCAAGCAGCATCCAGTGTTAACTCAGAAAAATGGTTTTGAAAGAAGAGAGAATTTAGAACTGCAGCTGAGTGCCAGCATTTCAAGGCTAAACAAGGTAAGGTTTTGTAAATGCTGACCAATATTTCATAGGTCTCCTACGTTTGTGTAGGGATAAGAAAGTACTGGAAGTTCAACTGGTGAAGGCTAGGGGTGACAGGAATAAAAACACTGTCATTTTCAATTCTGCAGGCTTGAATATTACACAGATACTCTTGAGGATTATTGCTAATTATTCCCTTAAATCCCTTAACTCTAAACTCCTACAAGATGTAATAAAACACTACAGCTTTTTCCACAGACAGTTGGAATTACTCTGAAGAATTAAAAAAGCAACTCCCACTGCAAATATTTTTGGTCTTGAAGTTTAAACAATGGGTCTTAAAATTCAATACAAAAAATTTTTTTTTGCTGTTTGAATATCATCTTAGATGATTTTCTTTGACTGTCCCATAAGACCATAGTTTCTTGAGAGCTTACTTTTTTTCTTAAAACCTTTACAAAGGCTTTACAAAAGCTATGGAGATGTGGAGATTTATTTTTTTCTGATATTCCACATTTTGAAAAGACAAATGGACAGAGTTTAAAAAATTCTCTTTTTTTTTTTTTTTTTTTTTTTTTTTTTTTAATGATTGAATCAGGGAATATTTATCCTGGAAGGACCTCTTGCAGGTCACCCAGCCCAAACTGCTGCTTGAAGTAGGGTCAATATTAAAGTGAAATCAAGTTGTTCAGTACCTTGTTCAGCCCCAAGCAAGGGCTGCCAGAAACAGGGATTCCCTGTTGCCTCTGAGGCACCTCTGCCAGTGCTTCACCACCCTTGTCATTCCTTTTTTTTTTTTCAATTTTTTTTTTCAAATAAGTGCTTATAATTTCCCCTGTCACAACTCATGTTTCTTGCCTCCTGCCTTATTAGCTTGCATGGAGAGGAGCCCAGCTTTGGTTTATGTTATAGCCATTTTCAGGAAGCAGAAGGAAGCATCTGGATACTGCTTAGCTCTCTCTTCTCCACCATCCCTCCCATGCCATGTGCTTCAGGTTCAAACTATCCTCCTGGCCCTCCACTGGACTCCCTCCAGTTTGTCAGAGTTTCTCCTAGAATTGTGCACCAGTATCATGACTGGTGATGATGCTGTGTTACACTACAACGGCACAAAGACTTTGACTTCAGAAGGCTGAAAATTACTCTTTTATTCTTGGGATGTGTCACCCCTTTTACACTATTCTACACAGACCAATTCAATTGGTGACAAGAAGACAAACTTCTTCAATCACATTGGTCAGACCAGAGGGGCATCAAGAAGAAGTCCCTCCTAGGGAAAGAATGTAAACATGTTTCTTGTTTACAGAAAATTCCATGGAAAAGGAATTTCAGAAAACTAAACATCTCAGGCACGAACCAGGGCTGCAGGTGATTCAAGGTGTTGATCATCCACTTCTTTTGGATTTCAGGAATTTCTAGAACTCTTGTTGGACTCAGCTGTATGGTTGCAGGCAGCAACGATTTTGCAAGAAATTTGACAGTACAGAGAATTTGGTTGGAAGGTGCTGCACCAGGACTTCACCAGCTTGCAACCTTCTCTCCAGCTACTTATTCCTGCTCCCTTGTTTCAGACCTAAGCCTCATCCAGTGATTTGTGTGCATGTGATGTATGGAGGTGGCAGCAACCACAGTTGGAGCACAGGTCAGAGTGTCCATGGATGTGTCCTGCCAGCGACCAGAGCAAGAGATGGCGTGCTCACTGTGTAGGTACATCTGTGACCACCACTGACCATCAAGCTGGGCTAGCTGGCAAGTAGAATGAAAGCTTTGGGAGGCAGGTATGAAAGCAGCCACAGGACAAATACTGCTGAGACCAGCAAACAAAAAGAAGCTTTGAATTGTCTACAGGAGGTCCAGGAGAGTATGGGAAGACCAGAAGTCAACAAAGAAGCCCCTCTGGATGCTCCCATCTGTGTGAGGTGACAGGATCACAGACACAAGTGCCACATGGGGTCTCTGGGTCCAGTTTTCAGAGGATGCACTTTGAATGAGTGTATGTGCATATTTCCTACTAACAGGCTTTTATCCTGCTCAGCTGGAGAGGGGAACAGGATAAGACCACTGGTGCTGTTTGTGTTTGTGTAGAAGCCAAGTGTTTCTGCTCGTGATCTGAGTGACCTGACTCAGCCACACTGCCAGGAACAGCTGCTCAGCACCACAGCTGCCTGCACCTGGGGCACAGGGCTGTTGTTTCTCTGCCCTATCAGGCTGCCAGATTTGGCAACTCCTAACCCTTCTCATTAAAAATTCCATATGTACATGTGTGTGTGTGTGTATTTACAAAAAATATGTTTCTATGTAGACGTTTGCACACACAAGTGTCTTTAAAAAACCAAGCAACTTTGGTTTTATATTTTACCTAATTTAAGTTGCAGGAGAACCTGAACCCCTCTACAGCTGAGGAGTTCACTTTTTTGCAGTACTAAATTCCTTGGAACTCTCTGTTAGAATAGTGTCATAACTTCATAAATATTAATATATTATATGAGTAATATGGTAGTGTTATAGCATTATAAATATTAATGTCTTGCTTTAATTGAAAAAAAGGATAACTTGCAGTGGTATGTATTATGTGTCAAATACATAAAGTATATTGCACATAGTGCAATCAAATTTATAAAATATATCTTATGGCATAACCAGGTCGTCTTGGGAAGCCTTATGGGGTTTGTTCAGTACTCAGAGAATGAGAGCTGTGATTTTGAGAGAGATTTAGACTCTACTTCCAACAGCCTCCAAAGGTCAATTCCATGCACTGTGACAAGCTGGGCACTATTTCATTCCAGAGATACAGCTGCAGTAAGGCTTAAGGTCATCACTTTACAGCTGAGGGAACTACACGAGTGATACTTCCTGAGCAGCTTCAACTGGCTCTTTTTCCTTGGCTCTCAACCAAGTCCCTTCCAAAACACAGTCATCCCACACATAAATCACAGCGCTGCTCACTCTGGCCTTGCCATTGCATTCTAAGTAGCAATAAAGTACTTACACCATCTCAGCCATGCAGCTCTTGTAAATTAAGTTATAACAGATTTATTTTATTCAAAGGACAGTTTTATCTAGGTGGTTTATATACAAGAGATTTTTAACAGCAAAACTGCAGCGATATAATTAGTCTGCCATAATTATACCCATATAACACTTCATGATACATGCATAACTAACAGTTCACCTTTCCTCCTGTATAAAAGCCTCACTGGTGTTCATTTGGATTTGCATTTTCACAATAAAGTCCTTTTGAACCCACCCCTTCAGGTGACAAATTCTTATGAAAAATTCAACCTTGAAAATCAACATCATTACAAAATTAAAATGCAAATGGAAAGAGCCTAGCTAAGAAAAAAAAAATCTCAAAGCTTGGTGTCTTCCTGCAGGTTTAAGAGCTCAAACAGGATCTGTCCCCATGCTCAGCCTTTCCTAGAAACATCACTATGTCTTAGGGCAAGAGACTGATAACTGTTCTGCACCTTCTAGTCCAGACACTAAAATTCCTGAATTCAAATTTGTGTTGTTTGGCACCTCTATCTCCATCAAATCCTTTCTTGGGCCCTCAGCTATATCAGAAGTCAATGCCGGCAAGCACAGTGCCTGACAGCAGCCCCCTGGTTCACTCTTATGCCAAATGAATACACCTTTTTTCTTGTCTCTAGTATTTAGAAAGCATGGGATTTACCAGTTTACCACATACCAAAGAAAATTTGGTCCCAAATCTTCTCTGGAAATAGGAAATATTTGGCAACTGTCATGAAAGCAGATTATGTTTACCTCTGGTAAGGTCTCTAACAGCTCCTTCATGTCCCCACATAGCATGACAGTGAGAGACAGAGCAGCAACTTGGGAAGTTTGGGAATGATCCAATTTGACCAACACTCAGGCTTTCACCATTGCAAACACAGAGGACTGGGTTTGATTTTATACCAGAACATGCAGCAAGGGAACTATAAATCAGTCATTCTATAACTGTGAGTCTCAGCAGAGCTCCAGCAGAAGATGTGCCTAAAATCACCCTGGCCTTTGCCCACAGCTTTACTGGGAGTGACAGGGAAGTATCCTGCTACTACCCAAATTTAAAAAAAAAGGTTTTGCACAGCATATCACACTGGGACAAAGAAAATGGTTATTTGACCATACAAGTGACAGACAAGACCTCATGCACACAGACCAATTCTTTAAGCAAATCAAGACCTCAGCCATGACAATCTGAAAAGGGCTAAGAAACACCAAAACTGATTAAACAGGTTTCTCCCCATTCAGAAGAAATTATTCTGACAAGACTATGAGTGCAGGGCAATGGCAGATTTATTTAGACTGGGGCAGGAGGTAAGGCATTACCCCACGGGACCTGCTGCAAAAACTATCACAAGCAGATGTGAGTGCTTTGCACACAGTGCCAGGAGCCAGCTCTGGGGCTCTCAGAGTGACCACACATCCCTGAAAAATGTAGATTTCAAGTGACAGGTGAAAATGTTGAATAATTCTTGTGATCCCAGAGAACAAATCTGAAATCTTGTTACCTTGCATGAAATACTGCAGTGTGACTCACATGTGGAAATACCAACTTGGCAGGGAAAAGTTTTCCTACAGGAAAATTCTTCCAATCAGGTTGTAGTCTCCCACACTGATTTTAAAATGTAGTTCAGCACTACAATGGTCATTTTTATTAGAATCTTCTTTGCCTTGCAAACTAAAATTCCGGGCCTCTCTCATTTGGTGCTGTGCAATTGATAGAATTGGCAATCTCCATGCTCAAGGAGGTCAAATCACTGGATTGCTTTCCCACCTGGCAATTTTTCCAGTGAAAAAGGAGAAAATTTTAAGGGATGATGACAAATCACAGCCTGTGTTGGGAAGGGGAATTACTTCTCATAGACATTCAGCTTGACCTCTGCTGAGACATTGCAGAGAATCCACATTTGTGATTTCCCTCCAGACTGGAGACCTCATGCTTAGTTCTCCCAGAACCTGCCTCCCAAGACAATCCAAAAGTTAGGCAAAACTTTGTTTCCAGCACTGGGATTTTCACATCTCCCTTTTCCTTCTGCTTTACATTCCATATTTTATTTATTTATTCTTATTGAGGGTAGATTTGTCAAATTTAATGAAAGCAACAGCTTCGAAACAAACTTGCATCCTTTTCCCCAAGACCTGCAGTAAGAGCAATGGTGCTGTCCTCTGCATGACCTTTGCCTGTGAAATGCATATTTCTCTTTGCTTTGGCCAGGCCTTGGCAGCTTTATGAACCCCAAGAGAGGAAAGAAAATGAGTAAAGACTGAGACAAGATAGAAAAGGCTAAACAGTGAAAGGATAAAGCAGAGTAAGGGAAAAAGAAGGAAATGAAAAAGGGAAAACAAAAGAAGACACAGGCTGGAGTAGACATATAAGAAGAAAAATCTCTTTCTCATTTGTCAATTAGAAGTGTGGTCTCAGGAGCTTATCCTGACAGCAAGAATCAGCTGGAAGGATTGTGGAGACTGGGTTACTTGAAACTGGAAGAACAGAGAGCAGCCTTAAAATAGTAAAAAGGAGAAAAGATAAAGACTTTGAGCAAAACTATCCATTTGTAAGTGACCTGGCTTTATGTCCTCATGTGGTCTATTATTTCCAAATCTTACCTGCTTGCAAAAAGGAAAAACAAAACAAAACAAAACAAAACAAAAACAAAAACAAACAAACAAAAAAAAAAATCCAGGGAAAAATGAGAGCTCAGAGAGACTGTAAAAAGAGGGGGGTAAAAAAAAAATCAAAAAGTTGGTTTACATAAGTCTCTCCTAATTTCTGATGTGCTCTATCTCCAATGACCTGGCTACAAACCTCAAGTATTGCCTTAACAGAACATGCAGTGTGTTGCATCTGCCACAACCAGGCAAAATTGCCAGATCAGCATTTGCTGTTTAAACCATTGAGTTGAGCCAAGAGGGAATTCATTATTCACCAGCAACTGGACAACTTTAAGCCATGATAAATGTTGTCAGGATAGCAGGAACAATGACTTCACAGGTAAATTGCTCTTTTATTGTTTGATATAAACAATACTATCAATAGACAGGCATCTTGAGCATCAGCAGTCCAAGCTGTAACACTGCCCAGGCAGCCTGAAGTCACCAGACCCCAAGTTACTACATGTTCCTCTTGGAAAAGACAGGAAATTAGTACTTGGGAGTAAAGGCAGGACAGTCTCTGTATCTTGGGCTGGAGATCAAGTATTAATGCAGGAGTTTCCTTTCCACCTGCTAAACAAGCTATACCTTCCTGGTGCTCGTGTAGAAAGCTCTGAGCAACCTGGTCTAGTGGAAGGTGTCTGTGCTCATGGCAGAGGGTTGGAACAAGATGGACTTTAAGGTTCCTTTCGACCCAAATCATTCTCTGATTCTGTGATCAAGAATAGTCACCTCTGGCTGGAAGCCACAAGGCCAGATAGAGTTCCCAGTGCACTTCATCTGGTATCAGTTTCACCTGCACCTCAGTTTTCCAAGTGTTAGCTGAGGATGATCCTGCCTCTATATCCATGGGAAGACCAGGGAAAAAAAATTAAGGGCCTGTGAATGTGAAGTAGCAGGGGTCACAGAAAGCCTGGGGATAAAGAGATATAAATGCAGACTGATTTTTATTCAGGACCACTCAGTAGCACTTCAGGATGTGACAAAGGGGATGAAAGGATACACAAAGAGAGGGAACTGCTTAGTCTGGAATATAAGTTAATAATAATAATAAAGACATCTGACTAACAGAGAAAAGACAGAACAGCCCCATTCTACCACATCACCCAAATCAGCCCTATAAAGGCATAAGAGAGAACACAAAAGGTATTTCTCCCACCTCTAACTGAAGCCATTCCCCATATTTGCAATTTCTTTCAAGGACAGAAATAATATTTGGCTTCCTTGGCAACGAAGCACAAAGGGACAATGGAAAGCCGACAGTGGAATTTATGTAGCCGAGTAGGGCACTCACCCCTTGGAAGGGGACAGCAGCCGGGCAGGGCAGACAGGCCCCAGCAAAACAGCAGCTAGAAAAGCTTTTTGGCTAAAAGCTATTTGTGCTGCTTTGACACAGAGCAGTTGTTTTGACTAATAGGTGAGAGAAAGGGATTTCTTTAGCAGAGTAACACTTTGGAGGGCTCTTTGCCTCACAGCTGTAACGGCAGCTACATCCACAGCGCACGTTTTCCTTGTACCTTTTGTTATCCCAGACCAAAACACACCACAGGCCCAAACAGCTTCAGGGGCAGCTGCCTGGAAAGTCACTGAGGATTGTGCTCATATATGGACAGTGTTACAGCTAAAGGCTGTGATCAAACTGCAAGACCTGGAAGCGTTTCTGAATTGCTGCATCTGAGTGCATGTCTCAGCTGTATCTCAAATCCATGCTGGATTCAGACACATCATCCTTCCACAGAAAAAAAGTGATTTGTTTGTTTGTGTTTGGCTTTGGGGTCTGTTTTGGTTTGGGTTTTTTTGTTGTTGTTGTTTTTTCTCTTAAAACACCTTAGATTGAAGAATATTCTCTCCTACATTATCCTGGTTTGGGTCAGGGCAGGGACCTGCACCCAGGTTTTGTGCTGTTGAGGCTAATGTCATGTTTTCTAACACTAAGAAACACCTCTGAACCTGTGTATGGCATCTGCATACTTGCAGATGACACAGAACAAGAAGGAGCAGTTGACAGACCAGATGGTTGTTCCATCATTCAGAGGGAATCCTGACAGTCTGCAGAAATGAGCAAACAGGAATCTCATGAATTTTAACAAAAGGAAAATGCCAAGACTGCTCATAGGGAGCAACATCCCTGTGGACCATGTTGGGGAACAACAGGTTGAAAAACATCTTGGTAGAAAAGAACCAGGGTTTCCTGTTGGGTGCCAAGGTGACCATGAGCCAGTAATGGGCCCTCAGAGCAAAGGCAGCCTTTGGGAGCAGCATCAGCAGCAGGTCAGGAGAGGAAAACCTCCCCCTCAGCACTGGTGAGACCCAGCTGGAGTGTTGTGTCCAGTTCTGAATTCCCCTGGGCAAAAAAGAAATTTGCACACTGTTATGAGTCCATCAAAGGACTGCTTAGACTGGACAAGAGAAGGTTCAGGGGGATCTTGTCAATGTGCATAAATAACTGATGGGCCAGGGAGTAAAAAACACAGAATCAGGCCCTTCTCATTGGTATCCATTGAATGAACAAGAAGCAATGGGAACAAATCAAATACAGGATATTCCATTTGAGCATGTGTCTGTAACTGTGAGGGTGATCAAACTCTGGAGTGGTTGCCTAGAGACATTCTACAGTCTCCAATACCTTCCAGATATTCAAAATCCAAGTAGCCAGAGCCCTGAACAAGCTGCTGTAGGTGACCCTGCTCTAAGCAGATAGGCTGGACAAGATGATCTTAGAAGTCTTTTTTAACTAAATGATTTTATGACTGTGATTTTCCAGCCTCAGCCATTCTGTGACATAGTCACTTTTCAGGATGCATGGACATGCCCCAGTCTCCTTTAAAACAGCTTGGGGAAAAACAAAACAAAACAAAACTTTGTTCAGAGTAGAAATTCTGTTTGTCATGACCCCAGGTGCATTTCAGAATCATCTCAGCTGTGCTCACATAGAGATGCCTATTATTTGTGCTTGAATTGTCCTGCAACAGAGTTCAGGAAAGCTAAAAAAGGCCCTCCCAGGTACATCTCCTGCACAAGCAGCAGCACTCACCTTTATAAACAATATTATCATTCAAGAAAACTGCTGCTCCATACAATGGAAATGGCCCTGGTACTCTGACTGCTGAGTAAGCACTGTAACAATATCGCCTTTCAGGATTTGTTTAGTCTTCACATTTGTGTTTATTAATTAGATTTACTCTGATGCAAACATGGAGACTGCTACAGGAACAGAGTTTTAGATAACGGATTCTGAAAAATTTCTTATGAGTTTTACATAATGACTTAGTGTCCAGATGTTTCACAGCCAACAGCATTCCCTTGTAGCCTGCTTGACTACTTCTGAAGTTCTGTCTCCAAATCTCAACAAATGCCCTCCTGGATCACCACAAGAAATCTCTCAGCAAAAAGGAGAAAAATCAGGCAGGCATTACTGTAATGTCTCATGCTAAAGCACACACCCAGCTCAGGTCTGAAGTGTCACACAGTGAAAGTTCTGCCAGGTTTACTGCAGGTGAAAAAATCCCAAGTAAAAGACAATGTAAATAAAACAAAGTAACCCGAGTAGTAAAAGTTCTGTGAAAATGTAAAAATCAATATTCATTAATAACCAGGAAAAAACCCTAGGAATTATTAGGAAGGAATAGAAGGCACTGCAGAAACCACCATGGAGTCACTGCATAACCATCCAATATCCATACCCAGAAGAGTGTTTGCATTACCAGATCCACCTCCCACCTCTCTCCCCACTCAGAAATCATGCAGAGAACTCAGAGACATTTCAGATAAAGGTGTTAAATTGCAACTAATCCTCTTCTACCTGGAAGACAGGCAACTGGGATATGAGAGAGACCACCAGAAAGTGGAAGTGAGGAATGGAGATGAAGGGATTGAAAGTGCTTTTTCTTTCAATTAAATTAAAATCCTTGGTGGAAAAAAAAAGGGGGGATTTTCTTACTACCTGCAAAGGTGAACTGTGGCACTTGTGGCCACTGCACTTCTGCAGGTCTCAAACATTCACACAGACCAAAACCACTACAACATCCATGAATGGAAGAAAAATCCACCAAGAACCAATTAATTCATATAAAACTCTTGATTTAAGAAGTTCTTGAGCTGTGATGTTGGTCAGACAGGAGAAGAAGTTGTCCAGAGTGGTTACGATGGTCCTTCAGCTCAATCTGGTACAGCTGCTCTTGCATGATGATTAGAGTACCCACATCTCTGCAGTGCCTATGCAGAGAGCCCAGGGTCTCAGATATAGAAATCTGCACGGTAGATTCCAAAGAAGTTAGGACAGAGAAATCCCAAGCCTACTTTGCACTGACTTTTGCTCTCAAGCTACCCAAAATATCAGAAGGTAAAAGAGCAATAATAATAATAACAGCAATAATTGAATTCTCTGGAATAAGCTGGAGCATATTAGTTAACATGTTAGTACAGCAGTAAAGTCAACAGGCCTCTATTATTAGCAGGTAAAGAAATAGTGGAAAGGGACATCATTGCCACAGTCCCATGAAGACTGGACTTTGCAGGGCACTTCAGAATCAGGTGGTAGGTTTACTAACTGAGTCCATCAATCAGATTACAGTATCTGTCCCTGTTTCTGTACCCTGGAGTTGCGGTACTGAGGTGGATTGTATTAAGCAGAGTTAAAGACAAAAGAGAGAGAAAAGTGAAACAGGAGAATGCTGGAGAGAATGGAGATGAAAGACATACAGGAAGGCATTGGATAAATGGACAAGCATTTATGTTGTGATCAGCTAATGCACAGAGATTAGCATGCAAGGCATTTTCTGAAGACAAGAAATAACGTCCTGTCAGCCACAATGTGATGTACAAAAGACAAACCAGCCAAATGTTTAGGAAGCTGTAACTCCATCTTCCTTCCACTGCCTCTCACCCTTGAGGTGGGAGGGGGGTAGGCCAGGAGAAAGGTCAGGGGATGAAAACAACAGTGGGGAATTGGCAGAATGCCTCAGGTTCTGTGGAGCAGAACTGTCCCTCCCAGAGGATAAACCAAGGGCACAAATCTTGGGTTTCCACAACGCGCACAGTAACAAGGAGAGAAACTTTGTGGATACAGTTTCAGCGTAGACATTACTTTCTGCGCATTGAGGAACAACAGAACTGTTATATCTTGGCTAAGCTGTAGGGAAAAGCACCAAAAGGTTCTATACATTGTTTTTAAAGTCGTAGGGGTCAAGCAGAATTATTCTCCAAAGAAATACAGAGCATTTAGGTAGGATGGAAATTTTCCTCTGGACTGCAAAGAGTAAGACAGCAAGGAATAATTGCCTAAAAGAAATTAACAATTCCAAAAAGCAGCTTTCAGAGCTTAGTGACTCTAAGATCTCAAAAGACTGAAATAATTCCTCCCAGCAGCTCTTGTTCCCTACAGAGAAAGGAAAAAATTGTAGGCTCCTGAGATATTTCCCATCTGGGAACAACAGCTAAAAGAGACTGATCTGCTGCTCAGAGCCTCACGTACAGCTCTGTGATCCAGGGATTTCCAAAACCAACACTAATATAAGGAGCCTTTCAACAACCAATCCAACCCAGGCAGAAGGGCTGGCAGAAGAGTTTTAATATCTGTTTCTTTCTCCTAAGACACTAGACCTAACAAGAGTGCAATGCAATTATTCTTCATTCAGGCTTGACCCAGCCTGAGTATCAAGATGTTTTTCAGATGAGACAGAGGGGAAAGGATCATAAATAATTGGAGCAGTTCTCAGCATAATTCATGTGACAGGACACATGGGTGCCATCAGTTCTCATGGTCACTCCAACCCTTCACCTAGCTCTCAATCAAAATATCAAAGGAAGATTGAAGGGCACAGCCTTCCCAAAAAGAGCTGGAGGTAGCTGATCCATGGCAATCCTCCTGGTGGAAGGAAGGCTTGTGTGAGCTGGAAGCTTTTGAAGTCCTCAACTAATATGCCCATCACTGAGAAGGGTAATATTGACTCAAACCCAGTTTGATGTTTCCAGGTGACTTGGAGCTCTAAAAAACACAAACCCCCCCGTATTTTAGCACCACATCACACTTCTCAAAATCCCATCTGGGAGCATTCCAGTCACCAAGCAAAATATCCACTCATCTGAAAACTGGTGGGTCTCCAGAGTAAACACAGGAATTGGGAATTTACCCAGTTCTAATGTGAATGATACAAAGTTTAGCCACTTCTGCCTTCCCTGTTTGGAATACTGAACACATTTACCACCACAATACCCATACAACATCCTTATTCAAATGCAAACTCCCACACCAATGAGCAGAGGAGAGCGTACCTGCTCTACGCTGCTCACAGCTGACTTGCCACCCACCCCTACAGAACCAGATCTAAGCTGAGACAGAGTTCATAAGGACGTTATCTTGCAGGCATCAACCTCATAATAGGGCATTTAAATTTACATCAAAATCTGGGCTATCAATATTTGCATCTCTTTAAAGTCAACAAGGAGAAACAGTCACCTCCCAAGGACAATTTGTGAGCTGTCCCAGATCCTTTTACCATGAAATTGTGTAATCTCTGTTCTTGGTGCTGCTCAAAACCCAGCTGAATGAGACCCTGAGCAACTTCAAAACCTCTGTGGTTACAGCTTTGTTCCCGCTCCAGGAAAGCACTTAAAGACACTCTAAGCCTGTGCTGAAATCCTCCTCTCTTCAGCGGCCAAGGGACTGATGATTCCTATCTCCCCTGCACTCACGGAAATCCCAGTCAGACAGAGATGCTGAAAAACTGAAGAGAGTTCACCAAGAGGACCACCAAGATGATTAGAGGGCTGGAGCACATAACACAGAATGGTAATGAAAGTATCTTTGTTTAGTCTGGGAAAGATTAAGGGCAGGACCTGACTGCAGACATGCACTTCCTAATGGGGTTGGTTATTGAAGAGAAAGCCAGATCTTTCCCAGAAGTGCACAGAGAGAGGACAAGATGCAAAGGTCAGAAGTCGTAACAAGGGAAAACCCAGCCAAGGTAAAATTTTCACCAGCAGAGTGGGTTAGTCCTGGAACAGGTTGCCCAGAGAGCCTGTGGAAGCCACACCCTTGGGATATTTTCAGGGTATATTGGGCAAGATCACACCACCCTAACACAACTTTGAGGTCCACCTTGCTTTAAGTTGGGGCTTGAACTACAAGACCTCCAACAGTCCCTTTCACTTTAAATCCCTTGATTATTCTGAGGTTGAATTCCAGTCTAAATTCATTGATTATTCTTTAATTGCACTCCAGTCACTATCCATTGATTATTCTGTGATTGAATTCCAGTCCTTTAAGAGTGTTTAATTCTCTTGTACAGGCATAACCACATGGTACAGCAGCACTCCACAGGACAGGTATGATTTCCTGAGTCAGGGAGCTGTTCCTTTATCTCCTCTTTCCCCCACCAATTTTAATCAAAGTTTCTCTTGCCAAAAGATAGAATGTTTTATTAAATATGTTTTGAATAATTGGAAGAATTAAAGCTAGTAATAGTAGACTAATTTCTCCATCTTTTGCTTATCTTCAGGCAGCTCCTAAGATTTCCATAATTATCATAGTCTGCTCTGCTGGATTGCTGAGAATTAGTAATAATCTACAAGCCTTAAAATTGTATTTCATACTGCACATTGCACTTCTGTGAGGGAGGAAGCATGGAGCATGTTAGGAACCAGCCCAATGGCAACAATAGGAGCTTTTGTAGCAGGGAATGGCATGTTGCCTGGGAATGGAGCAGAACAACAAATTGATACGACAGGCTTTGCCTGCTGTGGAAGTATTAAATCTCAGCTGATAGTGGAACTATCACTTTTCTCTGAAAAGCACCATGGTCTGAGCTATGCTGTCTCCCTTAACATAAAATGTAAATGACCCGTGGACACAAGGGGAGGCTGGTGGAAGTCCTATTCACCCTGGAGGCTGGGAAGGTCATTTCCTAGACAGCTCCTAAAATTAAGCATAACAATATGCAACTCTCCCAATCCCAGACAAGTGAGTCTCTGGGGCAGTGAAGCACAGAGAATCAGATTCAGGAGCACAGGTCCTCTCACAAAGCCTTTGTTTGCACATCAGTACACTCAAGTCAGCTCCCTCATTAAAGCCAGGACTCCTTCACCTTAGGGCTGTCAACTTCTACCAATGCACTCTTTGGAGAAGGGTAAGGGCTGGTAGATTTAGCTAAAGCAGCAAAAGTCAGTAAAATAGAAAGTCCTCAAGGGTAACTGAGCCGGTGTCACTTGAGTGCCTCTCTTCTCCCTCAGCGGAGCTATTTGGATTAGTTCAGGCTCTGGAAGCATCCTAAAGCTCACTCATTGACCATGAGGCAGCTCAGCAACAAGGGGTGGCAGCAGCTATCCCAGCCTGAAAATTATTTTTACCCTGCAAGGAAGGTGGGGGAATGCATTTGGCACTGCACTGACATATTGCAATCTAGGACTTCATGCTCACTTTAGGTTAGGGAGAACCATTTTTTAGGCATTTTTAAAGCATCCCTTAAACCAGCACTGCAGTCCTGGCCAGGCCATAGCAAAGTGTTCAGGGTCACCTATCTAATATTGCCAATCTACTGAGCTGTGTAGGAGTACCATCACCCCAGGGCTCCTCTGCCATCTGTGGAGATGGAGGCACTTCAGCAGGGCATTTCAGCCAACCTGGCTTCAAGTTGGCCTCTTGTCCCTTCACAGATCACAGGGTGTGCCCAGGACACCTACATTCCTAACACATTGTCTTTAAATACAGGAGTGAGCTGGTTACTTCCGCCAGTGCTGTTTAAACTTTTGACAGATGTGAATTCATCTAAAGAAAAGAAAAATCATCTTTTTTATGTCTGAGTAACAGCTTCACAAATCCCTGACTGATTTAAATCCCACCCAGGTATTCCTGAGCAGTTGGGTCTAGAACTGATCTGGGACTTAGTTTGGGACAACCGACCATGACCCTGCTCCTCAGAGCTGCATGTGCTGAACTAGGGTGAGAGTTGAGCTCACAGGGGAGAAGTAATTACCAAAAAACTCTGCCACAAGGCCTGGATGCAGCTTCAGAATTCTATCAGACCCCTGACACTTCATCACAAGTGCACAGTGAAAAGGAGATGGAAGTGGTTTGGGATTCTAAAAGGAGGGGGAGGGAGGGGGAAGAATGCCAGCAACACTGTCAAAATGCACATTCAATGTTCATCCATCTCCTAATTCCTTTTCTTAATCCTTTTTCAGGAGAAAAGTCATCCAAGCTAATTAGTCCAAAGGTTTATGAAGGAAATAAGTAAAGCAGACAGCATAAAGAGACTACTCCTTAAATCTGAAGAGATAACAAGGGAAGTTTCCCTCAGCATTAGACCATAAATTTCCCAGAACCAACCTCTCTTCATTTTACTGCTGAGACCAGCAAGTTTCTTAGAGTTCTTGGTTATAATTCAGAAAAACATAATTAGCACACAGACTGCCTTTAATTAGCATATCTATTCAAAGAAAGGTGCTCACCTATGAGGTTGTCATGATAAATAATTGTCCTTTTCCCCTTGGTCCATGTGATCCCTACCTGATCCCTCTTGGCAGAGAAAGGAGAAGGTAGAGGGAAGTGTGGGTAGCAGCTGTACAACTCAAAGTCTTTCATCCAGACCTTTCCCAGGACTGAGAACTGGAACAGCAGAGGTGAGAACTAAGAGGTAAAAGAAGGATGTGAGGAGACAGGGGAATCTGACCCATTTGTTTGCAAAAAGAAAAATGTGGCTTCATCAGCAATGAGCAAACTCACTATCCACTCCTGACAAAGGACAGAAACATCTAATTTTCCCTCAAATCTCTCTCCCTCTCCCTGTGAAGATGAAGGAGGATTCCTCAATGAGATTTCCACCTTTTTTAACTCCCATACATGCTTGAGACATGCAGCCCATGAATTACAACTCAGACAGGCTAACTCAGTGCCCTAACTAGTGGGTCATCAAGAGCACAGAGAGCTGACCTGGGCAGTCAGGCTCTAGTTCCTTGCACAGACAACAGAGAGAAACAGAGCACATCAATCAGACCACGAGAAACAAGGGCCAAATATATCAGTTATGGGAAATTTTCTTCACTGGCTAAACAAAACAGCAATGACAAGTTATCCCAGAGCATCCCCTCATATCCACCACTGTCAGTCAACAAAGCAGAAGGGGCAGTGGGAGTTGTTTCAGAGGAGGTCATCTTCTAGAAAATGGTCAGCTTGCAGGAGAAGCAAGAAAAAACATAGCAATAACATAGCATAATTTATAGCAACTACAGAGGGGAGATTTGTGCTCTGCAACACCAGAGCTCTTCTTCCAGTTTGTTTTGTACATTAATAACCCCACTCATACAGCAAGGGGTTTGTGGCTTCAGAGATTCACTGTCCTTGTATGACATCACATCAGGTACAACATTTACAAGCTTAAAAAAAAAAGCAGCCTAAAAGCAGCACTGGTCTTTTTGGAAGCTCTTACCAATAAGGGAGCCTCACAAAGACTCTTAGGAAGGGGGATTTGCAGGGGATTAGGATTAAGCCAGTTTCAGTTACTGAAAAGTGAACTTCTGCCCAGGGAATTAGGGCTGGTATAGCTAATTATTTGGCTTTCTTTTGCTTGTATCTTTCACTACCAAACATTAGAGCATGCTAGGGAGACAAAGAAAGGAAGCCAGACCTTCTGCAGTCAACAGGGCCACACACTGCCTGAATGAACATAATGTGATGGGGAAAAGAAACTCTTAGAGAATGTCCCTATGTAGCCCTCTAGGCAGGAATTCCAAGGGACAGGGTCACTCCCAGGGCAAGAACACTTTGAGGCTGAGGGAGAAGTGAAGATCAACCTCCATCACTTCTCTTTGAAGATGAGCACAGGGTCCCTTTGGACACTGTTGTTACAAAGACCATGAGAGCACAAGGGACACTGTCCGAGGTTCGCTTGTGGCACGGCTCACTCCAACCACATCACACATCTTGCTGCTGTGCTGAGTGAAATGTGAGGATTCAACCTTAATAAAGCAGGAATGTGCCAAGAATGGGCACATTTTAATGGGTAAAGGGATAGACTATGTTTCTGTGGCTCCAGTTATGTACTGAACTATTTTGTGGTGTTCTGAAGTCTTCCTTCATTTCATGAACTTCTCATTCTGACCTCTCCCATTATGCCCCAGATACTGTCCCTGAAAGTCTCACCAGCTGCCCCTACAGCACCTGGTTTGCCCTCAGTATCAGAGTACCAATACCTCAGCACCAACATTTATAATTTTTAATCCACTCTCTGCTGCAGTTGCCTTACAGTCTGCAACACAAAAAAACACATACCCACATGAAGACTAACACTTAGATTCTGAAAACTATTAAGCAGGTTTTGGAGATACATGAGCTAGGGGAGTCACACAGAGAAATCCAGTCTTTCACAATCCATCCACTCTTTGCAGGAGGACTCTATCAGGCATTGCCTTCCGTGCAAAGCTGTTATGGTAATGGAAAAACAAAAATTGAAGTTCAATTCCCAAGTTCAACAACAACAAAAAAAGTCTCCTGTTTTCAATAAACTTGCCCTGCTTTTCTGTCAAGGGAAGTTTAACAGCTGCCCACTGTTTGTCTTTGATTTTCTCACTTGCAATACTTTATTTCAAAATCCCAAAGATGGTCTCTTCTGCTGTAGGTACAGTGAAAAAGCCCATTTAGTTGAAATTAGCCAAAGAGAAATTAATTTTTCTCATGTAAAACAGCTTATCATGACAAAGTGAAAGGTTAAGCCAGAAAGGTTTCTAACCTCATAAACCACAAGCCTCAAACAAGGGAAGAATCAAGAGACTTCTATAATCCAGCTCTTTGCAGAATAACCACTGAAGTACATCAGACCCCCTGAGTCACCCTGGGAGAACAAAACCACAGCAGAGCAGGTTAAGGAGCTAAAACTTAAAAAAATTATTCACTTCCAGAGCCTTGTAAATACTGATTGCTGGAGTAGTCAGAGCTTGATCAAGTGTTAAGTTCAAGAACTGGCATAATTTCTGACACTGGACACAATTTCAAGCAGAATCTAGTGCTATTAGGTCTTCTAGGTCTAAATCCAGGCAAATATTTTATGTATTTGACCTTCAACTCAGGCAAGATAAACTGCTTTTGAAAAAGTGAGCATGCCTTCACTCATTTCTCAGTAGACTAGGGCCTTGGTCTGTGCAGATCTGAGGTATTAAATCATCATCTCTGCCATACTGAGCAAGGTGGATTCTTCTGTTTCTGCCTCCCAAAGTGGGGAGGTCTGTGCAGATGTACCTGTTCCCTGTGTCAGTCTAAGAGAGGCCACACAAGACATCTGCACTTTAATTCCACAAGAGTCAAACTAACTCGCCACACCACACAAAGGTCTAACCTTCTCATCATCTCCTTCATGCTAATACTATCCACAATTTTACAACAACAACAACAAAGATTAGGAGCTCAGCTCCAGAAGCTGCTCTTTGGCAATTTTCCATAGCCAAATATAGTTGCACTGCAGCGTTCTTCTTCCTTGCAGATTTCATACTAACATCATCTGACTGATGGCACTCAGTCTCACACATGCCAGGATACCTCTGGTGCTCCATCTTCCCTCTCTGCTTTCCACAGAGAGGAGTTCAAGCCTGTCTGGGGAGACTGTGGAGATTGTGTCAAGAGTGAGGAAGAAGGGAGAAAGTAGGATTTTATCAAACAAATCCACAGATCATCCTAGAGACCTGCTCCCATGATTAGACTTAGAGCAAGCATGAGGCTGCTTCAGTTTTCTGCTGATTAGAAGTAGTCCAAACTGGGATATGAAACAGGGAAAATGCCAGACAGCTAATATGCTGATCATTCATTTTCAAGTATGAAGAGGAAAGCCAGCACAGCTGTCTTGCTTATCATAGCACACAGGTAAATCCTCCTGACTGAATATCAGCAGTCCCCCCGCCACATTGGCCTCCTCCAGCATTTGTTCCCACCTCCAGGCTTTGTGTTTTGTCTAGCAGAGAGCAGGTGAGATTGGCTGTGTGGTCTCATAAAGCAATTCTTAGCCCCAACTTGCCTGCTTGATCCCTCTGCTCAACAAAAATAAATAATTCAGCTTTCAGCCTGATTTACATGGATGCTTAGAGGCATCTTGGTTCAGAAAGCAGCAGCTCAAGTGCCCCTGGCAAGCAGGGCATGAGATGAGCTGCCCTAACTACCGCAAACCAAGGATTTGGAGGAGGCACTCACAGCCTTCAGCTGTTCTCTTGTTTCACCTCAGCCTTCCACATGGGCATCACAGCAACTGAGTGGAGGGCACATGCAAAATGTGGGGATATTTTAAATTTAGGTGTGTCTACCTGCATAGCTGTGGGCTGAAGGAACTAGAAACCTATTTAAAAAATCAAAGCTATTTCTGTGGGTAAGGATCCAAAGGAAAATGCAATGTTGCCACACTTCCAAAATGGTTTTCACTATTGTTTCTTTTTGATAAGGATGACTCCCAAAGCAAGGTGCTGGGGCAGCTACAACTTTAGGACAGCTGACACCCACGTCCTTGGGCTGTTCTATATGGGATAGGTTCTTGTCCATGTTAGATAGAATTCTCTATCCTGGGCAACTGCCATAAGTGCTGCAGTTTTATCACAGAGTCATTTATATTGGAAAGGACCTCCCAAGACCATCAAGTCCAACCTTTGACCAATCACCACCTTGTCAAACAGACCATAGGTGTAAGTGCCACATCCAGGTCATTCCTTGAACTTGGTGAAGATCAGGTAATATCTCATACACCAAAGGAGTATTTCACAGGTTAGAAGAGCTTCAAGTGGGGGATTCAAAAAGAAATTGACTCTATAAATCGGGCCTTCAGGCACTTGTTAATATGGCTCTACCAGCTCCAAGGCAAGTATCCAAAAATAATGTTCATTCTAGAAAAAGAGTAAAGGGAAAGAGTTAACATCTCTGATTCTGAAAAAGTTAAAGGATCCTCAAAGCCAAAAGCCTCAAAACATTTCATGACATACAGATTTGTTCTCTGTCCCTCCCTATCCAAGATGTCTCTACATCCCAAATCCCCATGTTGCCGTTGAAATACCAGCCTTAACTTACATGAGCCACTGTTTTCCATACATCAAATTAAGATAATTAACTGAAGAACAGTGAATAAATACCTGCTTAGATTAATACTGCTCTCCTTCTCATACAGAGAGGCCAAGTTAGCCCAGCATGAATGATCCCATCTATCACTAATAAGTTGTTCCACATTTACTGAAGACTTGATCATGGGTGACTAAGTGGCTTGTTTGAAACTGGGATGGTGTTGATTTTTAAGTGGAGAAAAGATCAGAGACCTCCATTAGTATTCTCCCTGCCTGGCTGCACTGATTCCCAGCCATAAGGGAAGGGGGATTTTCTCTGTGTTTTTTCACCTCCCTGTCACAACAAGAGTTTTAACTAGACTTCAAGTAATGTTTGGATGCAAAACAGATGTCACTTCCTCCTCACATCCCCCTGAAGGAATTCGGTGCTGTTTTCATGTGTGCTGTCTCCCAGGATCCTGGGGATATCCAATTTCCCATTCAAACACAGGCAATAGAAAAAGCTGAAAGGCAGATTTTTGTCGATTTCTCTTCTGTCCCATGCCTGAACTTGTAACATGAATGAGGCTTTTGGTAGCTTTGTCCTTCCTTTTTAATAACTACTTCATTTACCTCTTACAAAAGCCAGTCTTTCCTCATTGCAACCTACTAATAAGATTCCTCCCACATCACTGAAGCCCAGTTGTGCCCAGAAACTGGGTTATTCAGGAAACAAAAAGTTTGGATTACAGAACCGCTGGCATTCAATGCCACTGCACCCCACCCCACAGCTCAGCTCTTCAGCTGGTAGGGATCCTCTTCCACACTTCCAGAGTGGCAGAACAGGCTAAACAGCCACACACTTGCCCTCCCTGAACAGTTTACATCTTTGGGCAAGAGAAATCTCTTAGATGACAAACTAAAATTCTGCTGAGCCAATAGACCATTCCACCTCATCCAGTCACTACATGCCCTTGTCAAAAGTCCCTCTCCAGCTCTTTTGCAGCTCCTTTAGGTACTGAAAGCTGCTACAAGGTCTCCCTGGAGCCTTCTCTCCATCAGTCTGAACAGACCCAACTCACTCTGCCTGTCTCAATAACAGAGCTCACGGCCTCCTCTGGACTCATTCCAACAGGTCCACAGCTTTCCTGTGTTGAGAGCCCCAGAGCTGGATGCAGCACTGCTCATGGGGTGTCACAAGAGCAGAGCAGAGGAGGAGAAACCTTTCCCTTGACCTGCTGGCCACTCTGCTCCTGATGCAGCCCAGGGCAGGTTTGGCTTTCCAGGCTGCAAGTGCACTTTGGCAGGTCACATTTGAGCTTTTTATCCACCAGCGCTCAAAATCCTTGTCCCCAAGACTGCTCTCAATCCATTCACTGCCCAGCCTGTTTTTGTGCTTGGGATCACCCTGATCCAGGTGCAGGACCTTGCACTTGGCCTGGTTGAAGTTCCTGTGGCTCACATGTGCTCACCTCTCAAGCCTGTCCAGGCCCCTCAGGATGGGATCTCTTCCCTCCAGTGTGTCACCTGCACCACACACATCAGTGTCACAGCAAACCTGCTGAGGGTGCCTCAGCCCCACTGTCCAGGTCATTGACAAAATGTTAAAAAGTAGCAATCCCAATACCAACCCCTGAGGAATCACACTCATCAATGGTCTCCACCTGGATATTCAGCCATTTTCTACAACTCTTGGAGTGTGACCATCCAGACTATTTTTTTATCCATTCAGAGGTCCATCTTTTAAATCCATGTCTTTCCAGTTTAGAGACAAGGACATCATGTGGGACAGTGCCAAGTGCTTTGCACAAATCCAGGTAGATTACCTCAGCTGTGCTTCCCTTGTCCACCTCTGCTGTAACCCCACCACAGAGGGTCACCAAATTTGTCATGCACAATTTGCCTGTAGTGAAGCCTCATCTTTTGAAAAATGTTGAATTCTCCCTTCTGTCCTAGGCTCCCTCTCAAGCCACAGAGGCACTTTAGCTGTTATAAGCATCAGCTGAAAACCTGCACCTTTTTTTAAATGAATGTTTCCTTCTTTCGTTCTCTTAAGGAAAGTTGCTTCCTTTTCCATGCCCAGATGAATTAAATAAAGAAAATGGAGGGATTTATTACCCCTATAAGTGCAGGGTCTAATTCAATCTTACCATCTGATTCAGAATAGACAAGAGAGGCAGAGAGGAAGAGGAGACACAGAGAGATGAAATGACTTAGGGAGTTCACATTGCAATTCAGTGAAAGTAACAGGGAATAGAAGCCCAGCCCTGTGCCCTCCTGATACTGCTCTACTCATCTAACCATTAGACCATGAAATCTCCATTTTTTTCATGGCTGAGAAGATTTTGAGAGCTCTAAGCAGTAATAATAGGAATAATCCATTTGAGTATCCTAATTACAAACTTTGATTTGGGCTTCTTACTGCAACAGTATAGCTGTGCCAGGTCACAGTATTTCTGACACTGTGTCACACGTAGACATTAGTAATAACAAGCTCACTTCAGCCCACTTCCATCAGCTTTGATGTGTTCTTACACCAAAATATGAGTCAAAAGGAGGAGACCAGCATTTGGCTACTCAGCATTTTGGCTGCTTTGAATGTGGCTGCTCAGTGCAACCCTGACAGCTTTGTAATAAACACAGCAAAGGTTTTGGAATGACAGGCAGGACTTAGTGCTTGTTTCCTTGATCTGGGTCTGTTTGGTTTCCATTTACCACACTCACACAAAGCAAGGTGTGTAGACAATGCAGCGCAGGGAGAAGACTTCAAAGCAAATTCCTCTCCACAAGGGAGAGTGGGGTCCCCTCAGAAAGGAGCTGTTCCACTTGTCAGGCCAATTAGTGGCAGCTCCACTGCTTTGGTGGGAGAAGTGGGGGAGAGAGTCTGGTGGGGAGAGGAATGAAACCCCTTCATGATTCTTTGAATCACCCCTGAAATATCCTGGGAAAATCTGCATGCAGCAACATCTCCTATTTCCTCAGACACTCAGCCCATGTGAGGAGGCTGCCAAGAAACACTGGGTTCATAGTTCATGACTCTACATTGACAAGTAGTGAGGGACCTCCTCTAGAATTTGCCATGGAAAATCAGGGAGAAAGGAAATGCACTTCAACTGCTTTTCCAGACCCCCGAGCCTTTGACAGTTCTCCCCAATAATAAACAATGTGGATCAGCAATTCACAAGGAGCCAAGCACTAGCACCTAAATTAGAATTCTTATGAGGAGAAGCTGAGGGAGCTGGGGGGCTGATGCTGGGAAAAAAGGAGGCTCAGAAGGGTCCTTATTGCTCTGTAAAGCTATGTGAAAGGAGCTTGTAGTGTGGCAGGGGTTGGTCTGTTCCACCAGGTAACAAGTGACAGGATGAGAGAAAATGGCTTCAAGTTGTGCCAAGGGAGGTTTAGATTGGATATTATTATTTTTATTTTTTTTTTCCCCACAGAGAATGTTGCAAAGCATTGGAACAGGTTGCCCAGGGAAGTTCTGGAGTAACCATCCATCCCTGAAAGGATTCAAAAAATGTGTGGATATGGCACTTAAGAACACAGCTTAGTTGTGAACACAGTGATGCTGCTGGGTTGATGGTTGGACTTGATGATCTGAATGGTCTTTTCCAGCCTCTAGCAATTTTATTATTCTAGAAGGGGAAAAGTAAACCAACTTCTTGCCAACTGTTAAAACAGCTGAAATAAAGCTGGTACTTGCAAACACACAATAGAACTAAGAATGGCAGCTATGAGGACATCTGACTCTGGAAGCTTTTGTGTGGCACCAAGTTATTTCTTAATAACTTAAGTCTTAAGTCTAGCTTCATGAATATGTGGCACTTGGGATATTTCCTCCCCAAGTGGCCCTTAGAACATGAGAGAAGGACCAGAGGAAGTGTTCCTCCTACCAGAAAGGACAAATACATCAGTGCTGAAGGCTATGTAAAGTTAGTCCAATCCCTGACCCCTGAAGAGAACATGTTCTCTTCTCAAGTGATTGTTAATATATTATCTGTGTGCATAGTCTTACACAAGGGCAGCCTTGATGCTCTGTTTGAGGCCAAATTTGAGGCTCTCCACAGAACTTCACCCTCTGCTATGGCGGCACCAGGGGAGCTGGTGATGTTAGAGGCAGCCCCAAGAACATTCTAAATTTTAGATTGTGCTCAAGGCCTTGCTTATCTCACAGCTTTTCACTTCTGCCCATCCATCCCATTCACCTTTGTTGTAACGCCATAACATTGATACTGCCTGGAAATCTTCTTCAAAGGGACCCCTCACAGCCTCCTGCCGTTACTGTGGTTACTCCACAGAAACACTTTCTCCAGATGCCCCACCATGCAGTCACTCGTGGATTTACACAGGCCCCAGGTGATTTCCTACTCTCTTTGGGCTTCACATATTTGCAATCTGACAAGAAAGAATGCCCTGATCACCTATTTTTCTTTTACAGCCTCAAAAATAATTACTGGTGGATGCCCTTGTAACCTTCAAAGCAGCCCTCTGGGCCTACATGCTCAACCTTAACTCCAGAAACTGGACTTCAACTATTTAGGAAAGTGCCAAGGGACCTGTCTGACAGTAGGAGAGACTATCAAAACACCTTGGCACTATGGTCATGATCCATGATTTCATCTATAAATCACAAGGGAAAAACAAGCCAAAGAGAGGATACAGCCAATACCAAAATTATGGCTGAGCAGGAACTTCTCAGGAACACTACAGTTTCATCATGCAGAGTCTAAAAATGACTGGAGGATATCAATCCCCAAAATCTATGGCAAATAATAAAATCCAGGGAGAATTATGGTTTATAAAGAGAGAACTCAGCACTTCAAAATATCACTTGCATGCCAAAGCATTCCCACATTGTCAGAAAATAACATTAAAGAACAGTGATATTGCCCTCACAAAAGCAGGTTCCATTGTCTCAAGGTACATCTTAATTTCTGTATTATTCATCTTCAGAAAAATGGATGTGAACATTTCCAACAGCATGAAGCTGTTGGTTAATTTGATTTCATCCCCTAGATGGACTGTTATTGGGGTAGGTGTTTGGTCTAAACTCATAAAACATATTCAGGTCTCCAACTGGGTATATGTGAACATTTCTCCTTGCACAAGCAAAGGCTATTTTTCAGGCTGCACTGCCGTCTTTTATAATCTTTACTATTGATTTTAGTGTTGCTTAAAAAACTCCTAAAGCAATTAAAAATTCATTGTGACCAAAGTCTCCTATCAGTTTTAGATGATTAAAAGAAAAGTGACTGTCCACTTCACTATTAATTTTTCTTTTCTTATTACTTTTCCTTTTTTAAAAAAAATCTTTTGAGAAAAGGGATTTTTGTTTGTTTTCTTCATTTAAATTTGTCACCTTTTCCAAAATTTTCAAATTCAAAAACTGGGATGGGAAAAAACTCATAGAAAAAAAAAAAAGGGAACTTGTAGGACCCATTTTCCTTTATATTTAAAATAAAAACTGTCTGTTTCTTGGCATTATGTTTTACAGTGAGATGATGTTTTTCCACCACCACAATAATAATTGACACTTTGGAGTAGTCATTTGCTAAACAGCTTTGAAGTATTTGGCTGGTCTGTTAAGGCTGAGGTGAAGTCATGGTCACCCTCAAAAAGCAAAATTTTCCATTAACCCATTTGCAAAGTCCAGCACGGAACAGGCTGGACTTCTCTCCATCAAACCTCCTCCCAGGATCTGCTGGGCTGCCTTTGTGCACGGTCAGCTCTGCCTGAGAAAGCAGAGCCCTGCTTTCCCAAAAAGGCCAAGGCAGAGCACATCCAGGGCAGGCAGGGCAGGAGGGAGGAGAAGCAGCTGGGGCAGGGGAACAGCAGGGGCAGGAGAGTTCTGCTGCCCATGGCTCAGGCAGTTCCTCTCTTTCAGGACTTTCCTTTGAAAGCTGTCAGAGCCAAAAGAGAGCAGCCCATTCAAGTTCCAAATGCAGAGGGTCTCCTTGGCATAAGCATTTTTAATCAGTAAAGAGCAAATCTTAGCACTGTGTGGGACCCAATTAAGGAGGTTTCAAAGCCAGGCAGTGCCATTAAGGGTGTTTAGCCAGACCTCCACCATAACACAGGCCTGAGGTGTTCACGTCACAAACCTTTCACTGGAGCTCAATAACTTCAAAAAGAGGCATTCACTAAGCAAACCCTTGCACTTCGGATTGAAAAGCTTCAAACAAGCAAAAAATCTGTGGCATATCTTCATAAGCTACACTAACAGTTAATTTACCCTCCTTGTTAAATGCTCATGTCTTGTTTCCAGTGAGCATTACTCACAACTGGATACAGGCGCAGGCACTCTATAACTGAGGTAAATGAGTGTATTTTTCTCCTTTCAGTTCCTTTTCCTACACTTCTGGAATACAAGATGAGATCCACTCGTGGTAATTGAGCTGTTGACAAGTCTTCCCAGCCAGGGACTAGAATTAGTGTTGCTAACCTTCATAATTTAAATTTCAAACCCAATGGTAATTGGTGTTTTTCTTGGAGCTCCATCTCCTGGAGACAGGTGATTATGGGAGAACCCTTATTTTACTTACTTTCAAAGTACATTTTAGACACCGTAGAAAAATCTAGAAATGCTTTGAGTAACCCCAGCAGATGTATGGGTACAACCACAGACAGATTGAATTAATTCTAATTTTACTTATTTCTCAATAAAGTAATTATTATTGCTGTAGTAGATATCATGATTTGCTGTTGTTGAGTGTTTGGAGGGAGAGAAACTGCATTTATCCCCAAGACAAGTAAAGGCTGGGAATATCAAAAGAACCAAAAAGCTCTTTTTCTGGGGCTGAGAAAAAAAAAAGAGGTGACCGTGAGTTTTGAGTCTTGGACAGTCACCACTGGCAGAAATGACATAGGCACCAAGGGAGCTCACATCAACACTACTGGTACCTCTGGAAGATCCAGCATCAACTCTCATCACTGGAAATATCCAAAGACTGCTTTGCCAAAGGAAATCTTCTCTAGCCAAGACCTACCAAATTTTTTACCTGTGAAGGTGGTGAGGCCCTGGCACAGGTTGCCCAGAGAAGCTGTGGATACTTCATCCCTGACAGTGTTCAAGGCCAGGCTGGAGGGGACTCTGAGCAACCTCATCTAGTGGAAGGTGTCCCTGCCCTTAACACAGGGCTTAAGGTCCCTTCCCACCTAAACTATTCTGTGATTCAACAGCTCTAGGCAATATCAGCTGAGACGCAGAAAAATCAGCATTCTCCTGATCTGAGCATGTCAAGGCAGATGCACATGCTGCATATTAAAAAGTGCTGATATTAAAAAGCAAGTGTTGGCACAAGACATGCAAGTTCTACAGAGCAACTGAGAAATGATGACTACTATAAACTATTGCTGCTACTACTTAATGATGATTCATTAATTGAAAAGGATTTGTGTTACTTTATTATTTGAATGTGTTATTTGATTTGAACTATTATTTGATAGTAAGTTTAACAGAAGACAACAGAAATCTGATTGAAGCTTCCATACAGGCTGGTCCACGTGGATTCTGAAAACCAAGACAAACATCTTTTACAACACAGGGTGACCTCCACAGTTTAATAAAAGGCAGCACCAAGTAATCTGCAAGAGCATTCAGGATGTTCAGCTTTCACATTCCTCACATGTTTTTCTTCTTCTGAATCTGCACTGTCAATGTTTGTCTCCCAGTTCAATTTGCCTCAAGGGTAATATAACAGTCCTCGTTTCCCGCCATGCACAGGGTTAAGTCAGGCCAATTCAATCAGTCTCCCACTGGGCTCAGACAAACAGCCCACCCCAGGTAGGGGGGAGCCCACTACTCTGAGAGTGACTCCACACTATTAGTAGCAGTTGACACCCTCTTCTCTCAATAAAGTGACATTTTCTAGTGTCTGCAGTAAGCATGGAAGATGTTTTCTCTGGGAATTCAGCCTCCCTTGCTCAGTAGGAGAAAAATCTTACTTCACATAGAGCAAATTTCTGCATTATTTTTGACTATTCAATGAAAATTTCTATTCACTCAAGGCTTGGTAAACAGATAATTTCCTGAATTAGTGCTCTGCAGAAAACCATTTGACAGATTAGCTCTTCCTCAGATGCGGTCCCAGGAGACAATGTCGGAGGTCTCCTCTGAGTAAATGCTGATTTTCAGCACTGTAAATGCTTCACCCTTTTTGCTTGTATTTACTTTCAGTGTGTGGCAGGCAGAAGATAATCCCACAGCTGGCATGTGGTGCATAATCTCACCATGTTTTTATGTGATTTTCCCACTTACCTCTGCATTGTACGAAGTCCCAGCTTATCTGCTCAAGCCTCATCATTACCAGAAAAATTTCCACACTAAGTCTTCACTCAGCTGAAATTCTCTTGATAACTCTCAGTATTCAGGTAGCACATATCTATAAAAGGTTTAATCGTCTTTAATTTATTAACTCTGATTTCCCTTTATCTCAAAATACAGTACAGAGGGGAAATAACTAGCTTCCACCTATGCTGCTTCTTCAGCAATGGCATCAAATAAGAGTCTGCCATAAATCTCTAACTTACAAGCACATTTTAAAAGCACCAGTTAATCCTTTTAGAAGTTTAAAAATAAGTTAAATATTAATTTTATACGTATGTGTTTTAAAAGTTTATGCTCCTTTGGCTTTTTGTTTCAAAAGTGATTTTTGTGAAAACAAAAAATATTTTCAAACAGGAAATTCCAATTTGATTTGACTGAACCACTGCTCTGATTTTTGCAAAATTATTAAAATAATTTATTTAGGTATAATACATTTAATTATATTTATATATATATATAATAAATGTACATAGGTTTTTTTAAATCCAGATACACACCAAAATTTAAGATTTCCCAAGAATCATTAAATATTATTTGAGTCTCAATCTCCTTTACAATGGCAATGGACAGCACAAATGCCTCAAAACAGAGAGGGATAAGTAAGGAATCCAGGTTTGCTTTTAAAAGCAGAGTAAAAAGAATGTATACTCCTCCTAGAACTGTCAGATGGTATCAGCTTCTGGCTACATCTGCAAATGGGAAATGATAGTGCAGAATGACAGTCCCTAGCTGCACTTGATCAGGACGGCATTTTCAGCAGTGACAGCTGAAAACACAGCAGGATTGATGGGAAAGGCAACCTTCCCAAAGGCATGTGCACAGGCATTAGGCACCTGTTTGCTTTATTGACAGGGCGGGCTTTGTTTCAGGAGAATAGCAGGCATATTTCATCTTCGTGTCAAAAGACACAGTGGCATTAAAGGGTAGAGAGTTACCTCAGGAACAAAACTACAGTCTTTAATCATCCTCATCTCCATTGTCTTGGTCACTGGAGCTGGATTCAATCACTTCACCCTTGTGTTGTTCTTACTCCCCACTTCCACCACGCTGACTTCGAAAGGTTGGGGACTCCAGCCCTCATTCTAAAGGTGCTAATTACAGAAAACTGGCAACTCCAACAAGTTGTCAGAGTTCCAGGTCAAGTAACACCAGAGAATAAGAAGGAGATATTAATTATAGAGAGTGGATAATTGCTTCCTTAGCAGCTAATCCTCCCATTCATCCACCTAAAAGGTCAGATACAGAAACCCAACACCCTTTCAAAGTACAGTGAATAATCTGTCCTTGTGGCCCTATGCCAGGACTCTTGGCCATGCGTTAATCTGGACTACTCAGGGGCAAAGAGCCTGCGTAAGCATTTAAAGAAAATGTAAACACTCATCTTTCTTCCTGCCCACCTGAAATAGGCACCTTTAAAACAATCAGGGACAGGCATAAATGCAATTCATCACAGCCCGTTTCTGTTGTTTAGCCAAGACAAGCAATATCTCAGTGTCTCATTATGCAAAGACAAGGCAAAACACAAGAGCTGCCAGTCTGTGTTCACATAAACTGATGTGAGGCACAACTGTGCTTAAATAAAGATCTGCTGGCTGAGGCATTAATTTCCTAAAATGAACCCTATTGACCAACAATCTTGGATGTACAATGTGTGCAGAAAGTCACAGCAAGGTCTTTCAGGCGAAATATTCCTGGTCTTTCAGCACTCTTTGAGGAACCTACAGCATCCATCACACAAGCAGACTTGCCCCACTGTCTCTAACTCTTTCCTCCAAACCATGTGCTCCATTTTATTTTGGTCAGACTATTCTTACATCTCTGTGTACAGCCCTTCTCACATGGCAGGCAGAGGGACAGCAAGCCACATAGTGGGGAAAAAACCGTGGGGCCAGGAAACAGCTGGAAATCTGTTCTCTACTGTGATCCCTTCCTCAACTCCTATACACATTCTTCTTCTCCCAGCTGCAGAACAAGACCACACTTCAGAATTAATATAAAATTAAACCCATCAAACTCACTTTTAACAACTTTGAACACGCAGAGGAAGTTCTTGTATTACAATGCTCAGCATTTTGAATCACAAAAGCCATTAAGTCAGATTTCCTTTTTGGTAAGATTAGATTCCCACTGCAAAATTTTGTTCCATTCCTTATTCCAAAGCCAAACCATCCTGGTACTTTAAGACCCAGATTCAATACTATATTTGGCTCTCCAATCCTGCTTGGAATCCTTACTTCCCACCAAAACACAACCAAGAAGACAGGAGTTTAAGCAAGAGCTACAATGCTGCTTGGTTAAGATCCAACCTAAGCCTCAGTTCTTCAAAGTATGTTTGGAGGAACTGATGTCTGGAGAGCTGCATCTCACTCCTTGTTGTCCAATAAAGCAACAAAAATGAAACTGAACATGGAAGAAGCTAAAGTCCAGCCCCCCAGGTAAAGAGGCATCATTGCAGAGCAGTATTTTCACACAAGAAAACCACCTCAAAAGAGGACAGAGCAAGGCAATTTTACTCCCTTTCCTGTAATACCTAGACAAATCAAATAAGCCTCAAAATATTTTTATACAAAATTGGAGAAACAAAGAACAGGCCTCACACTAAAGAGCTGACAGGCAGACAAAAGGATGTTCTCCACATTGTTTTTAAAATGATGTAATATATTTTATTTCATTTGTTGTCAACAAGTCCCATTTTTTTTCTTTCCTGCGGGCACCTTTTGCTCCCCACACAGATCAGAATATCAATTCATTACAGGAAAACAAAAACTTTTTGCTTTTGATATTTAATATCAGCAGCTCGTTTGGCTCACATGGACAGTATTCTAAGCCCATATTTCCCAGTCCCTGCTCTGCTTACTGCTCAGAAAGTGACTCTGAAGAGCTGGGGAAAGTAGCAGGAGAGATACAGGCAGAGATACAGACTGTACTTCCCTCTTCAGTTACAGCTCTGCTGCCTTGGAAAGAAAGAGCAGGAGGGAAAACTTCACAGCCTCAGAATTGGGTAGAATTCGATCTTCCCTTCAACACCATAGAATCAAACTCCGTAAATAATAAATCCAGGTCAGTTTTCAGCTACAATCCTGTGGCAAAAAACTCCACTATCTGAAAAGTGCCAACTTTGTGTTTGTACTACATGTTTAAGGTTTTCCCTCTGGTTTTAGACTTTTAAAAACAACTTTACCTCACCCTACTTGCTAGTCAGCCTCTGCCTGTAACAATCCTCAGAGAAATGCCTTTGTTTTCTTTCCTGTGAGGAAAAGCCTGCCATAGAGTGGGCACCTCCATGGCCTGGTAAGTTGGCACTTTGTTCTGCTTTTCCACTCCAAGAGCTCCCTGCAAGCCATCAGCTGCAAAGCAAGCTACAGAGGCTGCCAAATAATTTACTGGGCCATTAATCAATGTATTCTATACCGGTAACTTTCAAACAGATAAAAGCCATGCAGGACCAGAGCAGAGGTGCCAGACTGCCCATGCTTGGCTGATCTGTACTTGGTTCAGCTTCTTCTAAAGGTAGAAAAGAAGAGGAGAGGTTGGAAAGAAGCTGAGAGGGCTCCAGTAGAAATATGATGGTACATTAAAATCATTTGGTTGAAGCTATTTTCCTGCTTCCTCTCCTATGATGGAAACATCCAATTCACTCCAGAAATTGCCAGTTCTTATTGTGGTTAGTTGAAGAGGTACCCAACCTTTGGTTAGGGCAAGTCAAACAGATTGTTTATTCCAAACAGCTTTATTTACAACGTGAGCACAAACAAGACGCAGGACAGGACATGAAAATCATATCTGAATCCCAAAATCCACATTTCTGTCCTGTATATACAAGTGACAGATGCATTTTTTATCAAAATATACCTGGACGAGCACCCATCAGGTGATGTGGGATCAAAAGAGTCCCTCTGTAAGACTGCCACAGGTCACAATAATAGTTCAGGTGGCCAGAAGCTATTCCCTGTCTATACATTTAGTGGACTCAAGAGAGACGATGTCTGGGAGCAGAGAAGGTCAATTTTCCTGGCAAATACCTCCACTGCAGGAAATTCAGGACACATCTAAATGTCTGCCCTCCTGACCACAAGTCCCCAGACATGCAGCACACTCACATCTTACTTCCAGCTAAACCACTGGAACTGGCAAAACTTTACTCCAGGTCACTGGGCTGGCAGAGAAGTGTGGGAAGCCTCCTCTGCCCGGGTGAGCATCACCCTGTGCCGTGCCCAGGCTGCAAAGGCACAGGGCTGGGCACAGAGCTGACCTCCTTCAGGCACATGCTGGCAACCAGCACCACCCAAAAAACACAACCCATCCCTTCTGCAAGGGACCCACAGTGCTGAACAGCTCCATCCCAGGACGACCAATAGAATTCTCATGGGGGCTAACTCCAGTTAATGTTTATGTGGGGTTTAACCTGACCACTTCCTTCCAGGCTTTTACTACCAGCCCAGTTTGAATTTCCACTGTTCATTGACACAAGCGTTACCAGAGAGAGGAGCTCTGAATGTCTCCAAGCCCATTTACCCTCCACCACACAAGGTACAGGGGTGGGTCCTGTATAAACAGGGTTTTTGTTTGAGGGCGCCTGACGGAGCAGAGCCTGACCTTTCCCCTTTGGGGAACAGCAGGCTTCAATCAAACCTTGCTGAGGGTTGGGGCTATTTTCCCTTCTCAAGGGTCAGGGTGATGCTTGAACTTTCCTTGCTTCAGCTTCCCCACCCACTCCATCAATCTCCCCTCTGCCCCCTACGACATCTGGGGCCACTCTGATTTACGACAGCCCTCCCCATGGCTGCATCTTCATGGGGACTTTCCCTGACACTGCTGAGTGCCTCTGCTCACTGGAGTGCCTGGCAGTCATGTCCCCTTACAGCAGGGGAACCCACACACTTTGCAGAAGAAAGAAATCTCTTGCTAGAGTAACATTTTCCACATTAAATTCTACATGACTGCTCTTAGGAAGGCATTAGGTTGGAAATGGCTAAGCTGTATGTATTGTGTCAAAGTGTTGCTGTGTGCATGGCATTTATAGGTAAAAAAAAGTGTTGATTTTTACTCCTGATAATGTGCACAGGACTCGAGATGGGGGCTAAAAAACTACAGCCCTTATTGCTCTTTGGGGATGGAAAGGATGCAGCTATGTTTAACCTGAGGCACTCTCAGGATGTACACAGATCATTATCACTGCAGTATCACTGCCATCAGACCCACATTGCTGCCCATTTGCTGAAGATCCAGCCCCTAGAACTTTCATAATACCAGATGCACTAAACCACTATGAAAAAGTTCCTCCTTTCCCCTCTGCCAGGAAATACAGGTGCTGACTGGCTGTGTGCCAGTTACAAGTACATTTTTCAATAGGGCCTCTTATCATAAATATACTTTTCATTATTTCACGGCCAGATGAAGCCTGGCCATTGCTTTAGAGACTAAGGACTCTTATCAGACTGTTCCAAGTTTGGGCACTCCTCAGTAGAACTGTTGTAATGGCCCAGAGCCCAGAACAAGGTTTTTCCTGCACTGGATGCTCGCTAAAAGAAAATAGCACGGGGCGGTTGCCAGGTGAAGTGGCCAGAGTGTGCCACTGGATTTCCTTGGCTTTTGTTTTAGGCAATACAGTCAAGCTTGGCAAGGACTTCTTACTGTTTTTTCCTGAAAAAATATTGCTGAGGGTAGGTGACAGAAGTAAGGAATGAGTGTTTGTGTCGAGCATGGAGCAAAGTGGAAATAAAGACTCCATCCAACTTCTTCCCACTTACCTGTGGGTATCTCTTGGGCCTCAACCCTGCAGAGAGACTCAGGATGGAAAGTGCTTCAGCATGTTCTGATGCATCAGTGTGTACCAAGAACACAAAAATGAGTGGAAATTAAAGGAGCCATTGGGTCCTCTGTGAAAACAAAATCTGGTGACAGCACCTGAGGTTGGGCCAAGGCAAAGCAGAGATGTTCCTGTCTCAGAGGTCACTCTTGAAAACTACAGGTGCTTTTCTTCTTCATTCTTTCATCCTCTAAACCTCTATCTCTTGCTTACTTCCATAAGGATGAAAAGACTGATGTCAGAAAATGAAGAGCTGAGCCCAAAGCATTGTGCTAAAAGAATCTACAATCTCATCCTCAAAACAAGTATCAGTATTTCTGAATCTATAATCTCACATATTTGTGGATAGGGGGACACCATAAATACAACTTTCTCCACAGAGGTATTTAAATTATCAACGTCTTCTAAAAGAATGAGGTGTCAGGATTATTTCTTCTTGTTCAGCCACTAATCATCCAAGCACATCCATACAATGCCAGTGCCTCATTAACTTTTGCTGGATGACTGTCTCTTACTGCCCAAAACTGATCTAAAAGGCAAAAAAAACCCAAAATTATGCAGGCCTGGATGAAACCCACAAGTCCCCACTCAGCTGAGAAATCACAGGGGTTTTTGCTCAGAGAAATCACATGCCAACTCTTGCTACAGCTTTTGTTCTTCAAAGCTACTATTGGCTCTCCTTCCTCCCAAATTAGTGGAACCACTATGCCAGGCCATCTGGCACATCAAAATTCATCTTCACATGTTGTTATCCAACCCACTGACCCCAGTGTTTCCTCCCACTGACTAATGAGATTAGCCCATCACCTCCTAATTGCAGCAGTTACACCTTGTCTGCTTTACAACGCCCAAGAAAACAAATCCCCAGGTTGTTTCAGAGTGAATGAATGTCATTCTGTTCTTTAAACAAGCACAGCATTTCTAAGAATAGGGGATGGCACATACATCAAAACAATGAGTAGAGTCCTTAGGATGGAAAGTGAAAAATAGAAAACCCAAATACACTCACCTCAAACTACTGAGGCCAGTGTGGATCCTTGGGCTTGTTTAGTTCTATCAAAGCAGTACAGGGAGTTTTACCTGGTGTTCCTCAGGGTAATGGACCAACTGCAAGGCTAATCCAGCACAGAGGTTCCTTGTAAGGACACAGACAGAGGGTGGTATTCCAGCTTCACACCTCACACCCCTAATAGGAAGTTTTAAGGAAGTTTCCTGGAAAAAATATCCTAAAATGTCCTAAAAAGACAGTCAGAAGGAACCAGCAACTATGGATGGGATGCTAGAAGTAGCTGTAATGCAAGTCAGATGATGCATCCCCTAGAAGTCCAAAGCAACAACTTAGGTGAGATTAAGGTCTCTGGAACAGCCAAGGAAAAGAGAATTCCACTGGCAATGGTACAATCTGTGCCTCAGTTTCTTCATCTGCAAAATAATGCCATTGGTATTTATTCTCTACATTCATTCTTCATAAATGATCAATGACCTCTAGCTGTGGAGTTCCTCTTCATAGATTTATTGAATGTGCTTGAACGTGTTAGCTTGAGATGTGCTGGAAATTCAGGACTAGAGGAAGAAGTGGGAAGAAAAATTACAGCTTTGAAGTCAAGCTAGAACATTTAGTAAAGTTACAAACAAAAAGCACTTGGCCTGTCTTGCCTTGGAGGCACACCAAGCCCCTAAGGTGTTTAATTTGCAGCCTTGCCTTTTATTACTGCCAGTTTTAAAGTTTTCAGAGCAATCCTAAAAGCCTTATTAGACACCAATAATTATTTATCCATGAAGTACTAGCATGATCAAGCTGTCAGACTGAGAATAAAACAGCCTTCCTCAGTGCTGAAAATACAGCAAGCTTTGCTTGTGCCTGGGCACTGGGAAGGCTGGGTCCTCCCCTCACACAGCCAGGCAAGATTAAGATGGAGAACAGTCTAGAAGAGTAAATTTTTACCTCTGTCCACCAATTTTGTGCATGCTCAGTCTCTGTTTAAAAACATCATAAGACAGATATATTTCCCCACCTCTTCCCACCACATTTCTGTGATAAGTGTTCCTTCCCCATGCCTAATGTCCAAAGAAACCTCTTGCCCACATTGCACATCTCACAGGGGCTGGGGCACAGCTGAGTTCTCTTATAAAATGAGCCAGACACCATCTACACATCAGCTTCTCCACAATGCAAATCACACTCATTGTCACCAGTGAAAAAACCCTATATGAAAGTGATTCCTCCTTGATAGCCACTCCTTCAGAGCAGAAGAGAGTGTTTACCTCACTCTTGCTCCACCACCAGCAGGCCAAGTGCTCAGGAAAAGGCCTGATCTCTCTCCCCATCCATCAGTGCTGCCGTAATGCCGATGACATACAGCTGGGATAGAGGCAGCTCTGATGTTCTTCAGAAAACTATACCAGGAAATGGGCCAGAAAGGCCCTGAAACAAGGACCAGGCATCTGGCCAACCTTCCTCCCCACACAGCATTCTCTAGCTTGGGCTGCTTTGGCCAGCAGACACAGAAATGCAGCTCTGCACTAATCCACCAATATTGACAAGGCTGAGGAGAGCTTTATAAGGCAATTCCCATCCAAAAGGCATGGATACAAGGGTAAAACCTTCTCACTCAGGGTACTAACAGCATCCTGCAGCCCTCTCTAGCCCTACAGAAGAAAAGTGGTTTTCAACCAACAGAAAAGTTTTGCAAAAAGGAACAAGTCTGAGTGTAAATAGAATTCTGAAATCTTGGAATCACAGAATAGTTTGGGTTCAAAGGGATCTTCAAAGATCACCTAGTCTAACTTCCCCAAACATCTTTCACCAGATCAGGTTGCCTAAAGCCCTCTCTCATAACCTTGAACAGAGATGGGGCACCCACAGCTTCTCTGGGCAACCTGTTCCAATATTTCACTACATCGATCATAAAAAAATTCTCTCTTATGTCTAGACTGAATATTTCAGCTTAAAGCCATTACTTCTTGTCCTGTCACTGCAGCCCTTGGCAAAAAGTGTCTCCCTGTTTATAAGTCCCCTTCAAGTACTGAAAGGCTGTGACAAGGTCTGCCCTGGTGATCAAGGTGGGTCAGGCTGATTTGGTCCTTAATAAGACAAAAACAAAGTTTGGACCAAGATAATTCTGACACTGCACTAGGGAGCAGAAGAAGATGGAACACAGCTGCAGTGGTGAAAAAAAAAAATTAAAAAAAAAAAAAAAGTAGTAGAAGTGTTTAATTCTCTACCATCTCCAGCAGAAAGAAATATAGAAAATGTAACACAGCCCATCATCAGGCCAAGCTGACAAAGAAAATGCTCCCACCAGTCACACCTGCTTGATAAAGGCAGCCAGCCACCATCAGTCTTAGAGGCTGACAACACTTGATGCAGCCATGTCTTATCAAAAGCACTGCAAGCAAACTTCACACATGTGGAGATTCAATCCTCTGAATTGCTGCTTTTGAGCCTACTCTGATGTTTGGGACTGCAGCAGTGCAAATAAAGGCACTTTCCAGGAGAAATCCTTTGCAGAAAAAAAATTATGGAACTAGTCACAGGCAAGATCACTCAAAAGCAGAAGACAGACAGGGCTATCTATCTCTAACCATCTGCTCAGAGTTATCTGTCTGCTTTCGGAGACATTTCTGTAGCAGAAAGTCTTCAGAGAGGCAGCACTGTTCATGGGGGAGTGCACACCTCCTTCAACTTGTCAGCCCCTAGACTATTTAGAGGTCACCACAATTCAGGTAATTGTGGAATCTGAGCTCCAAGAAAACCAGCAAGGACTCAAGCTACAGTGAAAGACATATGGAGACAATCAGGAATCATGTAATGAAAAGGGACAGGCATGAAAACAGGCAGAGTCCCACAGATCTCAAGCTTTCACAAGGAGCTTCAGGGCTGTGTAGGCAGGGACAGGAGTTTTGTGACAGTCTCTTTAATCACAGGCTCCTCTCACACTTGAATCAGACTTGGAGCTAAAGCCTCAGACTTCAGGACACCCAAGGATTGTGGCTCCAATTGACTGGATGATATTTCATTTCACTGCATGTGATTCCTTTCCCACATGCCTCATTCCCCTCTGTGCACATAAAGGATGGAAACCTTGGCAAAAAGACTGAAAGAAATTCAGGGTGGGCATTAGTTACTATTTTTTGACAGAAATAAAACAATATATGAAAAGAGAGTTTGGGTTTTTTGTTTTGTTTCTGGTGGGTGTTTTTTTGGATGTGATTTGTTTTCTCTGAGTTGCAGCTTAGAGGGGGAAAACAGAAGACAATGTCCCATCTGATGCCTGCCTGATGGAGTGACAGAGGCTGGCTCTGCCAGAGTACTGCAGAAGCTGTGCTTTTGGGAAAGAATTGTTTTTATTTCAGGAGGGGAAAAAAAAGAGGAAATGAGCAATCCCAGAAGGAAAGGGTCTGAATACTTCCTCAGGCTGCACCATGAAGGAAAGAGATTGCTATTGTCAAAGGGTGTTTCATTGTTCTGATCTTTCTGAGAAATCTTAAAATATATCCAGAAATGTAACAAGAACAGAAAACAGATCTGTTTCTTTGGCTGCCCATTTGCACTCTGGCTGGTGAGACACAGACTTCAGCTTACCAGTGCTAGTTACCCTGGTTGACCCTTGTCCTTGATAATCGCATTTAATAAAAAATTTTAAAAAAACACTTTTTACCCATCAGGATTTGGCATATAGAGAAACCAACTTTCCCTCATGTGAATGGTCTCACTGATTTTTAGTGAATTACTCACCAAGTCAGGACTCCTCATCACTTCAGCATCAGCCCCCAGGCTAATCAATACCAACTAGCTACTACAATAACAGACCAGGCTCATTTTCCCATTGGTGCCACTTTCAAGTATCACACCCACAGTCTGCCCTCCCTGTCAGATTCCTTCAAGCACAAACTGCCATCCAGGAGTCAAGCTCCTGGCAAAACCTCCAAGATCAGAGGAGCAGGACATATGGGAGATGCAAGGACACAAGGATTTCCTTAAGGATCAGATAATGGCTTTTAACCCAGGGAACACTGGGATTTACCCCTCTCAGCACCCTTACCAAGGCTCCATCTCAAGGGAGCAACTGGAGTCAGCCAGGGCTGCACCTCTAATCTCCTGGAACTAAGGACCCTCAGCAAGAGGAAAAATTGCTGATTAGATAGATAGATAGATAGATAGATAGATAGAGTGGATCTCAACACAGCACCCCCACAGCTCAGCACTGTTCCTGAGCCACAGCATCTGCCCAGGAGCCTGCTGTGGGCACAGCTGTGCTGATCTCTTGCTGGCACTGGTGTCCACAGAGCCAGCTCAGGACTCTCAGTCTCACCTGCTTGATAAAGCAGCTTGGACATGGCTGCAAACAACCCTTCAGAAGCCAAAATTGGCATGAAGGACAGAACAAACACAGGTCAAAAAGGTAAAAAGGTTTGTCTTTGTTTGTCCCCAAAAAAAGTTTCCTGTGTTCACATGCTGGGGAGGTTGGTGTGAATAGATTCAGATTTTCTGATCAGTAGATGACAGCAGTGCTGAGAGGCAGAAAAGGATCATCTTCCTCACAGGTCAAAGCAATGACAATTGGCCCTTAATCTTCAATACCCTATAACAGGCAACTTAATCAGTCTTGTACTCCAATGACTTAAATCAAGATAAACATTTTAAAAACACCTTATCATTCCTATTGTGATACCATACAGACCAATCAGCTTGTTTTTCAGCCCTCAGCAGGCTTTTCTTGAGCAGAAATAATCACCCCCAGCTCCATCACACAGATGTAGGAGCGCTGGGAAAATGCAGAGGAGGTTGAGTGAACAAAAGGCACTTCAGGCCTGCTGGGGTCAGAATGTGTATCTGTATGGGAGGTTGGACTCATCACTAATCCAGCTCTGTTTCTAATGAGATTGGTTCCCATTAAGGCAAAAAGGAGATCCACGGCTTAATTTGCCAAGGGGACCATTGTCATACAGCTTAGGGAAACAAAATAATCTTATCAGTTTGAACTTGAACCTTGCCCTCCAATTACACGGACAATGTTTATGAAAAGAGAGATAAAGAGATTTTCATTTATCCAGCAAGAAAAATGGATTGTCTGACACCAAGCATTCAGTTTCCTGCAGCTGTTGATAGACTTTACAATTCAGCCACTTGGCATTGCCAAATGCACTAACTATTATCTCTGCACGTTACCTCTGGACCAAACCCAGGGCAAATGGCACCAAACATATTTATAGCACAACTTATTGGTACAGCAGAGTCTCTGCTCCTGTAGTAAAGTCAAAGTGAAAGCCTGGGACTAACAGCTAAAGACAAGCAAATCCAAATCAGAAAAAATTTAACCCCTTCTTGCTGAACATCTCTCTGCATCCCTCTCCAATCCATCAGCTCCCCTTGGCTGCTCTAGAGGCCATCCTCTTCTGGGAGTTCTGCATCCCCCACACTGCAGCTAAAACAAAGAACATTATGGCAAATAACAGCCAGGCTTCATCTATTCTCTTTTCTATACAATTCATTCCATCAAAGTTGTTTGGCCGAACAAAACCCCAGCGCTCCCCTTTATTGTGAGGCCAACAATAAACCAACATGTGAGCACAGCGTGGGTCACAGATGTGGCTCCTGCACTGACTGTGGAGCAGCTTCCTCACCCAACTCACTTTTTATAGGGCTTTAACCTCTTTGAGCTGGAATTCAGATGAGCACATAAACCAGGAAGCAAAGAGTGTTAACACAACAGAAGTGGCCCCTGTACAAAGGATACATGAAGAGAGGGACATGCTTTGGAAACAGTCAGATCAACAACCTCGGTTTCCAAGGGGTTACCCACACAATAAAAATTCAGAGAGAAATAAACTGAACAAATCCCAGAGGATCTATTTTTAGCAATATCACTTGCACTGCAGGATCTTTATTTGTGCCTTTGAATAGACACATAATTTTTTTCTTCTTCTTTTACGGAGGGACAGAAGCAAGCAAAAAAACATTTGGAGGGGGAAATGTCTTCAAAATTTGTTTTAAAAGATCTTTTAGAACATGTTTCAAGGACTGCCCCCAAATTTGTAACTCAATTTTAAGAACTCTTATCTCATCCCAAATAAAGTAACCCTCAAAGCATGACTGCTCTAGGGAAAAAAAAAAAAATAGAAAGGAAACCACAACAAAAACTATGCAAAACAAGACCCTTCTCACAACTGCACTTTATGGCTCAGATCATATCTGCCAGCTGAAGGTTTCCTATTATATCAACCTCTAGGTCATATTACACATGAAATACAGGTGTAATGTTGCCCTTTCCTTAGTGTACTGTGTCTGGCTGTGATGGAGTTAATTTTTTTGTAGCAGCCTGTATAATGCTGTGCTTTGAATCCACAACTAAAACAGTACTGAAAAAAATATTAATGTTTTAGCTAATGCTGAACAGCTTTTGCACTGCATCAGCACTTTGTCCCTCACTATGCCCTCCCAGTGAATAGATTGTAGGGTGCACAAGATTTTGGGAGGGATACAGCCAGGCAGGTGATCCCAGCCAAGCAAAGAGATATCCTATGACATGCAGTACCATGTTCAGCAATAAAACAGAGTGGAGTGGGGTAAGTCAGCTTGGGAACTGACTGAGCACCAGTCTGCCTGGGGGAGGCAGTGGGTGATTGCCTTTGCATCACTCATTTTGCTTCCTTTTTTATTTCCTCTACTTCTCTTTCACTATTTTTATGTCATTCCATGAGTTTTCTTGCTTTTACTCTTCCCTCCCTCCCTACCCTGTCCTACTTGGAGATAAGAAGTGGAGGCAAGCAAGCAACTAGATAGTGCTTGGCTCCCTACAGATGTTGACTGACAACACACAGTGAGGTGAATTTAACTTTGCAACTGAAATGTTAATTTTAGTCTGTGCATTCCATTTGCACATAGATATTATAATAAAGGAGAAGGTACTGTGTACCTTGTACCACACATTTCATCCTGCTTATCACAGCTTAAGAGAATAGATAAGGGGAGAAAAAGGTAGATACTGAACAATCTCTGAAATATTGGGCAGTTGGAGCTCCTGATGCCAATTTCTCTCCCTTGGATCCTTATCTGTGCAAGGCAGGTAACATTCCAGACTCCTCCCAGAAGAGTAAGTACATCCCTGTGAATACATCCCTCACAACAAGCAGAATAGGGTTTATTTAACATAATAGGATTTAAATACCATTAAACATATAGGAAACAAGGCCCCAGGGCCATAAAGAACAGAATAATGAAGAAAACTATTTTAAGGCCACTGTTCTGTGCCCTGGACAACATAGGAATGCCAAGAAAGCAGAGAAAAAGAATGTTCTGATTAAAGAGTAACATAAACACCCAAAGGGCTGGACTCAAGCAGTTAAAACTACCTTTATCTTAACATTTCTTAATTTCCAAATGTTTGATTTGAATAATAATACTGTTATTTGAATGTTTCACACAAGAGCTAAACTTTTTTAAAACCAAACTGCAGAATTTTGTCCCATAGCATCCTGTGGGCACCACCAGGGCCACAGCAGCAGTGCATGTACAGGCCCCACACAGCCCAAAGAAAGAAGAGATTTCCCAAAGACTGGGGCCCAAAACAATAATCCATAACCCAGCCACAGGAGCTCAAGTTACCACCTATCACTTTAATTGCACTAAGTGTCTGCACTCTTGGCCCAACACAAATTTTAGGAAAAACATGTGAGCCAAAAGCTTTTGCAAAATACAGCAAACATGGGAAATTAATTTCAGGAATTGCACCTGCTGTCGAGCACCCTTAATATCCACAGCAGCCCACAGTGTGATACAGAAATCAGAGAGGAAACATTAGCAGAAAATCCCCACACTGCTGTGTTTGTTTTCATATTTACTAGTGGGAGTAAAAGCCTACTTTAAACCCTTGAGGCTGATACAACACATGTTGATAATATCATAGCAGCAAAACCACAGGCATCTGCTAGCAGATGAAAATAAAATATCACGAGCACACAGGGGGTCTCAGAGTAGGTGGTCTGAATGTCCCTTTCTGGACAAGCAGCACCACCAGGTACCCAGTTTGCCAAGGATTTTGTGTATGTCACTTGAAGTCAGCTCTCTCTCACATCCTGAGGATTCTGATTCTTTTATGGGCTGTTGGAGGAGTGAAAATTTTCTCTCCTGAAAAATAGCGTACTGATATCAGGTCAAAAGTTGGTGCACAAAAGTACACAGTGAAGTTTTTTGATTGTAAATGGCTGATGAACCTCCTCTGGGTCTCTAGGCCTTCTGTTCTAAATGTAACATTAAAAAAAAAGGAAAGATTTTTTTTAAATCATTCTTCCTCCTTGTTGTGGGATGTGGGATACTTTGCCAACAGCTGGAGTGAGCTCCCCTGCCTGCCACCACTAAAGTGCTTGGACAACATCTACTGCAATTTTTTCAGCAGCACCTACATCCATCTGTTCATTCAAACACACTTCTGACACCTGAGCACTCAGAGGGTTTGCCCAAACTGCAGGTCACACACACCCTGCTCCATCTTCAGGCAAGGATCCAGGTGGATCCAAGAGGGATTATTGAACAGCAAGCCTCAGTGTCCAAAGGAGCCCCATCAGCACTGACACCACAGCATCTACCAACAGAGTTCAAGAGCACAGAGTATATCTGAAAAGACTCAGCCAAGATTTATTTTCCTGTGCAACCCAGATCTACCAACTCATCATTGTCTCTCTGATGAGAGAAGAACACACTGGGCTCCAGGCAGCCAGGCACTGCACGTGCTGAAAGAGGAGACATTCATCGTTTTAATTACTACAAATGAGTTCATACCCTCAGTTAGTGAGCTGAGCCAGGCACATTTGGGTTAGCCCAGACCCAGGCTGAGAGAGTCACAACTCACCATCCACCCTCAGGCAAAAGGAGCAGCCAAGTAAATAAATAATAATAACAGGTAACCCAAGCAGCTCTCTTAAACATTTTCCCAGTTATTACTCCTACACTAGTTTTAATCTGCAAGAAGGTGAGTTGGAATTAACTTCTGTGCTTCTGTTCATTCTGCACAGCTCTTGGCAAGTCAGCAAAGCTGTCTCACAGATGAGCAGATTTTGGTCCGTGGCTGTCTTTTGGAAAGAGCACAAAAATCCCAGACAACAGCGATGCTGGATCAAAGGGGCACAGCACTGGCAAGGACATGAGGAGCCTTGTACTATTGTACCAAACCAACCTGACCAAAAATCCTCTCAACCACTTTGAGGAGCACATTGGGTCTGTTCCTGCAGGCAGTCACACACCTTTCAAGGGACACAATCTGTGAAGGTCTTGGGTATTTGTTTAAAGAAATTGCAAGAGCACAAAAAAACCAAAACAAAATGGGTAGTTGTTTTAAATAGTGTGTCCCCCCTCCCAGGGATTGGGATTGCTATTTTGGAACAGAAAACAGAAAGCTCAATCTATACCTGCACAAACATGCCAAGCATAAGCAGCCAGTCTCAAATAAGACATGTAAACAGCCCTGGTGTTGGCCAAGTAAATCCCTGCACACCCACCTGAACACAGCACAGGCCAATCTTCAGCTGTGAACACTGAGCACTTTGGGAGATCAGGCTGTGTTTAAATTAGCATCAACAAAAGGATCAGCACGAGTGCCAAGTGTAAATACATCATTTTTCTCCTCCTGCAGAAACTACATTTATTCTCCCCACCCCCCAGATTAAATTGTGAGTTTAGCTTCTAAGTATCTCGTTTGAAAAAAGGATAAACCAAAATTCTCACCTTTTTTTTATTGACCAAACTATTTGTGACATATAAAACCTGCTTTCACAGTGCCTTAAGTCAGGGAAATTTTTTACTTGAGGATATAAACAAGTTGCTTTCTTAAATTCTGCAGCATTTGTATCCCTGATAACACACAGACATAGGAAGAATGCTGCAAGGACAATTTCCTCAAATTGTCTGTGCATCTAGTGGGATACTGGGATACTTTAAAGTTATTAAAATTACCACAGTAGATTTTTTTAACCTTTTGTTTTTGTTGTTGTTAATACTACTACTTAAAGTGTTCCTGGTACTGACAAAAGTCTTCATCATTTTCTGGGCCCCTGCAATTAGTAGATACAATATAAATATTGGCAGTCATCACACAGATGTTGGGATCCCTGAGGTCCCTTGGCTCTTTGGCTCTTGCTGACAGCTGTGATGGCTAAACCAGTGGATTTCCATATGACAGGAGCCAGATGCACACATATGGCTCTTGAGCTCCAAGTCATTGCCTACATGAGGTTTCACACAGACCCCTCATGAGGGATTCTGGCACCCACAGCAGCCCCATCCATCCCTCCCAGACTGTCTCCCCTTTCCCTGCTTCCACAAACACCAACTACCAGCTGGGTTTTTTGCAGCAGTAACAGCAGTGCCCATGGTGACTGCCCAGGACCACAAACACAAGGAATTGGAAACACGTGTTTGTCATCCTGAAGCTCAATTTGGTCCCCTCAGCTGTCAGTAAAAGTAAACCCTGAATATTTTTACAGTCAGCAGGCACAGCATTGTCATCACAACTGTTGGGAAATCCGCAGTGCTTTCTGGAGCATGTCTCCAGACAGAGGGGGACAGAAACCTGTATCTTTGCTTAACATGGTATTTGGTCCTGGTAACATGGTTTTGTTGATACTATAAAGCTGCATCCCCACTGATAAACCAGAACAACTCTCTCAGGCACCAAAATAGCCCCAGCCTCTGTGCTGATTCTTTTCCTGCTCTCCCAAGAGCACCAGATCTGGCACTTGATACCGACCCAACCTCCTACTGATTTCCTCCTCCAACACCTCCCAGCTCTCTGAGGTCTTTAGACTTTTTCCACTGGCAAACAGACATATGTGACACAAACCTCAGTTGCAGCTTCCCTCTGTGAGAACCCCTCAGTCATGGCTCCCAGACACAGCCACCCCCTTCAGCTCCCATCCTGTGCAGCCACAGCTCCAGAAAGTAATCAGAAGAGGCTAAGTGGTTTTAAACCACCTTTGATGAGGTTTTGGATTTTGTCAGCTCTGCAAAGCAAAATTTCTCTACCCCAGCACAGGCAGTTTGCCCTCAGTAAGCCAAACTGCAGCTCAGGCAGCTGTGATGGATGGGGTAGCACACGTGGTCTCCAGCTGAGGAGGAAAAGATCACCTGGGGCAGGGACCTCTCTAAACAGCAACCTGAGGTCCATCCTACCTCATCACTCAGAGTCCTTCCCCAAGACAAGGTATGGAGGTGGCCTGGATTTGGCCCAGTCTTTAACCAAGTCTAAAGCATGTCTGTTTGCCCCTAGGGTCAAAAACTCAACCTTCATTACTGAGTTACAATTTCTTTTCCTGTGTGGTGGTGTGTCTGCCTTTCTCTTGAAAATGCCCTCTTTTACAGCCTGAAACCTTCAACATGGAAATCCTGGTTGCCCCTTGACACCATGGACCCATTCAGGGCTATTAGGCATTCAGAAGCTGTTAGCATGTAGATTTTGGTGATAATTTGGTGAATGGAGTTGTCAAACAAATTGCCTTTATTATGGACTGATTAAATGCAATCAGGGAGAAGTGCCTTTCCCCTCCCCAACTCCAGCCCTCATCACTCAAACAAACACACTGAGCCAATTAGCAGGGAGGTGGCAAAAGCAGCTTTCACTTGAAACCTGATATTCTTGGGGAAAAGGAAAAAAAACCCAACCAACCACCACTACCAATAATAACAACAACAACAAAAAAATCTGTGTGCTTTCAAAACCAAGACAGGCCTCCAGGGAGAGGTTCCAAAAGCGACCCAGGGCTCACCTGCAGGGTGTGGATGGGAGTTATCAGTATTCATCTGGCTCGATGCCAGACCAGCTCTCTTAAGCAAAGTGCTGCTCACATCCAGCTTGTGCCAAAATCTAATGCAAAGAACATAAACATTAAAGCAGGCCCAAGGGGAGCAGCACTACCGGGGTTGGTTTTTCTTTCAGCGGGGTTCCCCTGTGTCAGAAAAGGCACGAGCTCCCAGCCAAGCTGTTTGCATGCCTAGAAACCTAAGTTTTTTGACTTTGGTCCTTGCAGTGGATTCTCTGATGTCTGTAAATGCTTGAGTTCACAACCCTTTCTGCAGTAGTGGAGGGACCTGTCTCCATGAACATGAAACCTCTGGCAATTACACAGACCTGATGCCACTACCCTTCTGCTCAACGTGCCTGAAATCAGCTAAGGGAAAATCCTTGAGGAGAATTGGAGCATGGCATGAAAATGACATAAGTTTAATTCCTTGCAGGTAGGCAGCTGGAAGTTAAATGGTCACCTTGACAGCAGTGGGCAGAGCAAAATTCAACATGTATTTGCATGATTTAGCTTCTGAGACAGGAACATTGTGGCTGAGCAGAGAGAGCACACAGGATATGAGCAATAGCTGTTGACTAAGCTTTCAATGCCTGCGTTTAAAGTTAGCACCAAAGCCTACTCTTGGCCTCATTTTCATCAACCTTGTCCCTCTGAGGAGCAAGGCCTGTGCCCTGCACATGGATCACTGCCTCCCAGAGCCCATTCAGAGGATCTATGGCACAGCTTCCTCTGGCAGGGCAAGGGCATTGCTCTGTCCTGGACTCTCACTAAAATTAGAAGGGGCCTAAAACAAACGTAAAGTTTTATCAAACAGCAAGGGGTTTGGAGAATTCATTGCTGCTACTGAGATTAGGACTAGAGGTTTATGGTTAATGTACAGAGATTCAAAAATCGGATTCTTAGCCCACACATCATCATAGTCCTCAAATATCACCTTGAACATAAGGGGCAAGTGTCACATCAAGACAGCAGGTTCTAAGCCTTCAAAGGGTCCTGAGCACAAGAACAGATCACAGAATGAGATTAAACCAATAACCCATTCTACAAGCAGCCACAGAGAAAAAGTCCAGGTCTTCTTAAGAAGTGGCTGCAAAGTGCCTGATAACTCCACTCTCTCCCTCAGGATCTGCTTCCTACCCCCACACCCTGCTGCAAACATCAGTGTTTAAAGAACTATTAAAGAAAACAACTTCAAAACTCTTCACATAGTTCAAATACTTCACTTAAAAGGAATTTGAATTCTTACATCTCAGATTGCACCAGTCCCCAGCAGGACACGCACTGCTCATGTTCACGTTGTGGTGTTTGAGCTGTTCAAACAGGAGGGATGGAGCTCTAGTGTGAGACTGTGTGCTCAGGGGTTAGAAATCCCCACCAGCCCTGCTTGTGCTCTCTTGTGAGAGCTGAGACTCAGTTAACCACATCTCTGGCCACCTGCTGAGGGTGTGCCTTGCCATGAACTACATGAAAATGAAATCTTCCTGCAAATGAGAGACACATCCCTTGAAGACCCAGCCAGTGGGAGAGCACTGGGAGCAGTGGGATGTGGTTGAGTGTGAAGTTCTTGGTAAGTTTTTTATCCAGGCCTATTGCAGAGCTGCAGCATGGAAGTCAGGTCAGTGCTGCTGACACATGATCTGCTTAGAGCTCAAGACTGGTTGTCCCTGAGCTTTCCTTCCAGGGCTGGATCCACTCTCTGGTCACCACTGCATGGGCATCACCTATTACAGACAGCAGCACCTCCTTGGTAATGCTGAGTCAAACCAAGTTGAGAAGCCAGAGAGGTTTTGCTGATATACAAGGTCTACAGGACTTGAGTTTAAACCCCCATTCTTCCCCAAAGAGCACCAGCTGCTGTCTCTGGACAGTTCTGCTATTCATTTGTAAGCTGGAAAAGCCTTTACATCCCAAAGAGCTGTGTCATCTTCCTGCAGCACCAACTGCTGCAGAAACCCCTCTGGGATCAAATCAAGCCTCACATTCCTCAGCAGTAATACCCAATACAAATCCAGTCATCTCCCTGAGGTGGACATAATTTATGTTTTGGCTGTACCACCTCTAGGTGGGATGGCATATAATAAAGCTGTAAGTCTTCCCCAAAGATGTTCATCTGCTCAATTCCAGCCATGCCAGAGAAGAATTCAGAACATGCTGAAGTATAGAAAAGAGTATAAGAGGCCAGAAATAATTACAGACAAATAATGTTAGAAGGTTTCCTCCCTTCAATTCCTTAAGCCACCTGACAATTCACTTATGGGGATAACAGTGACAAACAAGATGCTCCATCAGGTAGGAAGAGTTACCTGGGCTGCTGCTCCTTCAGAGAGGCACACAGTGCAAACCCTCAAGTGTTGGAGGGAGGTGAATGGGGTCAGTGCAATATGTGCTGGAAAAGCATAAGGTGTGATTTAGGAAATGCTGTATCTTTTCCTACTCCCTTTCATCTTGTGGTTACTCAGCTCCTGAGCTTACAAAACTCTATTTGAGCTGCTACACACTGGGTACAGCCCTTTCCTGCAGCAAATCATGTTTCCTGTCTTGCAAGGTACAGTCAGTCCAACAAGACTGGGGACATTGGCCAAGCCTGCTATCAGAAAACAGAGGTTGGATCTGGCAGAAAGTTTCAACAGTTATGGAAACTCGTGGGAGGTTTTGCTGTTGGGATTACAGACCCTGCTTCAGAATGCAGCCTTGCCACACACATCCACAGGGATATAAGCCACCCCTCTTCTCCCAAAGCATGACAGTTCACTTGGATGTTACAGAAAACATTACTTTGTTATCAGCAAGCTTCTTACCCATTTTTTAAAAGAACAGCATCTGCTCCCCCTGCCAGCACCACTGAAGCCTATCAAATTTCCTTCCACTGTTCCAGCTATGTTCTACAAACACAATGTAAAGCACCTTTGCCCTGGGACACCTGTACACATTTTAACGCTTGGCAATTTGGCCTGGCTGGGAAAACTTAATCTGCATTTCAGAAAGACACCTCCTTTCCCCGTTGCAGCTTTTGCTCCCACCATGCCCACTCCATGCATCCCCTCTGCATCAACTTGCTTGCAAGCAGGAGCACAGAGAAAGCTCGGTGCCAAGAAAAGTATAAAAGCACACTAGAAACAGGGAAATGTCTCAGTCCTTTCCATTCAGAGGCAGATCTGCCTTGAATGGGAGCCCCCAGGATTGATGTGCCCCCAAAAGAGACTGAATCACAGGCCAGCCGGCCCCCTTCAATTCACATTAAGACCTCCAGCTACCATATTCCTTCCCCCACCCTCCACCACAAGCTCCTCCTTTCTAACACAAATTTCTCACAGCACACAGACACAAGCACTCCCAGGCAGTGAGCAGCAGTGCTGGGATGTGTTGAAACTCAAGTCCAGTGAGGTTCAACCCCTGCAAAGGACACTTTTTCATCAGCAAACTATAATTGGCAGCTCTTATCCACTACAAGAGTTTTGCAAAACACCCCTAAAGAGTATGCCAGGCTAGTTCTTCACACTAAGACCCAAAATTAGAACCAATATCCTAAAAGAAAAGTGGCCCTCACTGGGCACTCCCAAGAAAACTGATCAGCCCTGCTAAAGCTGCAAAATGAAATCTGTTATGTTTTCTCAGATTCACATGCACATCCAGAAAGAACAGAAGCAAAAAAACATTTTAATGTGACTAATGCAGCTGTAGAGTTATAAAACTTACACGGGACACCAGACTTTCAAAATGCTGGGTATTTACCTGCTATGTATGACTCAAAGCAAGTGCCATCAACATTTTTAGATTCAGAAAATATTAATAAATGAGACACATTTTTTTGCAGCTTAAGAAAACACAGACTCAGAATATAATTTTTTCTGTGCATGCACCTCCTTTATCTCAGCTCAGGGGGCTTGGGCTTTTGCAACAATCAGGAGCTGTATGCTAAGAGGAGCGAATCTGGCCCACTACAAAATAATTTAGGCTTACTATGTTAGCTTTAATTTACATCCTAAACCTTCCCACTTCCCTAATTCATCTCCTTTCACTCCTGTGAGAAACACAGCCCAAAACCTCCTAAAAACCTACACAGGCTAATACCATTCCTGCTACAAATTTACACAAGTTAACACTATTCTTTTTCCTGTTTCCAAAGTTAGTCAGACTAACTCTTCTGAAATAGTTTTGCTGATTATTGAGAAAGGCTTTTAAGAAACTTAAAATCCTCTTACGGAAGACACATTTCATCTTTGGCTTATCTTTAAAAGATTAAAATTACTTCCCAGATCTGCTCACATCCCCTTTCCCTGAGCTGCTCCTGAGCACTGGAATAAGAGCCCCCATGCACGAGCAGCACAGGAAAGGATCGGCGCTTTCCCTACCTGAGAAGTCTGCAGAAGTCTTGGCAAAGTTGCTGAAAGCTGTCAAGCACACGAGTCCTAGGAGGAAGGTGGAGGTGGGAAACACATCTGGGCAGCACATCTTTAGGTGTCCTCACGGCTTGTTTTCTTCCAGAGGAAAGGAAAGCGGTTTCTGCCCCTGCCCAGCACTCCTCATTGCCCGGAGAACAGCGTTAGTCCCATTGCTTGGGAGGCTCGCAGCCAGCGGCGGGGAAGGAAAAGCACTCGCCACACACACACACACTCACACACACTCACATCCCTGGGAGTGAATGAATCCCGGCTGAGGAATGAGACAGACCTACCTGAGCCTTGGCGGAGTTCCCAGGGTCCTAAAAGCCACCTCTTTGCCCAAATTTGCTGCAGACTGTTGGTGTGCAGCTGTCCAGCTGTGGCACTGTGAGCTGCTGGGGGGGAAAGGGGTGCCCCAGGGGGCTGGGTTGGAGGAGCCCAGCTATTGTTGGATTAGATATGCAGGGCTCTTGTCTCTCTGGTGCAGAGAGACAAAAGGATGAGGAGAGTTTTCAAAGGAGGGAGCCCAAAACAAAGCACCTGAATTCACATGGATTTCTGGTATGACGGGTATTTGTAGCTGCTGCTTAAATCCGTGTGAGCAGCAGTGTCCTGCCAGACTGGCGACAGGACAATTCTGTGTCCCCTGTTGAGAGTGATCCTACAGTGGAGGAGACTGCACAGGCCCAGGGATCAAACCCTCCTGGATCTCATTGCAGGACTGGGACTGGTATCAGCCACATATCCAAAACCCTCCTTTCTTTTGACAGCAGAAAGCCATGCCAGGCTCCCTCTAACCCACCGGACCCCTCTATCCTTCATCAATCTCAACAGAGGGTTTTTCAGCAGATCCAGACCTCTGTTTTCATGGAATTGTGGAAGGGTTGGGTTGGAAGGGGCTTTTTAGATCATCTAACTCCAGCCTCTCTGCCACAGGCAGGGACACCTTCCACTACACCAGGTTGCTCCAAGCCCCATCCAACCTGGCCTTGAGATCCAAGAGTCCTGGCTCCTTCCATAGCAATTACTTTAACCTCCAACTAACACAGCCCTAGATGCTCACTGAGCACTGCTCACCATGCAGAGTTAAAGAAAGGCTCCAGCTCACCTGGAAGCACATCCAGTATTTGATCCTGCCTGATTTTCATCCATATCCTGGCAGCATCAAGCCAGTCATGTTAATCTGAAAGAGCTGAGAACTGGGGACACAGATACATGGGCAAACTCTTTTGTCCTTGGGTACAGGAAGGAGGTCCTGGGCTTTTGTCACCAGCCTTAGCTGCAGCTCAGGCATATGTTTGCATGTAAATAATGGACATATCCCACATATCCAGGTTAGGGCAGAAGCTGAGTGTTGGTGCAGAGAGAGGAGTATGTATTTCACAGGCAAAGCAAACACCAGACATTTAGCAGCCTGTGCATCCATATATTCAAACCTATGGAGCTGCACTGTGTGGGGCTGCCAAGGGGAGATGGGGCCAGGCTCACACACAGCTGCTGAACAAACCTGCAGCTCCTATCCAGCAAAAATAACCTCAGTGGAAACATCCAAGGAAAACCACAAGTGGTTTTCACTCCTCTGTCCTGTTCATCCACATGGAATTAAGTGAAACCCTCCAAAAACATTGATATTAGAGCTAAAAACAAATGTAAGAAACTTCAGCCCAAAGGGCTCCAAGTTTTTTTCAGAGAAGTGAACTTATAAAGTGTTTCTTATTCTGAAATTTCTAACAATGTTTCAGCTGTTCTCAGATGAATATCAGACTGGCTTATATGTGAATATCTCAGATGAATATCAGACTGATTACATGTGAAAAACATTTTCAATAGTGCTGCCATGAATACCAGAGTAATTTTTTCCACCAGAAATCTGTCCTGGGGTGGTGTGTGTACTAGAATCAGGCCCCAAGGGAAGCTGTAAGCCCCATGGCCCTGTTTGTCTTTTGCTCATACAGTCACTTGGTCAAGTTCCAAACAGCCACACAGAGGATGAGAGCAGTGTGGTAAAACTGGAGTTTGAGCTCAGATCCTGTCCATGACCACAGAACAAGGGGTTGTTCTGGCCTGATCTGCACCTAAGCACCGCCTTCCCACAACTCCTCTTCACACACTGAGGGTCTCCAGTGAAGCTGCAGATGAGTCTCCTCAAGGACAGTGGTGACTCTGGGCTGCCCTGACAGCACAGACACATCCTGAGGTCCAACAGGCTCTGTACAATCCAGCCCCAGTCCCTTCTCTCTGCAGACAATTCTGCCCCTTTACTTTTTCACAGAGGGCTGCTTAAGCAAGATTTAAAAAAAAAAACCAAACAGGAACTTCTACAGGCTGTCTTGCTCTTTATTTCACCTGATACTTTAATCTCAGCTGCCAAACCTCTCTGACCCATATTTTTCCAGGGTTGACCTAAGTTTTAAAGAGAAAATAGCAGGAGATTTGACTCCTGGCATCTATGTATAATTCTTGTCTCACCTAGTTCTGCTGCCCTTGCCAAGAGGAAGATTCACCAGTGCTGTCTTACAGGCACGAGATAACCATACCCATTACCAGATTATCAGTCAAAGCTCCTTATCAGCAGAACAAAGAAACAATAGGACCCCCTGGAAATTTATCAGGCTCTGGAAAAGGGAAGCACTATTTGCTGAAAAGAGCCCACCCTGTTAGCAGGTGTTGATTTTACTGATTAAAGGGTAATTAGGTTTGGCGGACTCAGTACATGGGGAAGAAAAAAAAAAAAAAAAAAAGACTTCTGGTGGCAAAGGGTTTAAGGCTAAACATGGGCAGCGAGCTTGAGCAGCCCTTTAGGTTATTGTGAATAAAGTCAAACCAAAGGGGAGGAAGTTTACATCAGTGTCTTGTCCTCTGAGGGCGTTGTTTTTAAGTAAGTCTGTATAGATGTCTTCCAAAAGGAAAGAAGAAAGCAACTCTTGCCAAAAAGAGAAAGAAACAAAAGAAAAGAAAAGTAGCCTTTGAGAAACAGACAATTCAGTTAAAGCCCATCTCCATAATACCCTTATTCCCTGGGGCATGTGGGAACATCAGCTGTGTTTGGAAGGCAAAGAGGCCACCTGTCCCAGCGCAGCACAGACAAAGGATGGCTGTCATGGACAGTCTCATGGGGTAAACATGAATCAAGGCAACACCAAAATGGAACTTTACTTTTAGGAGTAACAGCCCTTGAAATCCATCCATGCCTTCAAATACGTCTCTGGGGATAGGTAATAACATGTATAATGATACACATTCTCTTAGATTCCTTGTCCCCAAAGCCACCCAGAAGTGGGAATAGACCAGTACTGATGCAATCCAGCATTACATTTTAGCTTGGAGGAATATTTGCTCTCTTTCCCTCCACAGAATAATTGTGGAGAAGTCTCACTAAGTCGAACATGCTCAACAACTGTACCTCAGTCCTCCTTTTAACTATGTTACTTAAGTGCATTTTTCTCTGCTCCCATGCTCCTCTCTTGCAGATCCTCTCCTGCTCCTGCTGCACATAAAACTGCAATATCTGAAACATGCATGCAAATTCCCAAAGTACAGTTAAGTACAACTGCAGTTGGGAAACTGAGGCAGTGAGAAAGGAAGTAATTTATCATTCAGTTTCGTGAACCCAGCATTACCCAGTTCATAAATGACAATCAGGAATGGACCCAGTTAGGATGATTCCCAGTTTAATGCTGTTTGTGCTGACCTTACTTCCTTCCAGGCCTGATTTTTGGTAACACTTTCCTATTTTTTACTAACCTAGCACCATGAACCTCTTCCTTCCAAAGGTTGGTCAGTAGAAGAGCTGGACCAGGAACAGCTCTCAGCTAGAGAACCAGATGTAGGATTGAAGCCCTGTTTGTTTACACAGTCACAAGCAGATTTATTAATACAAATTTTTAAAGACTAGTCTTTCTTTCTAACCTTAGTAACATCATTCACTTCTTACTGTTGTTTCCATAGGGTTTCAAAGCACTCTCCGAAAGGCCCTGTTGCGTTCTGCCACTTCACACATGGACAAAGAACAGTCATATATTTGAGGTCACTACTTTTTCAATGTCAGCCAGTGGAAATTGATAGAGATAAGAAAATATTAAATACTTTTTAAGTCCAGCCAGAGCTCTTTCCACTTGGCCACATCCCTTCTAAATGAATGTAAATTAATAACAAAGTATATGTGCATTTATACCTACAGAAATATATGTAAACTGGGTGGTCAGAGCTTCAATGTAAAATAGCAAAGTTTCCCAGCAGAGTACAGCTCTTTGTTTCTTTTTTCTTAATCTTTCCCCGAAGAGTGTCTTATGGAAACAGATGGGGTTACTCATGGAAATCAGCACTGTTTGCTTTCATCAATTTGAAGGCAGAGGACTTCACATAATGCAGTTTTGCAATACAACACCAAGTATCTCACATGTAAAATACTCCTCTCTCTCCATATTCAATGCTAAACAACAGCTGTGCAGAATATTCAAACTAAGAAGCCTTTGAAGTTTTCACATTTTGTGTCACTCAATCACTTCAGTTTACAAAATGAACAGAAAACCTGGAGGACTTTACTCCATGCTGGACAGGTTTCAAGTGGGGGTAATGCTTCAACCAAATTCTGTGTAGAGGAAAAGCCCCAAGTGATGCACTTATCCCACTGAAACATTGGGAAACAGTGAACAAACTGGTGCAAAAGTGAAAAAGTGAAAAGTAAAATATATGGAGACCACAAAGTCATCCATGACAATGCTGAAAACTTCTTCCTCATGTCTCCCTAAGTAAGTGGTGTTGAAACCTCTCTCAGCTGGCATTCTCTTATTATAATGATTCCATATTCTGTGTTAGAGGATGCTGTGCAATCTGGTGATTTTTCTGGCATTGGCATATCCAGTCAGGTTTAGTTGGTACCTTGTGCACAGGATGTTCTCAGATTAATCACTGTATTAGAACTACAGAAATTTGGAATCATCTTGATCTTTGTATTACACTGCAAATCACATAAAGGTTTCAAGAGACAAGTTCACTGGGACCTTCAGGACCTGCACTGTCTTCTGATAACTGTAAAGTGAAACTGTTCTCCACTTGACCTGACTCATAAATCCTCTTCTAACAGCTTTTCTGGGTAGATTTCACCATTAATTGGGTGATGGTAGGTACTGGCTTTACAATTTTCTACCACTATCTTTCCAGTAGTACATTCAATAGCTCTCTGGGAGTGCTTTTTAGATGAGAGGCTGAATTTGACACCTGAAGATACCTGTCTGTGACCTCACTGGTCTAGGCTTTGAAGAGCAGAGACATCCCAGCTGATGCAATGTGAGTAGCAGTATGTTTTTCCTGTTATATCACCTATGATAGTCAAGGGAGAATTGTCTCAATCCTGCTGCTATGTAGGCATGAGTCACTTCAGGTTACAGATCCCTTTTAATCTGGATCTCTACTAGGTTCTTCCTTCTGTATTTCCTGTTTTACCACCAACCCTCCCAAACAATTTACATTATCCTTAATTTCCACAGGAACCAGAATTGTTTCTCAGATTAACTCATGTACAAGTTCTCTGCCTGTCCCATGGGAGTAACGTGCTATGATATTATTTGATAAAAAATAGGAATCATCTCAACATTCATCCTTAAAATTATATCATGGGCATTTATCCCAAACCTCTGCACTCCACTCTGAGGACATGCAAGGGCAGTAGCATGTAGGACAAGAGAGCCCTTTAGCATTCCCTCAGTTTCTTCTGTCCCTCATGGGCACACATCCTTTACACACAGACCATCCTTACAGAAACTATTAACTTACACTGGAAAAGCCATTTTTGTTGCCAGAGACCTTTCCCACAAAAAGGATTGTCCCACAAAAGCATTGTCATGAAGCCTTTTTATAAAATCCACCTCTATACTAATAGGCTGAATCACATAAGAGTCTGAACACAAGCACTGCCACTCACATTTTGGACTAGTCCTTGTTTCACTTTTGATCCAGGCCACCTGGCATCCAGAACATTTCTGTGCATTGGCTTGGGAGTTGGCCATGGAGCTTAGAACTTTGGCCATTCCCAATAGGCAGGAAGGAATTGTGGTTTGGAGTTTGATAGCACGACCACAAACAGATGATGTGTCCTAAGAGACCCAACAGTATTTCAGGAGTTTGTAATATGCTTGGTAAAGACAGAATGGCATGGGCTGAGAACTGAAAAAAGAACCCCAGATCAGACTGTCTGCCAGTGCTTCTCCTTCTGCTACCCTGGCAAGCCTGACTAGAGCTGCTCAGGAATGACAGTGTATCCTGCAGTCTCCAGACTCCAGCACAGCTACAGCCCACATTGCTATGTGTTTGTGCTCCCACCTATTTACAGTGATCAGTAGGACAGAGAATTCCTTCATGAGCATCCAGCATAGACTGTGCTTAAGTTTGCTTTTAATCTGGAGAAGTCAATGAAAAAACATAAAAACCTTATTGTCTTCCCTGGTTCCAACGTAACTCAGACAGATCAGCTTTCGCCTCAGATTTATCATTGCCTTGGAGCAGAGGTTATTTCCCTTGGTTTTGTACAGATAGCAAATTACACAAAAAACCTCTGGCCCACAGATCACAAACTGGTAAAAAATCAAAGGGAATCAGAGGAAATGCTTTTCTGCTGAATGGGGAAAACTAATTTCAAGTGTAATTTTGCTGGCATCGGTGCAAATTCAACAATGGACCACATCTACCATTTGCAAGAAGAACAGGTTTGTGTTCTCCTTTCACATGTACTTAAACATACATTTTCCTTTCCTCTTTTAAATCTTTTCCATTTGAGAGGGCTGTTTCAAGAGTAACCATATGCTTTCACATGCATTTTAGTGCTCAGGCCAATAATATCACCAGTTTTGTTTTTTTTTTCACAGTGGTCCCATGAGACTATCCTGTGACAAAGTCCAGGTGTGTTGGACAGTGCAGACAGCACTGGACTATGTCATCTAAAACAACCCATGGAACTTACAAGGGCATTGAAGCCCAAGACAGTCAAATCTCCACACTCTGTAGCCACAACATTATCATTAGGAAACTCCAGTTAACTTGCTTCTAGGGCAAAAGAGATACTTCCCACTGCAGAAAGCTCATACCGAAATTTGGCTGCAGTCACTGTCTCTGAGCACCTGGTTCATACATCACTGATACCTAATGCAGTAACGCTACTCACCAGACCAGCTACAAAGGATGCAGAGGAAGGAAGGGAATTTTACAGGTTTTTACAGCTTTTTACAAGAGATTTGCAAATGTCAGAGTTCACCAGGCTGGGCATTGCCTGCACTGACAGCAGTGTTGTGTGCAGAGCTCTGTGTGTATGGGTACAGCTTTGTGGTTGCGTGCATCCAGAGACTATATGAAATAAGTACAAAAAATAGCTTTTCTAACACAAGTAACTTCCCTCAGAAACATCTCAGCAGGGGCAAAAAGAGATTAAAGCCCATTTAGACTCCAAGATCTTTTCAGTTTTTGCTGGACTATCCCCTTGTGAAGACTGACATGCCAGTATCACCCTCCCAACCTTTCCCTGCCCAGCACTCTGGGGCTCTGCTCTGCCCTGTCCTGCACTTATCCCCTGGGTGTTGTTTCATGCACAGCCCTTTCCTGGTCAATCTCAATCTCAGGTATTGTTGTCCATGGAGAATCTCTTACATTTATTACTACACTGCTGGTAATTTCTTGCTTCACTTCCTAACCCCATCTTGGACATGCATAACTAACCAAATTCCCTTCTCCTTTCCCACAGTGAAAGATAAAACAATTTTTTTTTTCAGTTCACTGAATCTATCCCAACACAACACACCAGCTCATCTCCACCTAATGCTCCCTCTGTAAAATGTACCTTCTGACAGTAGAGGAAAAGCTTTGTCCATTAAAATGAGTCTGATTTGTGGCAGTTTGGTTTTCACCCAAAGAAGATTGCCACAAATGGTGCTGCGAATAACAAGGAGAGCTGAGAGCTTCTTCATCTGGTTTGGGAGGACAGTGTCCAGAGCTGCTGCTGCTTCTGTGGTGGAAGAGGCAGAAGCTCAAAGCTTGTAAAGCCCAGTTCTCAGGTGAAAGTCCTGCTATGAGTCCAGAGGGAGGCAAAGTGAGATGTAAGACATATTGCAGCAGTTTCTCTCTCCCACCTATTTTCACACAATAGTACTGCTTACAGCTGAGCCAGTGCAGTGGAAAATAATATTATGATTTCTAAAGGACTTTTACAACAAAGGATATAAGATACATTTTCTCTTCAGGTTAGTCACTAGCCACACAATAATGAAGAGCAGAAGTTGATTTGCTTTATTAAAAATAATGAGAAGCTGTGACTGTGAGCAATTTGATCATAAATTTTTTACTTGCTTTTCCTCCTGCATATGGAGGTTGAGATAGTAGATACAATTTACTATGACAAACCACCAGCATTAATGCATTAATCAAGAAAAACAAATGGTCCCCCTTGAAATCTCCTGCCCACCTAGAGAGAGTAATGGGGTTATAAATGGAGAAAGAACAAATATTGACTCTATAAAATGTAAAAGTATCTGGGAGTTCACCCATCAGTCTTTAGATTACACTTGCCTTTCAAGATGAATGGATTTCTTTTATAATCCATTTCAATTGCGGCTTTTGTTAGCAGCTCAGGAAACAGGAAGGCGACATCAGTGGTCTCTTCAGGTCTCAAGGTGTTCCAGACTGTTTCTGAAAGACAAGATCTCCAGTTTCTGGAATGAGGCAGATGCTCCCAAAGCAAGACATGTCTTTCAGTTTGAGATAAGAACTGGAGCAGCTGCCTGGACTAGTCAATGAATTATTTGTTTAATGGTGTTTCTGGGGCAGCTTTCCATAAAATGGCTCAAGAACTCAGCCTCCATCACTCAGACTATAGAAGCTCAGAGGCAAGAACACCCCTTGGCATCTGGACCATAGAGGACTCAAGAAGACCCAAGAATTAACTACATAAGGGATAGACCTCTGGCATCATTTACTAAACTTAATCTTACTTTGTCACAAATTCTTCATAACTCTCCAAACTCATAACATCTCACTCTTTTAACCTCTAAAGCAATTATATACTTGTCTACTACACAGATTATTGGATTATGAGATTAATTTCAACATCGGCTTCCATATTAGACACATTTAATCTCTAAAATTTCTTACTAAATCAGAAAGTTAGGAGAATTGAATGTTTTATAAATGCTGAGTTCAGCCAGTGTTGTTGTCCCTTCTGTAACCTGTAAGGGTGCCACACATCCCAGAGGAAACTGAATTCTGAGTGGGGACATAATCAAGAAAAAAAAAGACCCAAGAAAAACTACAAAGCGACATAGCACAAATTCTCAATGATCTGAAAACATCACAGATTTCAAAAAGAATTTAAAGACACTTCTGACTCTGAACACAGAGCCAGTATCTACTGAGGCACTGGCAAAGCTACCAACAGACCAGTCCACATTTCATATATCCCCTGCACCCTGACAGAAATCATTGGCACACGTTTTTTTTTTCTTCTCCCATGCAGGTTATACAATAACAATTTACCCTCCAGGGCTGGAATTAAACAAAGGGAAAAGGAAATGGAAGAGCATAAGTGTGCATGAACATGGTGGTGACGTGTTGTGGAAGCCATGCCCACTGCCAGAGGCCCTCTGGAAGCCTCAGGCTCAGAGGAGCAGATGTGGCCACTTTCCCAGCACTGCACAGAGGGGAGAACAAGCACTGGCCTGGCAGGGTTAACTGTGTGTGGCTCCAGCAGGATGCACACTCCAAAACAACTGAGGCCCGGGGCTGTTTTGACAGAACGAGCTGAAGATTTTCCAGTCCATCGCTTTCCTGAGCTCAGTGCTGGGATGCTGTGTCTGAAGAACAGCTCTCCTTCTCCTCTTTGCTTGCTCTACAGTAAGGTAAAAAATATAATTGCGGATGCTTGATGGCCACCTTAATGAGTAGCTGCTCTATCCAGAAGGGTCTGGCACTTGAGGTCATTTTAAGCAATATTTTGGGATTTCTCTGATTATTTTCAGCTAGGTCAACTCACCTTAAGTTAACCAACAACTCATTGTCTCATTAAAGGGAAGCTTCCAGAAAGACTAGAACTGACATCAGATTGTTTAAAGGTTCTAATAAAATCCACTATACTCAAACCTTTCCAGAGTACTTTATGGAGCTGCTTTGGTATCTGGGATAAACAGGACACAGAGAAATCCAGGCATAGTCTTGTGTCTCTGCTGACACAGGTTTGCAAGAGAGCCTGAATGGTTCAGATGCCTCTGGACAATCTGAAAGGAGCTATGTCTGCTCCACCAGCCACTGCTAGGGCTACAGCAGCTATGAATATTGAAATTGAGGCGAAATACGAAATTCAGGTGTTTTGAAAAGGGCACAATTTAGCTAGAATATGAGGTGGAGAGGCCCTCCATGAGCCAGTCCCATTTCTTTTGTAATCTGGGGACATCCAGCTGCCTCTTCTCAACCCCTAATGGACGACAAACCAGCTCTCCAGAGCAGCTTAGCTCCTTGCAGGTATCCCTTTTTGTTTAGAGACACAGTAATAATAACAGCAGGTGTTGCCACTTTTTGCTGTGTTTCCTATAAAAAGACGTCCATGTCCCCTTGAGCAATATGAAAATTCACTCCCTTCTTCACACCCTCTGACAGGTCACAGACAGCTGTGTTGGGGCTGCTGCAACGTGGCTTCAGGTGTTCAGAAGAAATCTCTGGGATTTCAGAGTGCAATGCAGTTTTGAAAGGTGATACTGACAGCCCTGATCTGGAGGTGCTGGGACTGAAGCACTGCATTCTTGGGGACATGAGCAGGTTAAATCCAGGCAAGCAGGTCAGAACAATCTGTCGGGTATCTCCACATCAGAAATGTGCACCCCTCTCTTACCTTCCAAATGCAGCATATGGTCTGTAGGTCTGCTCTCCAGGCTGTGTTACAACAAAGTGGAGTTAAAGTGCAGAAATCAGAAATCAGAAATGAATGGCTCAGAGTGACATTGTGGGGAGCAAAACACAAGGTCTCCTTCCTCCTTAAATATTGGCCTTTTTTCCTCTAATGAGCAGGATCATCATTCAGTGAAATCTTTAGCAAGGAAGTGCAAACAGGGATCAGTTGTACTGCTGACCTGGGAGAGATTCTGTTGACTTTATTGATATATTTGCAAGGACATGTCAAGGGAGGATGGCACTGAAATGCTGATGTCAAAGAGATTTGGGTTTGGAATAGGCTGGAGGTGGCAGTTTGTCCAGCTGGATAACTGAGGGTGTTTGGGGAGACTGTGAGCACTGCTGAACTGCCATGTTCAGTTTTGAAACAACACCTCAAGAAAGGTGTCGAAACAAGTGAGGAGACTTCAAAGACATTAACATGAAGGATGACATTTAATGGAAGATCTTGGCCACATCCTACTTCCATAGATGAGAGAGTATCAGGCTAAGCACTGTTTACCACCTGTCCTGCTTTTCTTCCCAAAGAAACTCAGATTTGAGTAGTAAGGAGCCATAAGTGAGCTTCCCCAGGATTGCCCCTGTAATTCAATCTCAAGAAAGCTGTTCCTGAAAAAGAGACCAAACAACACATGGTCCAGTGTCTTGACACCAGGGTGCCTCAACAACCCACAGAGGAACTGGGAATTACACAGGGGAAAGTTTCTGGGTCCTGTAGGGCACCTCAAGGGAAGTGAGGTTCTCCTGGGAAGCCCTGAGCTCAGGGCAGTTCCAGCCCACCGAAATGGTTTTGTTAGTCTGCAGTCCACAGTGGTCAGTCAGGGAGTTAAAAGTGGCTCCCTGACACTGAAACATCCAATTCTCTTCTTTAAAGACAGTTGTGAGCTACAAATCTACAGTTTTCCAAGCCATAGGCCACACATCTCCTTACAGCTATTTTGTTATCTCCTCGATCACCATTAAATTATTGGAATTATCCCTACATGATAATTCCTCACCCCCTGAAAAATATTATTCTACCTTTTTAATAGTGCTTACGTAAGGGATAAGAACATAAGAAAAGATTAAACTTGAGAAGGAGTGGTGTGCTCAGTGCTGGTGGAGATTTTTTTGTATTTTAAGGGTCAGAGTGCCCTCTTCTGTCCCATCCATGTCCTGCTTATTAACTCAATGTTAATCAGCAGATCGCAGAAAAACTGTGACTTATCTTCTGCACCCCTTATCGTCTTCTAAAGCACAATTAAGAAACCAAACAGCAGACCACAAAGTAGGAAATTACTGTTGTTAATGTGGGGGCTTGGGGGAACATCACAGGCAACATGATGGATCTAATTAGTTCATGAGGTCAGGGATATTTTGAAGTGAATCTCTGCGAAGTTTAAACAGCGGGGTGTTATTTATAGACCTGCATTTAAAATTCATCCTCCTCCTGCCTCTGCAGCCGCTAATTGAATCCAGACCGATGGCCAAGGAAACCTGACTGACACAAACATATTAAAAGTACCTCAGCAGTACTTTTGCATATAATAATTTCTAAACTAATCTTGGTGAAAAGCACTGGGGCCTGGAAAAAAAAAAAAAAAAAAAAAAAAAAAAAAAAAAAAAAAAACCACCTTTGGTTGAGTGTGTTTTTATCATGAAGACGCAGAGAAGTGTGTTTCTGAAAAATCCCACTGGCAGCACCTCCCCTCTCCCCGGCTTGGGGACAGGGTCCTCCTGCCACACCCGAAATCGGGATGGAGGTGAAAGGGGCCCCTTTGTTTCCCCCTTCACCCTTAAATCACAGAACGGTTTGGGTTGGGAGGGTCTTTCATGTCCCTTCCAGCCCCTCCGCGGGGCAGGGACACTTCGCACTAAACCAGCCCCATCCAACCCGGCCTTGAACACTTCCAGGGATGGGAAGTCCATAGATTCTCCGGGCAGTCTGTTCCAGCGTCTCACCCCCTCACGACGAGGAATTTCTGCCCAATATCCAACCCAGACCTGTTCCAGTTTAGCACCGCCCCGTGAGGCGGCACCGCTCCGCGCTCCGTCCCGCCGCGCTTTGTCCCGCCGCGCTTTGTCCCCCCACGCTCGCCGTAGCGGCCGCGCCGCAGCCGCCATGGCGGCCGCCTGTGGGAGGCTGGTGCCGAGGGGCGCCGCCATCGCCCTGCCCGGCCGTGAGCACCGCCCGGCCCCTCATCCTCACCCCCCCGGCCCCTCCGAGCCTCCCCCCTGTCCGGTGCCCCCTCCTGCCCTCCCTGGTCCATAAAGCGGGGGAGAGGAGGCTCCTGCCCTCCCTGGCCTGGCGGGCGGGTGGCGGTGTCCTGTCCTGCTCTGGTGGGGGCGGTTCAACTTGAAATCACGGGTGTTTAAGATGTTGTTTTGTATTTTACAGGGTGTTTTTCTTTATCGGGGTATCGAGTGAGCAGCGATGGAAAGCCACCGAAATTCCAGCCGCCTCCGAAGCCCGTCATTATTGACAGGAAGACACAGAAGGAGGAGAGAAGGTGAGGGTGTCCCGCTGCTCACCTGGGCTGGTAGAGCCGCACCTGGGCTGGGCTCAGGCCGCGCACTGTGTGAGCACTTATTTAAAGAGTCAAGGTATTGCACAAAAAAATCCCCAACACAGTTTGTAAAATCCTAGCAAGGACCATTTGTGTTGAAATATTTTCAAAACACCTTAAAATACTGTTTCTGGAGTTTCTGAAAGCAATGAATCATGAAAAGAAAATATATAGGACAGTAAATACTTTTGCAAATTTGGGGTTAATGTAGCAGATTGTGCCTGTTAAAGGCATCTCTTTAGTGTGCCAGGGGTGACAGGGACACAAGTCCTGGGTCTGCCTTTGCCTTGGACCTCAAGGCCAGTTGTGAGCACACACATCCCTGGCTGTGACAAGGACCTGGTACCTTCATGAGATGTCACATTCCTCAACCCACTTAATGGAATCACAGAAGAGTTTGGGTTGAAAGGGACCTAAAGATCATCTCATTCCAATCCCCCTGCTGTGAGCAGGGACACCTCCCACTAGACCAGGTTGCTGCAAGTCCCATCCAGCCTGTTTGTGAACACTTCAGGGACTGGGGCATCCACAACTTCCCTGGGTTTTAAACACAATTTGTGCTGCTTTAAATGACCCAGTGGTTCAAACTGCAGTGCTGTGTCTGGGAGAAGAGTGGTGGTGCTGTTCTGTTCATCTTCCCTCTCCAAAAAACCTCACACTGAAGATCATGAGTAGGTTTGGTGTTGTTGGCTCCCTTGGGCAGCCACACCAGCCAGAACCTCTGCTGCCACAGCCCCCAGGAGGTTTGTTGGGCAGATGTGCATTTGTCCTCCTCTCTGCTGGGCACTTCTCTCCTGGCCCCATCCAGGACTTTTAAGATGCATCTCTACAATGGAATTGAGTCCATCTTCATCCACCTGCCAGGTGGTCTTTCCATCCAAACCAGAGTGAGCACATCCAAATACCTGTTCGAAATGGTTCTCAGCTCAAGCCAGTCTGTGTCAGGAAGTGTGCACTCAATTCAGCAGTCACATAACTGAGGTCCAGGCCATGAGGAAATTCTTTGGCATGGTTTAAATGTTTTGTAGCAGAAAATAATTTTACCAGTCCATTTAAGATTCTTTAACAAAGGGACATTTATGTGGTGTGTCCTGTAGAATCTATTTGTAAAAACTGTAATAGATTCTTCCATATCTGTTATTATAAAGCCAACAAATAATAAGTGTTCTGTCATGGGGATTACAATTAAACCATGACATAACCTGTTCCTAAGCTGTGACAGCACTAACTGAACTGTCCTCCTTCAGTCAGCTCCTCTGACACCAACATGTATTACTAGTTTGAGAAAAAAATCTGTTTAAAAGAACAGCAACAACCAAAAAAAAAAAAAAAAAACCCACAAAAAAAACCACAACAAAAAGGCCACATAAAACCCCCAAACCAACATCAAAATTCCTTTTTGATAACAAAACCCAATAATTAAATAAAATTGGGGACTTCATAGACTGCAGTTGATATCTCTGGAAAGGCAACAGCTGGTAATTCTTAGGCCAAATACTTGGAATTGTCTTGTATTTTTAATGCAAATGCTTTTGTTTCATACTTTTAAAAGTTTGGCTTTTCTTACAGGTTCCTGAGCCCTGAATTTATACCTCCCAGAGGGAGAACAGACCCTCTTAAATACTACATGGAAAGAAAGGATATGATACAGAGAAGAAAAGTGTTCAACATCCCAGAATTCTATGTTGGTCAGTGTCAGCACTAAAACTTTCATAATTCTGTCAGTATTTTACATTGTGTGGGGTGTTAAAAAGTGTTGTCATATGTAGAACAGCGTAAAACATAACATAAAGTCTCAGGTGTGTTAGATCGACTAGGATGTGTTTCTATATGTGATACTTTATATTTTAATCTCATATTTACATCTTGATTCATTAAAAGAGTAATCCTAATGTGTTCCTTATATGGATTTTTTTCAATCCTGGCATTTGAGCATATGATTTACCAGTAGAGCTAAAGAAAAAAAATACATTAGAATAATTATATTCAATGTGGATGGGAAAAGCAAAAAAATAAAGGTGAAGAAAGTTTGCAGTTAACCTGCAGCATCACTTCAACCTGTATTAATTCAGGTCACGTTAGCAGGTTTTTCTGTTGTGATGGGAAGCAAAAGTATTTTCAAAATGCACCTGAAGAGATACACTTTGCCTGACTCTTCCCACATTTTGGTCGACATTAATTGGGACAGGGTGTTTATTTCAATCCATTTTTTTGGCAGGCAGTGTCCTGGCTGTGACGACTGCGGATCCCTGTGCCAGCGACAAATCCAAGCGCTTTGTTGGGATCTGCATTCAGAGAGGAGGAAAAGGACTCGGCGCCACCTTTGTCCTTCGGAATGTCATAGAGGAGCAAGGTGGGCTTTCAGCTGTGGGAATTATGCTGCAAAAAATGTCTTATGTTGTAGAAATTTAGCCTGTGGGGAGGAAAACAGCAGATTGAAGTGGAAGTGTGAGTCTGCCTGTTGGAGTACTGCGCAAGTTTAAAACTGTGTACACAGAAATGTTGATGGGCTCTGTGCTTGAAGGCATGGAACTGCACAGTAATTTTTAGACATTCTGTTATGGTTGTTCTTATCTCTGAGCCTGGGCTGTCTGTTGCCATGTAAATACCAGCTCAGTTTGAGAACTGTATGTTTTCATGGACTGGGGATGTAGGTGTGAATTGTTTTAACAAGCATTAGAAGAGTTTTATCACAGGTTCATAGTCTGGATTATGGCAAAATCAGGGGCAGTGCAAATAGTGGAGTTCTGAAGGCAAATATGAAAGGGGTGGGTGTCTCTTCATACACACTACACCTACACTGAGATGCATAATTAACAGCCATTGTAACCAAAAGGAAATAAAGTTTAAAACCCAAGTTCATCTTCCTTAAATTCGAGCCATTTAAGTCTCTTAAGCCATTCTGTATGAAAGATTTGATTTACAAAGAAATGTGCACACACAGTGCACAGATCCAGTCACAAATGTACACAGCTCTGAGGACTAAAAAGAAGTTTGCAATGATACAGGAATGTGTAACTGAAGCACGATTGCTTGGGTGTTAGCATTTCTCCTGAATTTGGTCGATTAAACCAGGCTTTCTGTCTCGAAGGGGTTGAAATCTGTTATGAGCTGTACAGTCCTCGAATCCAGGCCATCGAGGTGCTGAAGCTGGAGAAGAGGCTGGATGAGAACCTGATGTACCTGCGAGATGCCCTCCCCGAGTACAGCACCTTCGATGTCAACATGAGACCCGTGCCTCGTATGGCCCACGAGGAAATCCCTGTCAACAAGGTAGGAGCCATGTGTTTGAGAGGGAAAGCACAGGATTATTTACAACTTCCACTCATGAGTGTTATCCTGGCAGGCTGCAACAGCTCTTTGCTACATCAGTTACCCATCAGAAGTGGGTAATATCAGGCAAGGCTTAGTGCCGTTTCTATAATGAAAGAATGGTAACAATATAAACACTTCCATCCTCTGGAGTTAATTTTGAAGACACACAAAGAGGAGCAGCCTCCACATTCTGTAGAACTGTGCAGAGGGGAAAGCTTTACTTACAGAAACATTATTGTTAACGTGGTTACTGTTTCAGGAGTGGTATCAGGAAACAAGGTAACAGAGATGGAAGAGTCACCTGAAATCTGTATCTCAGGGAAGATCCAGAAACAGCAGACCCTGACAGAGTGTTGTGTAGAAACTCAGTATAATTCCTCTTTCCCTCATGCTACTTTTTTTTTTTTTTTTTTTTTTTTTTTTTTTTTTTTTTTTAAACTTATTAAGCAGCAAAACTACAAAAGACAAGTCAGCTTCAATTTATGTTTCAATTAAGGACTCTGTGATAAATCAAGACAGTGTTAATTAAGTTTTGCAAGATACTATGATAACAGTCATAAAGTATAATACTATTCTACTTAATAATATATAATACATAATAAACACACTGACAAATTGGTCAATTCTCTTACTTTCCTCCTGTTAGAGCACCAGTTGTCACCTTTTGCTAAGATCACAATGAAAAATTAATTCCTTAATACCTTTTTATTGTTTTGTGTTTTTTTAATTTTTTAATCTTTCACTCTAGCTGCAGGTACGAATGAAACCTAAACCATGGTCAAAACGGTGGGAAAGACCCAAATACAATATAAAAGGAATAAAGTTTGAGCTACCAGAACATAAAATGAAAGCAGCACAGAAGTGGAGTCAGCCATGGCTGGAGTTTGACATGCTGAGAGAATATGACACTTCAAAAATAGAAGAAAAGATTCGGAAAGAACTGAGTGAAGAACTTGAAAAATAATCATGTTTTTTCCAGTCTAGAATTCCTGAGAAAATCAATATTTTTAGTTTACGGTATGGATGATCAATTGTCAAGTTTTGTATATACATGGGCAAAGCAAACAATAAAGTTAACCTTTCCAGATTTCAGTGTGAACAGATTTCTGTGGCTCAAGTGTCCAATGCCCTCCCAATGCTTACAAGTCATTACAAGGAATCTTTCTTCCAGAAACAAACATCTACAGAGCTAAATTGTGATAGAACATCAATTACATTTTTGTCATAGCACAAGGCTGGTGCTAGAGACAAGCTGGGATGAGACAAAGCAAAACAAGAGAAAAGCAATGAGATCATGAGCTTGTGGTGATTGCTGATCAGCAATTGCATTTTTGTTGGCATTCTGAGAGGAAAAACAACATAAATTGATTATTAGAAAGCAGTAATTGCAACACAAATCCTGAAGCTGCTGAGGGTGAGTGGAGCTGGAAGGCTTTTTTTTCATACAATCTTAATAACATTTTTGTCATGTTTTAAAGAATTGAACTGAAGAGTCATTACCACAGTAGTAAAATATTTTATTTTCAAAAAAAAACCCCAAATTATTTTTAATCTTGTCTGTAATACTGATCAAAACTATTTACAATTAAAATATTTTATAAAAATATTTTTTTAACATAAAAAAATATAAAAAACAGGCATAAGAATTAAGTCTACAAGAGTTAAATTCTATTCCCAGAAGATTTTGGAGAAATAGTCACAAATATACAGATTCTGTGATGCACTACAGCTTTTACAATGAAGTATCCTTGTTATTTCATAACCATATTTATTGCAAATATACAAAATTATAAAACATTAGAAATAATATCCTGAAAAGTATATGAAGAAGTAAAATTCTGTAGAGCTTACTGAGAAGCAAAGGGAGATTTCTGGAACTCCAGTTACTAGAAAGTAACTCAAGTTGTTCTCATCATCTTCTCATCATCACAATGTTTGTGATGAAAATCCTGATTCTTTACCTGCACACTGACTCCCCCTTGTTTCTGTACCAGGGGCATCATGAATTCCTTTTCACTAGGAATGGTTTAACAATAACCCTGCCAAAAATCTGGACCACAAGTCGGAAGAGCTCAGTGACTGCTGAGTCAGAATGGTATTTAGCAATTAATACTGAAAATAACTTGTCAGGTTGTCTCCTGGGTAGCAGTGATGAAGTTCACAGGCACTTTCTGGTTGCAGGATTCCTTCCAAGGAGACGGCAGTAAACACTCTCACACGTCTTAAAATGCCTGAACCATTGCTTTGACAACTGCAACTTCTAAATACTCCCCGATCTACGAGTAGATGGGAGTAAAAGACACTTGGAAAGAACACCTCATGTATTTAACACCAAGATAGTGACTACCACTACCTCTGAGTAGGCAGGATCCACTCATTAAATTTCATATTGGAACTGATTTAGTGTGAATACCAGGCTTGTTTCAGTAATGTAAGCATTCCTTCAAAGATTTCTATTTCCCAATCATTGCTTTAAGGTGTTCAAGTTTATGCTCTTCAATGAAGTCTTCTACGATATGCAGAGCTCCAATTTTCACCAGCAGGAGAAGAACTTCTTTTGTTTCATCACTATTTAGGAAAAAAAAATATAGCAGCATGTCACAATATCGGACACACAAAGGGCGAGGCAGACAGCAGGTCAGGCAAGAAAGTTCTATTTTAATATTTCTGACTCCATTTATATACACTTTTTACAGAAGGCAAAAGATTGGCTACACAGGTTGCCACCTCTTTGACCTAGTAGGTGAACATCACCATCAATCGTATTTCTCCTCCCAGAGGAGAAATATGTAAACAAAGTAGATAATTCTAAATATATACATAGTTTATATGAAGCTGCCTGAGAATCTCCACTACAAAATTGCAAACACTCGCAAGGCAAGAAAACTTAGAGCGACATCAGCATTTTTATGAATCTGTCTAAAATATCGTTTTTGTTTCAAGACCTTGGCTCCTCATTAACAGCACCCAATATCAACCACCTCAAATTCTCACAGTAAATGAGGACTGCTCAAGTGCTCCTTCACATTACACTCCACCTTTTCTTTCAGAGATATATATATACATATATATACATGACATGAACATACTTGAAAGTATCAAATATATGGTATTTAAGGAATTAAAAAAAAACTAACTAAGTATTTGGTGAAGCACTTGAATCCCAAGGACAGCCTCATCCATTACCTGTGATTGTCCTTGTGCAGTCCACGGGCACATTGCAGCAAGTGCTGGCTGAAGTTCAGTAATTCAGGGAGAGTTGATCCACCCTTGAGATCTTGGAACCATCTTTGTGGGAGGCATGCAACCACCTGTTCACACAATATTTGGAAAAAGTTTAACAAGCATTTCAATATAATGAAGTCACATCATTTCTGACAGGAACCTTTTGGCAAGATCAATCATTATTAGTGTGCTTTTTCCTTCAAACCAACACTGATTATCTCTCCAAGTAGTTATTATGCTTAAGAAGCTACAGACCAGTATTTGCTCTAAACTGCTCTTACGCAGCAAGGTTGTTAAAAGAAAAATTAAAATCAAATTTTAAATGTTTAATTTTTTTTTAATATTCCATCTTCAGTTTTGACCCCTCTTCATGAAAAACAAAAGGCTTTTAGCATACATCCTCTTCCAATGAATGTTATCTTTTACCTTATTACACTTTTCTATATTATCCTGCCCCAGTGGTGTGTTTAGGATGTTCAGGAGGAGGTAACGATTCAGCAGCTTGCTCAGTCCCAAATCACGGACCTTTTCTTCCTGGACAATCCCATCCCACAGAACAACATTGGAGAGCAGCTGCAGCAATGAAGAAACAAAACAATCTGTAGAGCTGCTGGCTAGAAGTGTGCAAAAACTGTTACAAGTTTCATAAAAGAAAAACACAGAAAGGTAATATGTGCATCCAATTCAAGTCCTCAAACTCTAGGATTTACACTCTCCAAAATTCTGGTCAGTTAGCCACCAATAAACTGCATTGAGTAAAGAACCTAATTAATTTTACATGTGCATCTATATCAATGTATAGATATACTTGTATATATAACCTCTCAAGGGTGGGAAGAACATTTTACCCTTCTAGGAGGTTTAACAATTTGCTAAGTACAGAAGGCAACTAAGCAAACTGTCAGAGAATGAAAGACAGAAATTAAAAAGTTACTACAATTGCTCAGGACAAGGCTACACACAGTCCCTCATGACATGATGATGCTACAGTTTATGGCATCACAAAGATTGTTTTTGTAGTTCATGTCAGTATTATTAGGCACTGAGTGTTTTTCTCTTGGCTCTATCACTACAAATCCTCACAACTGTCATTTCTGAGCGTGTTGTAAGGCTGTGTTTGTGAAGGAAAAACACCTTGAGGTTAAGTTACCTGAAAATTAACCTGCTCTGAGTCAAGGAGGAGGATAGGCAACATGAATAGCAGGAAAACTGGAATATTTTTATATCTAGTTTCCAGTGAAATGAATTTCAGAGAGGACAGACAGAACAAAACCAGCCCTATTTTCTCTACCTTAACAGCTGACCAAAACCGTCTTTCTTGAAATTTTGAACGTAGTGATGACTTGTCTTCCACAGTGCTGGTCATGGGAAGAAAAAAGTTAAAATAAAGATTATTTTTTTGTTTTATTTAAAAGAAGATAAACAGACATCTGATCTCTCAGACACAGATGCCTACAGTATTTCCTCTACATCTGTACGGGAAAAAGGTAGAGGAACTAAAAAAAATACAAACTTAACAGTCATAGGGTTAGCTTACCTTTTAGGATATAGAGGAATAAAGACATCTTCCTCTACAGATTTCTTCATTCTTAGGACAACTGTGTTCATCAAATCCTATTAAAAAAGAATTATTAATGCATCCTCAGAAGAAAGACTTCATATTCTATTTGTAACAACCTCAAAGGTTATTTAGCTCATCCAGAGGTCTGCTTAGAGGTAAGTGCAGCTGCCATTTGTATATAACACACATTGAGACCCTGAATAAAAAATAGAAACAGCAGACAAATCACAGCTGTAATTATCTACAGGCTTAGCCTAGAGGTTTTGCTATATCCCTAGGTGAGGCCTTTTTTTCCACATTAATCTGCATGGCAGCAGGAAAAGTGTAGATTAAAACCAAAATACCTTATACACATGGGATCTCCATTAAAAATGTTAAATTCTATGTTAAAAAAAAATCACCATAGCTAGGATAGTATGCATTTTTGAGCAACACGTTTTCAGGTGCCATAGACTGCCACCTACCTTTTTTTTAAGCCTATTTTTTTATTTTAAGTTCTTGCTAAGATCAGTTGTATCACTTGACTTTAAGCCATGGTTTCAAAACAGCAAACTTTGGAAGTCATAAACATTTTCTTTAACATATTTCTTTTCATGCTCAAGGCCCAAACAGCCATCTCACTTCACCACATAATCCATCTGATTTTCACTAGATAAACCTCCTGGTTTACATCAGAATAAACCCAGAACCAGGCTAAGAAGGGCTTCCTAGAGTGACTGTGTATATAAAAGTAATTCATAAAGGATTGCTAGGATTACATAGTAGATTTTCTCCTCACCAATTAACCGATCTTTGGGGATTCTCAAGTTTTAAAATTCTAGGCATACTTTATAAATAAAAGCTTAAGGAATGGACCACTGAAGCATTATTAACATTTAAAGCTCAATTTTGGAAAGATAATTAAATGCAAATCATTGTTATTGCAGTGAAGGAAGATTACATCTACAAACAGATTCTGGATAGATACAGGCAGAATTTTTCTATGAACAGAAGCTAATTTCTGCCTCATCATCTTCAACAAGGAGAGAATCAGGGAGCTGGAAGTTTAACTGTTAAATCCCCTTAATATAAAGGGACAGAACAAAAATGTAATCAGAACCAAACAACTTCAGGAAAATGTTCTCAGTGCCCATAGGAGCACACACAAAAGTACACACAGTGGGTGAAGTTCCCCACAGCTTTTACCTCTCTTGCTCGGCTGGACTCATTTTTGGAAAGGATTTGTTTTCCAAAGATGTTATTACAAAGCTCTACAAGGTTCTTTGTCTGTGAAGTAGATAAAGGATCCCACACACTCTTCACAAATGCTGAAAAAAATAGGAATTTATTTCAGTCATAATGTGCAAGTACTTATCAGTCCTAGTTTCAAGCCATTACAATGTAACAGAAGTAAACATAAAAAGCTCAGCCTCTCATAGCAATTTTGAAGAGGCCACTTTAGCCTCACTTTGTGGAACGACACAATCATTCTATCTTGTAGCACTGTGATATCACCAACATTATTTGATATTATCATTTTTATTTAAGGTTTGATTGTGTAGCTGCAGCGAACATTTTCAATACAATCACATCATACCTGTAATTTTGGGAAGAATAGTTTTTTCAATCACTCTAGGCAAAACTTCTTTATCATGATCATCATCCCTTTTCGATTCAGATACATTTTCTGCATCACTGAATTCTTCTATAGCTCTGAACCAGGGCATCTCTTCCAGCTCTGTAAAATTCTGCTGAAAGATGACTTCTGTTAGTTGTTCAGCTGGTCAGCATTAAGAGAAAAGCTCTATCCAGTAACACCCCAAATTCCCACTTAATTTCAGATCCAGCCTCATCACTGAATGGGCCAAAACAGCAAAACTAGATTTAAAGCTAGAATTTAATGGGATTGTTCAAGTGTCTTCAAAGAACCCAGTAGAAGAACTATTTTTATAGGTGTGGAAAAAAGGGCTGGAGGTAAAAGGAAATTGGAAAGTTAAGAGGATTCCACAACATGCTTCAGTTTTTGAGACAACACAGTAGCTTTCTTAATTTCTAATGCACTGTGCTATGTATAGAAAAAAAACATTTTTCATATTAATCCATAATACACACACACAAATTTTTTGACAAAAATGTCAGCAGATGCACCTACCTCAAGAGGATTCCAACTTATTAACTGAACTCTGATCAATGGATTTAATAGCTTAGGCAGGCAGAAACTGATGTAAGCATCACAGTAAGAGTCAGGAAGCTTCTCTTTCCATTCCTGGAATTTCAACAGGATTTTTCTGATGTCACAAAAATCTGCATGTACATCTTCAAAGATTTTCCTACTATCCTCTAAAACGTTATCTATGGATAATATCCATTGGGAATAAAAAGAAACAATCACAGAACTTATTGAGGCAGAAGCTGAAGGGTTAATGCATCTATAGGACATAAGAGATATTTTTATGAGAATTGCATTTGTTATTTATCTTTGACACACCTGACATTGAAACGGTTTAAAAACAGCACCCACAAAAACCCAGTTTTAGGAAAAAACAGTGTCAAAAGACCAAGGAAAGGCAAGTTTCTTCATGATCCATTTCACAGATTTATATAACCACTATATTTCAAACTTTGTTCCAGAATGATAAAATTTCAGGCATGAAAACTCTTCTGCTGTTATATGAAGAAAAGCTATTATGCCTTTCCCTCCTTCTCTTTATCCATTCACTCAAGATAATTAAAACACCAATCTTTAATTCACACTCCAGCTTCAGGAAATAAATTAACTGTACAAAACATGTTGCAGCACTGCACTGAGTACTGCCAGATCAGCTTTGGCATAATCTGACGGAGTTTACCTCTAGTTTAAAAAGCCATAGATAGTGCTGCCACCACATAACTGATACCACAAGAAATCTACAACCATTCATTTATTCTTCCCAAGTCTTTAGTCAGAAATGCCTGGGTGCATTTTTTTCTACAGTGTGCAAATAAAAACATGGAACTCAAACAAAAGTATTCCTCTACCTTTCCTTTAAGAAAAAAAATATTAAAGAAATATCAACAAGAGATCTTGTTCTAGGACATCACATTAGGACTGCCACCAACCTCTGCTCTTCTGGAACTCGTCCACCTCTGTGGGAGTCAGCTCCTCATCACTCGACAAGCCCTCGTGGTGATCTCCTTCTCCTGACTGTTCCCTCGCCTGCCTCCTGCAAGTCCTGCATTTTGGGATGAACTCAGGTGAGTTATCCTCTCCTATGTCTGCAGGAGAAAGCTTAAAGAAAATAATCTGACTTCAACAAATGTACTTGAAACAAGTGGTGAGAAAAACAGCCTAAGGAGAGTCAATGGGGGAGCAACAGTGACTACAGAACCAAAAGGACTCCTAAACTATGGAAAAAGGAGGGGATTTGGGAACTGACACACAAGAGCTGAGAGCAACATCTGAGACCTCCCTCATGAGCCATGAAATAAACTTCACCTCATCACCACTGATAAGGCAAAAAACTCATGCCACCTGCAACACTGAGCATCTGGTGTTGAACTGGATCCTGTCTGACAGTTTAGTGTGTGTTTACTGAGCTCTCAGACTGTCCTGTCATGGATCACTTGTTCAACAACCTACAGGAAAAAGGTGATAGCACTCCTGTGCCAGTGGGGCTCTACAAACCATTGCCATGGCATCAAGAAAAACTGCCTGCAAAATGGCTTGAATGTCTACCACAGGAAAATGATAAATTATATAGAAGTGATATTGCATAAATACTTTTATACAGTTATTTACATCAATTAGCATTAAAAGTTAACTGCTTCAAGTGGAAATTGTTGTTATTATACCACTTTTCATCCATTAAAATTCCAAGGTACTTGCTGCTTCCAAATACAATTATGAGCTGAGGTACCACTGTTAAACTTCCAGAGCTCCCAATAATATTTAAAAAAATTGGTACCAATCTCTGAACGTCCAAAATGTACAACCTGTCTCACCTACACTGATAGCAAACTTGATTAGAGGGGTTAGAGGTTGATTTGTTTCCTCACCACCACCTCTCCAGCAGAAACAATTCTGCCCAATTTTGCTATTAATACAGTAATAGAAAAATATATTCCTGTAAAAGTTCATAATATTATTAATTAAATCAGGAAGGAAAAAGCTTCCCTCATAGATTTGTCTCACTTCAGACTTTTTAATTTAAAATATCCAGCTCTAGTAGCATTCAGGCTCAAATCAACATGAAGAGAATGACTAACACGTGGCTTCCACATGCTTCAAGTTTTGGAAACCAAATACTGAAATATTTTTAGTGTAATCTCAATTAGTAATCCTACAGGTTTACATTTGTGACTGCAGGAGTGACAGGAAGTCAGTGCACAGCACATTTATCAGAGTTAAGTGCACCTCTATGTAACAGTTACCTTCGATGCTCACACATTTCCAAAACCTGTGTCTTCTCATCACCTTCCAATCTATTTTTCATTGGTTTGTCATTCCCACCTGTAAGACAGAAACAGCCAAAAATAAAGTGATAAATTTTTAAAGTTCCTGCTTTATTTTAAACAGGAAACAAAAAATCTCCTTCTATTGTTTTGTTAGGTTTTTTTTTTTTTTAATTTGGAAAATAGCCAACAAAAGAACAAACCTAATCAAAACTCTAACAGCATCCAGAGTAACTCAGAGTAAATTCCTTGTAGCACTAATAACTGGCAAAACATGCCAAAGAGAAAGGGTGTATTACTACTGAAGTACTATCATGTAAGAAAAAAACAGCCTTTCCACCATATCAAATAGAACTAGCAACATAAAAAACAATGCTCTGTGCTGCTAAACATGCAACCACAGTCTCATTTGTGATGAGCTGGAGGTAAAATCATTTTAATAGCAACCCTTACTATGGCATTACCCTTTTCTCCTCACACCTGCTGTCAGTTGGCTACACTATTTTACAAAACCATCCAGGCTGCTGCTTTCTCTCATCAGCAGTTTATCCCCTGAAGTGAGAAGACTGAACCCATATGATTTAGTATTTACCAGGATCCAGTGCATCTGCCCTCCATCTGTTCCCAGCAGCTCCAAGCATATTGCTCTCAGCTTTGCCTAAACAGTTTTAAAGGTTTTGGTTTTGGAGGTCTGGTTTGTTTGGGTTTTTTAAAGAGCAGCAGCTAGAGATTCACACATAGAGCATACAAACAATACCTTGGTGAGGCAAGAAAATACAAGCTGAGAAAACTGTACGAATTTTTCCTATAGTGACTGAAACATAGTTTTCTTTTAGATAAAACCCTTACACAGAGTAGCTTCTCTCTTCATGCTCTGTGACATGTGTGTCATCTCCTGGTTTGAAATCTCCAGTCTGAGCACACACATAGCCTTACAGACACTCTCAGGTCAAAGTGATACTGCCAGTTACACACTCAGCTTTTTCACATATTCACAGAATTCAGTAATAAGCAACCTTTCTCCAACTTGAGACCTACTGGAAAACTGATTCCCATTTTTCTGCTTAAATATTGATGGAAAAATGAACAATTAAAAATTGACAAAGTATTTGGTCATGTCTTGTTCAGAGAAATTAAACCAGAGAAAAACAGTATCATGGGCATTACTGAGGTAAGAATTTTAAATGAGGTACAGTAGAACATGCCTGCTGACAATGGGAAGGGGAGATTGAATGTGAAAATTAAAATTTTAATCCAAAAATTAACTGTGTTTCTGCTCAAAAACTGAAGTTATTTTCTCACTGAAAATTTGCACTTGGTACTAACTTGTCAGATGCTGAATATAAGCAGATTCATCTTTCAGCTCCTCTTGCCTTCGCTTCGATACTCTCACGGCTCGTTGCTGAAGAAGGGCATGGACAGCCCATTCCAGTTCATTAATGTCCTTCAGCTGAAATACAGAAAACACTAGTCAGGCTTTCAGTCGATTTAAATCTCACAAGAATGGACAAACACCAATTTCCATGGGGTTTTAGTATTGCTGTAAAATTAGAAGCCAAAGTATCAAAGATTGAAGACTAAGTTCCTGGTCATGGGAGTTTTCAGGCTTTCTTTTATAAGGCTGAAAGCACAAACTAAACTCCAGTTACACATCAAGGACTAAGACTTCATACAAAAGGGTTCACCAGAACACCTTTTAGTTGTGTTAGTGTCTCTTATTTTATTGCAGTTTGCTTTTGAGGCACTAGCTATCGAAGAAAACACATTCACTAACATTTCTTCTCTTTAAAGTTACCTGAAGAAATTCACAACTGCAAAGTGACAGAAAAGTAAATGAAAATTAGATTTGATTCTGATAGAACTGATTTTTAACTGGGTGGTATCCCTCATTTTTCATTGACAGAATAGACCTTTATCATCTTTAAAAAAAGAAAAATGTACATACTTTTTCATTCAAACAGTTTATCAAGTTTTCTACGTAAGTTTTCATGGCCCTGTAGAATTTGTAATTCAGAGCTGCATCTGAAGACTTCTCCAACTCCTGGACAGACATCTTTGAGCTCTCAATATCCTCCATGTATTTTTCATACTCTCTCTGGTGGGCACGGTGCACATCCTGTAAGGATGTTATCCTAAAAGAGAAACCCAGGCAATCAGAACTATTGCCAAATTAACAGCTGATGCATTCCAAAACATTTTTCCCATTATAATCACATACAAAATCTTTGCCTGTGCTAATAATAGCCCTTGCATTTGACCTGAGCAGCACTGAAAGATTTACCCATGCCAGCATTTATGGAAGCACAGGGTATGGACAAACATCATGCTTTGGGGATCCAAATGTCATTTATATGGTGCTGGTTTTGAGAGCACCACAGATATTTTACCTGGACTCCTCAATACACCACACTTCCCAAAAACATAAAAGCCAAAGTTACATGGTATCACATTATTAAACAGATTCTACCCAATGCAATCTGGTAGAAACTAGAGCTTAGTTTTGCACGTCCATACCAGTTAAGAAAAGTCACATGGACAGAAGTACCTGTAAGTATTCACAATGTGCTCACTATTAAATACAAACCAACTGAGAACTCTAATATTGTGTGATAAACACCAAAAACTTCTATCTACAGCTGTCTCTAGTAGACAGGCAGCACATAAACATTTACATATATTACAATTCCTCTCTTTTTTACCCCTTCCCTCCTTACATGTCCCAAATGTTTCCTCAGTTTGAGGAGGCCTATAACAGATTCAAGGCACAGACCACAATTTATTTCACCTCCCTGAAGTGAACACTTCTGGAAGAAAATAGCTGAATTAAGCTATTGTGTTCTACTGCACTACAAATTAAAAAGAAAAAAATATTAATCTATTTCGGCACTTATTATGTTAAAAACATCTACAAAGTGTAAACTAAACAGGTTCCCCCTTCCCTTCTTGCTGTTTTCCAGACAAGTTTCTCACTCTTAACAGCTGTATTCTTATTTTTTCTTATTTGATTCTGTACATAAATTCCTGCTTCAGTTAACTCAATTCCCTTCAGGTGATTAAAGCTAAGAAAATATACAATTCCACAAAAATATTTAGTCCAACTTAGTTTCACTTCTCAAAACAAATACCTCAGTGAGTGACTGCACAAAGCAAAAATTATACAGAGAGAGCCTGCTGCAATTTCACAGCACAGTTTATGTTGCACTTGTATTAAGTTACTTGTCTAAACTTATCTAACAGCTGCTTCCCAGTGCTGTGAGGGATGACAGGGGATGGCTTACCTTGGGATGCCTGACCCCAGCTGTCCTTCCCACACACCCCCAGGAGGTTCCCATGTCCAACCCAGGACACTTCAGCTGCCTCCACAGCAGCTGAGCTGCTCAAGAGAAGTCACAGCCTGGCACAGAACTAAAGAAAAAGATCCAGGCACATTCTGAAATGGCTGTAGAGAACTTAGGCTGCTTTACGAAATATTGGGCTATTTTTGCAGCTGGTGTAAGAACTACCACAGGAGGGGTGGGAGTGCCAGCTCCACCACATGCTCCCAATGAAGTTGTAATGCTGGGCAAACCTAACATTGAGCCAAGGCTCCTGCCAGCAAGCAGAAAAAGCTGATGACAAATAAATAAATTTACTTTCTAAAGTTCCAGTTGACAGAAACAGTCTTGGAAAGTCCAAATGCTCCCCTAAAACAAAGCACTGCCACAAGAAGTAAAAAAATATGTACTATTCCATTAGACATCATTACACACAAAAACAACCCAAAAGATGCCCAACACTCTGGAAAAAAGAGTAAGAGTTCAAAGCTGCTGTCTCATTCTGTGACAAAAGCTCAGACAACTCATAAGTTAAGGAGTTACCTTTCAGTCAGTCGCTTCTTCACAATCTCCAGACTCACAGGTGGCAGTGAAACAGAGGTATCAAACTTGGGTTTGGTTGGTTGGTATTTACGCACTGAAGCATCATCACAAATTTCCTACAAGAGTTAAGTGTCAATTTTTAATACATGAGTTACACAGTTTCTCCCTTTGCAACTGTACAGATCAACAAGATATATCATTTGAATACTAAACATCTCATATAAAGATACATATTTCAATCACAAAACAAAAACTAGAAAAAACCAATCCATTCAAGAATGAAGTCCATAACTAACAAGGTCTACAGGTAAAAAATGCTGCTGTTTCCTAAAGAGCAGAATTAGCTTTTCCATAAACAAGTATGAAGATCACAAATCATACTGGATTTGAACACTGGTCTCAGAAAGATGTAACCTTCTCCCATTTCTTTACTCCCTGAATTTTCCAAATTGGAAAAATTTCTACAACTGTCAATTCTGACCTGAATGAAGACCTGATTATTCAGATAGTCCTAGTCTAATCCAGAGTAGGTGATCCAAGCCAGAAACAAAATTTCCAGCACATCAGAATATAGTTTATTTTTGCTCATTACTTACTGGGAAAAAGACAGCATTCTGCTAAACTGTGAAGAGAGCTCTCAGATTGCCACTCAAAAGAAATTTAGCAGAATAAAAGAATAACTTTTGCCTTGCAACTTTCCAACGTTTGTATTATTTGCACACTTTTGCTTTCAAGCAAAAATTCAGAGTTCAGAATTTCCTTCTCTGCTTTTTGTGATGTCTTATCACAAGAGGTACCTGCCTTTGGTGCTGACACCACCACACTGCTTCTCAACCACCAGACAGAGATTACAGATTTTCATTATCACCTTCCCATATCTCTAATCATCCTTCCCTGAACAATTAGGGAAAAACATCCTAAAATCCTCCCTAATGAGAGGGCAGGACAGAGATACAACAGTACTCCAGACAAGCTCTCTTGCCTATAAGCAAAAAGCAATTTCCAATGGTTAGGAAAGCACATGTCACCTGAGAGAGTTTAACAGCTTTCTTTATTTGCTGTTCTTCCCACTTGGCTTCATCATCACTTGATCCATCACCCAAAGACACTGGAAGTAAAAACAACCATTATTAGATGTAACTACACCCTTTATTTTTCCCCCTCCATCTAAATCAACAATGGGTCTCCCAAACAATACTGAGAAGTGATACACACAAAAAACAGCAGAGGAAAAACCAGCAGATGGAGGAGTGCAAAACTGAAAGGCAAGTAAGGCTTGGAAAAGGCTACTGGGATTTGTAGAATTCACACTAACAATAATTTCCCAAACTGTTTCTCAGACAACTACTACTGCAGTAGGAGGCAGACAAACATCTTGTTTTTATGTCTCAAAGCAAAGCTGTGCTTAATACATGTAAACAAGAGTATAAGTATAGACTGTGACATTACACCCAACAAACCCTTGAGCATTCCAGAACATACACTCAACTACAGATACAAAACATCTCATTAGCATTAATTTGAATGGCAGATTCTGCTCATAGTTATGCATTCCTTATAACCCTTATGCAACTAAAGTAAACCTGTACTTCATAAACAGCACTATAAGCAGCTCTAAGGGAATAAAAACAATGGAAAAGCCAATCATGTTTTGCATGCAGTAAGCTTGTTTACTTCTGAAGGGCTGGAATGCTGGTTTGTTTGGTTTTCATTTTTCAAAGCTGTAATGTCAGAGCAGGGAGAGCACTTAGAAGACCAGACCAGAAGCAGGAGGCAGGACTTACAGTAACTTTATTCACAGTAAATGTGCCTTTTACAAGGCCATTTTTCTGCAGTCAACAAGGCCAAAAAGAATTCTGTAAACATTTCTCCAAGTACTCTGCACCACCACAAGTGATATCTAAACCAGGTTAATGACCCATATAAACCCCAAGTACCAACTGTCCAGCCTTTTTCCAAGAGCCTGAGGAGCAAAGCCTCTCTCCTGACTGGACAAGTCCCACATGGTTCCAGAGACTAAAATAAAGCCTCTGGGAGAAACACCACAAACTCACCCATGTCTTCAGTCATCCTCTGCCTAAGAGTTCTCATTTTAGGAGCAAAATCAAGATTCTTTGTTTCAGACTCATCTTCACTCTCCAAATCACTGCTTCCTCTTCTCTGAGGGACCTGAGGACTGTTTGAAACATCTAGGGGAAGATAATCAGCCTCTGTCCTGGCCAAGTGACGCTTCCTCCGAGCAGCCTCAACCTGAGCTGCACTGGGGATATTGCCTGCATCAAAGAGAGAGAAAACCTAAGGAAAATGCTAAAAGCAACACTGTATCTAATGCAAATCATCACAAGTGCTCAGCCCCATTGTACAACTCTGGATACAGAACAGAAGATGGTTTTCTACTCTGGTTACCATGTAGAATATAAGGAGATGAAAAAGTGGCTCAGCCTCAAAGTGAGGTTTTATTTTCACCTCATGAAGGGAATTGTGCAGCACTAAAGAGGAATTTTCTGCTGCCTTTCTTGTACAATCAGAGCTCATAATTTCTGCTCCATTCCCAAAATTAGCACAGAAAGACAAGAAATGTTTGCAACTGAAAATATGGGGGAACCATCACTATTCTTCCAGAAGGGTAGCCCTGACTCAGGATAAACAGATGTCTATACCTTAAGTGGTTTAAGCTGAGTGGAACTCATCTCACCTAACTTGTCATGTACTTCAGACAGAGAATGTTCTAAAACAGCTTTCTTTAAAAAGCCCAGGGAACTAACCTGGTGATAAATCCTTCGTCCTCTGTGGAGAGCTGTTTTCATTTTCAGAGTCTGAGCTGTTGTAGTCCTCATTCAGTGAAGAATAAGTTTCATCCTCATTCTCCTCCTCCTCTTCACGAGTATCTTTGGTGTTGCCAACTCCAGGCTCCACCTGAGAGATTTCTGCATTATGGGGGGAAAAAGGATGATCCATTATTTCAGTTTCAGCTGCTGGAATATGATGTGTCATAACTGATTGCCAGATTACACCTTGCTGCAGCAAAGACTGGTCACTTGTCTATCTCCACCTGTTCTCATCAAAACATGTCAAATTGTAACATTCCAAGACAGTCACTAACAAGCCAATTCTTGTATTGAATAAAAGCATCTTTGATGATGCTTCCCATTGAAAGACTACGAGTCCTTCTGAGACACAGAGTGTATTTACAAAAGCAATGAGATCAACTCTCAGATAACAACTAATTAATATTCTGATTGCTCACGGGGTATTTGGGTTCTTGACTTGAAAAACTGCATTTAGAAAGCTTTTTTTTAAAGCATTAACAATGAGGGAGCTCTTAGTTTAAACTATAAACATTAATCCAGGTATTATCAATGTCTTTAAAAATATTGATTTCTTTTCATCTGCCACTACACTTTCAGTAAATCATCAGGTTACTGAACAACAGAATGTACCACGTTTTATAAGAATATGATGTGTTTCTTAAAAAGTTACTAAGAAGTTACCATCTCAGCTGAATCACAACTTCAAAGGGAAATATTGCTCAATCTAAATTTAATTTGCTTTTCTCTAACATTAGCAAATATGGTATGTCTGTGAATTGACACAGGCATCAATAGGGGAATACACAAAGAGAAGTTTTAGACACATTTGTTTCTGAAAAAACACAAACTCCAAATATTCCAACAGAAAATCTACCACAGAATGGTTTGGGTTGGAAAGTACCTTAAAGATCATCTAGTTCCAATTCTTCTGCCATGAGCAGGGACACCTTCCACTAGACCAGGTGCTCAGAGCCCCATCCAACCTGCCCTGGCACACTTCCAGGGATGGGGAGTCCACAGCCTCTCTGGGCAACTGACTACATTTCAATGAAACTAGGAACACTACCAGAATAATCAAGGCTATTGACTGCATTTAATTAAAAAATTTAAATGCTGTAAGAGCACACAATTTAATAATGTTTACATTAAGCTTCATCAAACAAAATGCTACTAAGCTCACATTTTTCCTCAATGACAATTCTCAGATCAAACTGCAATTTAACAGCAGTAAGCAGTGGATACCTGGCACATAGTTTGAAAGGGATCATGCTGAGGTATAAACTTAGCAGAACTTTGTCAACTTTGATGCAGTACATGGTTCAGCATAATCAGGTTTTCTCATGAAGTCTCCAAGTTCTGATAATCTTTTATCAAGGTCAAACTAAAAATAATTTCAGCACAAATACATTGCAATCATAAACCTGTAAACTAACTTTGTAAGTATAATTCTGAGTTCCATTAACAAGAAAAAAAAAAACATGTAACAGCAGTATTTTTACATCACTCTTCATGTATTTCATAAAATACTTAACTAAAAAAAAAGTACTTACTTTTGATTTCTTCAGTTTCTGTCTGTGGAGGCAGCGGGCTTTCCTTCTTTTTAATTCTAAAGGTTACTTCATTGAAGGATGGCTTTTTAACTTTAAAAAACTCTTCATCTGCCAGATAAAACAAAGTGATTCTGAGTAACATTAATAAAGCCAACTATATACATATATATATATATATATATATATATATATGTACTACATACAAAAGTGCATGTAAACTCTATGTGTGCACAGTGTAACTTCTGAATCACAGAATCAATTAGGTTGGAAAGGACCTCTGAGATCATCCAGCCCATTCTATGACCAAACACCAACATTTCAGTTCTGGCTGGATTAATTCTAAATATTACTGTGGCTTTATCACTCACAATCAATCACCTCTTAGTTAAAAACAGTGCAGCTCAACACAGCAACACTGCACTGCCTGAAATGCAGGGGCTCTTTGTAGCTTGTCCCCACCAAGGTGGCCACGTCTTCTCATCAACCACAACAGTAACAACCCAGAAGTGTCAACTAAACACTTAAGTTTCATTTATTTAAGCTTGTTCATCATTAACTACTCAAGGAATCACAGCACTTGTCCTCTCTGGTTTTCTCCAGCTGTAGGAAGACTTCAGATGCTTTCCAGTCAGAACGTAGACATAAATAATTGTCAAACTACTTTTTTCAGCATCACAGAATTGTTAGGGTTGAAAGGGACCTCTGGAGATCATCTTGGCCAACCCCCCTGCCAGGGGGCTCACCTGGGGCAGGTGAGACAGGGATGTGTCCAGGTGGGTCTGGAATGTCTCCAGAGAGGGAGACTCCACGCCCTCCCTCGGCAGCTGTTCCTGTGCTCTGCCACCCTTGATGTAAAAAGTTCTTCCTCGTGTTGAGGTGGAACTTCTTGTGGTTTAGTTTACGGCCATTGCTCCTCCCCCTATTGCTGGGCATCACTGAAGAGAGACCGGCCCCGTTCTCTCAGAACCCGCGTTTGAGATATTCAGAACTGATGAGACCCGCACTGTCTGCTCCAGACTAACCAGGCCCAGCCTATGCTTTAGTTCGGGTTTATCCTGCACACCCTGCCAAGAGCCGTGGCCCTGACAGCAGCCGGGTGTGTTACAGCGAGGGGCAGGAGGGTGTCTCGCTGAGGCAGGAGGGTGTCTCTCTGAGGGGAGCCCAAGGCAGCCCGGCCCGCAGCCCCAGCGCTGCCCCGCGGGACTCGCACACACGGTCCCCCCTCACCTTCCCGCTCCTCCTCGCCGCCGAAGCTCAGCAGCTCCTTCCCGGCCCGGCCCGGCCCCGCTGCGGCCCTGGCTCGGCGCTGTCCCTGCCCCTGCCCCGGGCCCGTTCCCGGCCCTGCCCTGCGCGCCCGGCCGGGGGGACTGCGGGCCGGCTCCTCCGCGGGCAGCGGCCCCTCCGCGCCGGGCCCCGCGGGGGCATCGCCCTCGGCCTCCCCGGGCTCCGCTTCCCGCTCCGAGGGCGAGCTGGCACCGGAGTCTGGGGACGGGGCTGCCTGTGGCTCCGGCTGTGGCTCCGGCTCGCCCTCGCTGCTGCCGCTGGAGGCTGCGCGCCGCCGGCCGCGGAAGTTGCGCGGGGGACGGCGGAACATCCTTCCCAGGGATCGATCCCGCGACCGGCGCGACCCCAACGTGGGTCCGGGCGCGCATGCGCGGTGACCCCGGCGCGCCCCGCCCGCGGGGGGCGGGACCTTGGGAGGGGCCGAGGGACGGAGGGGGAGAAGGGGAAGGGGCAAAAAAATGTAAAAAGCGTTTTTTGGTGACTCATTAATGCCTAAAAATTAACTTATTTGACGAGCCGTGAGCCCCTGAGTGCAGCTGGGTGGGTGCTCCCCCTCCTCCGCTGTGCCATCGGAAGCTTTATGGAGTTCTGGTATTATAAAATATAATTTATAAATAATATGTGATAATATGTCGTTTCAATATGCATAAGTTATACGCAAATTGTATGGCGATAATTAGTAATGAATATTTATAAACTTTTGTGATTGCTACGTATTATGTAAATGAATGGTAAATTAAGATGTAATTGCTGATGCCTGACTACACATAAATAAAATAGCTATTTTAGAATTAGTAATTACATACACTAAAAACAAATAAATACATTTTATAAGGCCAGGTTGGAGGGCGCTTCGAGCAACCTGGTTTAGTGGAAGGTGTCCCTGCCTATGGAAGTGGTGTTGGAATTAGATGATCTTTAAGGTCCCTTCCAAGCCAAGCCATCCTAGGGCTCCATGATTATTATAAATGCAAAACTGACTCTGTAGATTGTTGTCAAAAAGTAACCACACATTTTTCTCCCTTTCCTCAGGCTGAGCTCACAGAAGGATTCAGGCAGGTGCCCGTGCTGCTGGAAGCGGGGGGAACATATGGCTGGAACAGAAGGAAGGTGGGAATGTGGCAAGTGATGACAAATTGGTTTGCCTGGAGAGGAGTTGCACTATAACTTGTACCAGCCTTTGATTTCTGCCATGCTGACTTGAGCTGTGTGTGACTTGCTCTGTGGAAAGAAAGTACATCCCACTCCAAATGAAATCATGAAACCAGGCAGAGCAAGTCCTTCAAGTAAGTCTTTGTGTCCCAAGAGAAGTATCCAAGAATAGCAAATGCTTGAAATGTTCTTGCTTAAATTGCTCCACCTTTCTGTTCTTCATCTGTAAGATGAAGATACTAATATTAACTTGCCTCAGGAATCTTGTGAAGAAAATGCTGCATTTGTGAAGCACTAGTTACAGTAAGAATAACAGGAAAACCCAAGAGAAAATCAACTAAAACATATTTTTATTCAGCACTGCTTCTGAAAGGTTATTAAATAAAACGCAAGGCTACTTAGTGAATAAGGAAGACTATAAAAACTTTAACAATTCAGTAATCACAATTCACCTTGCAGCATTATTCATTTTCTGCACTGAAAAAGAATGGGAGTCTGGTGGAAAAAATAAAATTTTTAAATGCAAATGCTGAAATTAAACCTGTCCATGGATTTGTGTTTTAATTGACTTATTGCAGGCTCTGATTCAAAGCTGCCTTATTGCTGGAATTGATATGGACTTTCCCTGGGTAGTTTCTCTGACTGAAGGGTGAAGCCAAGAATGGTCTGGGGATGCACAGGTGTATTGAGTTGTTCCATTGTGACCTGGGCAAAGGAGTTTGCAGATATAGATTTACCTGGAACGATGCCTGCGAAGTTTCCTGTTTCTCATTTACCACTCCAGGATTGATGAAGACATACATCATCATGCCAAGCAAAGACAGGAGTTTTACCAGGAACCTTTAACATCTTTATAATGATGATTCTTTCCCTGGCTGTGCCTCTGTATTAAAGTGTTTCTTCTCTTTCATCTGATTTTAGATCCTGTCAGGTTAGTGAGCACTACTGAGGCAGGACTGAGCTGGCTCTTTGTAAGACAAAATTTCCAGGACCTCAACATACCAGAAACATGGGACACAACTCTTGTACTCTTTTTCTTTCCAGCAGGTTGAAACTGCCATGTTTGAGTTGTCTCTCCAGTTAATATACTCACTAAGTGCCAAGACACTAATCTAGGCAATGGCATCCAATCTATGATGATCCCAGTACAGAGGAGGAAAAGCAAATTCAGCCACAGCAATGCAGCCCAATATTTCTTGGAAGGACTGCCAGTGACAAGTGCTGGTGGATTTATCTTGTTAGGCAGTAAAAGCCCTTTTCCTGACACTGCTGACACAGGACAAAAGGATAATTTTGCCTTAAACTATTTAGCTGTGAAGGTTAAAGTTAACAGACAGATGAGGATTTATTGGTCATAAATATTAAAATTTTTTTTCTTAAGTGTTTTAGTGACTCTGCAGCCAAAATTCCTCTGGCAAATGAATTTTCAGATAGACTCAGAGTAGATCAATGAAGTAGATGAGCAAATTGTTATAGATTTCCCTTTCCAAAGCAACAAGCAGGATAAAAGCAAGACAAACCTGGCATGAAAATTCAAGTGAAGCATTAATGGCTGATAGTATGATCTCCTTTTACACTCCATTGATTTCAGCTCCGGCTTGAACTCTGTTAAACTTTAATGTCCATGTAAGTTACAAAGTGACTTGCTCTGACAGACTTACCTCTGGTCAAAAACAACTTTCAACTGCAAGAAAACCCTCCTAAACCTAAGAGGTCAACTCTGTTTTGGGGAAAGACTGCAAAGTTGAATCCAGCTCCCTGAATGCAACAACTTTGTTGCTGATTTGAGGTACGGTACAAAGCTTTACTTGCAGCTAGTGGAAAAATTTGCCTTTGCTTCCGTTTTTCATGGAAAAGTCCAGCAGGATGTCAGGCAGATGGGGGCAGCAGCACCTCAAACTCTCAGCGTTACACCAGGCAAGCAAGAGCCACAGTCAGGGGAAACGTGTTCCATCAACACAGAGCTTTTGTGTACACTTCCAAAAGCCAGCTGAAAACTATAGTGATCTCTTTGCCCTTTCAGTGAATCCCTGTTTTTATTAAGTATGTTATTAATCATAAATTCCCTTTACTGTTTCACACTGGTTTGCCTGTCTTTATCATAGGATGTACATGTTTTATAGCATGCCTGCATCTTTCCAGAAATCCATGAATCTGAAAAAATTTCCTTTTCACAGCAACTCACAAAACATTCTGAAATCTGAGAAGATTTATTTCAAATTTTCACAATATTTATGTCATTCATCCCTTAAAAGCAATGTGTAATTCCAGAGAACCTCACAAAATTCAGTACGCAAGAGGTACACTACTCAAAAGTAGTACTGGTCCTCAGAACCCAACAGTATGTATGAAATAACAGGTTTTTAGCACCTAAAAGTGAAAGATTTGTGGGAAAAAAACCTTACATTTGTAGCAAATGCAGCAGAGATCCCAGCCTATTTGGATTAGTGTGGCTTCTTGGCTTGCAGCAAAACTTGAGCGTGGAGAAACAAATGTGTCTGAAATGAACATGCAACTCTGTCTCACCAAGGTGTTATTTACTAATTGTGGCATAAGGATTGTAAAATTGCAACAAATAACCTTGCTTAACCCCATTACTCTGCTATTGTCAGCACTTGGCACTTGTGAATTCCTGTGTGCTTGAGCATTTCTGCCTGCCTGCACTGCAGCTAGGGACAGCAAGTAAAACCCTTGTGTCTGCTCAGCAGTTGGCAAAGTTTTATTTGCCATAATTCAGTCTGCATGAGTCAGCACTGCCTCCCTTCACAACATGGTCTGGCCTGTCTGGAAAGCTACTTTCTCTATGGTTACATAGATGTTCTGTAAATCTCAAAATAATTTCAGTGCGGTAGGCAAAGAAGCCTTTGCCACACTGAACAAATACAGTCCAGCTCCCCATCCACTACTAAATAATATCAGTGCTTGGCAGGGAACAAAGTTGAGACATGAATATTTCATTTCATTTTATACATCTATGAAGTAATAGAAAATCCTGCAAAATGAATACAGTAGCCATTTGTTACTTTAAAACCTGTGTGGGCTTCGGGTTCAGAAACCAAAAACCAACATCTCTGGAAGTTCTATTTTTGATGCAGTGTGTGCTTTGTGCCTTCTATGCCTTTTTGATAAATTTCTACTCAGAATCAATATCAGAAATGCACCACACTTGTTCTGTTAGGTGTGGAAAGCAAATATTAACTTGTCCTTTTGTTTATCCCATTGTGTTTTAAGCCTCCTTTTTTAAATAAAGATGTAGGTGAAAAGGCGTTAGCTAGCATTTACTCAAAAGGAGGAAGGCTGTTGGACACTGCTGTAAATATGAAACCTGCAGCAGCACTGAGGGCTCATTGCTTCTGTGTTCACTAGAGGGAAAGAAAGAGGAGGTGCAAAACAAAATTTAGAGCTGAATCTAATAAGGGGTCAGAGCTGTCACTCATCAGGTAGGTGTGGCTGTTCCTAAGTAGTTCTTTATAGCTGGGACAACAAGCTGGACTCTCCAGATGAGGAAATGCCACTCATTAGGAAGCAAAATTAAACAGGTCACTACAGGAGGAATGTGTGCAGGTTGCTATTGAGCAATTACTGCTTTTTGACCACTCAGAAATAATTGTCACTTTACGTTCCTCGATCTCTCACCAATAACTGTGCGCAAAGTATGGCTTATTCTTGTAGTAAGTGGGTTTTGGTGTTTATTTGGTTCTGATTTAACTTTATGTGTTTTAGACATACATTTGCAGGAAGATGTCTGTCATCAAACTTAGACACTGCCTGGTCAGAGGGCTTGGACAGGGAGAATAAAGCATTCACTTCTGGTGTGCTTTCCTGCAGCAGAGCAAAGAAAAAACGCAATATTATGGAGTAAACTAAGAGCAGAGAAGAACTCATGTTACCTTTTGCCACTCAGTTCAGGTTAAGCAATTTTATTCATGATCTTTTTTGCTGTCAGTAGAGATCTTTCCTTATTACTCTAAAGATAGTAAAATTGCTTGTAACAGGAAACTGAGGACAGAGTACAGATAAAGATCAAAAAGTAAAGCCTTAATGTGAAAATTGAGTTAATAGTAATAGTTTCTCTATCTTCATTATATCTTGTTAGGTTTTGCTCTTTTATGTTGGTTTTGGCTCAGACATGACAAGAAGATCACAGAATCATAGAACGGGTTGAGTTTTTTGACCTTAAAGGTCATTTAATTCCAATCTCCTTGCCATGGGCAGGGACACCTCCCCCTAGAAGCTCAGGGTAATAAATGATACCATAACAATCCTCAAGGATGAAACATTGCTTATGGTAAATCCTACTTCTTTTCTGCTCCTCCCACACATTTCATCTTAATTGGTCTCCTCTGAGTAGCTGTTGTGCTACAACCCTGCCCTATGTCTGGAAGAAGCCTCTATCTTATCATACCAATGGTTTCTTCTCCTTTCAGCTCCCTTTTCTATTATCAGTTATGATTAAGCAATTTCTCTTACTTTAATGGCATTTTGAAACAAACTAATTAATTCCTGCAGTTTTAATTTTCTTTGCCACTCTCTACTCATTGCTACAAGGGTACTGTCACCAGAAGGGACTTTTATTTCACCTGGTATTTGACATCTGTCCCCAAAACCACATGTTGAAGCTTGTAAAAAGCACTCTTTCCAAACCCTGAAATGCCCAAAGGCAGTATCTGCAACAGTGCCTGCAGAAACTCCACCTTCATGAAGGTAGTGTTTTTCTTTTGAATCTACTTCAAGAAGTAGTCAAACTCTGAGTGGAAACAAATTTCATTCTCCATTTTAAAGATGTAATACTAGTTTGTGCCTCAGACATTACTAATAAAATATCTCTATAAGATCCTTACGTTGAGTAAGAGTTCAGCTTTACTTCAAGGATGCATTTTTTATAGCTGATACTAAACATTGTACATCTACTCTATACTCTATTTCCAAGGGAGAGTGATTTGAGGGGCTGCTGCATTCAAATGTGTCTGCACTACAGGTTGTGAATCCTCCTCTTCTTCCTGATAATTAATTAATCTTACAGATATTTATTCTTCTGGTATCTCTGATCAGCTCCAGTTCATTGTAATAATGTAGATGCACTGACTATGTGGAGAATCACATAAAGCTTTGATGTGCTAATTTTTTATACCAGGTTATCTTGCTAGGGATTTAGCTGAATTTTTAATTCCCTACAGCTCCTCCTTTTCCAGGCAACAGGTCAAAAGAGGTGATTGAAAGACCCCATTGGGTGTCCAGCTCTAGGGTCTTTAGCACAAGAAAGGTGTGGTCCTGTTAGAGTGGGTCCAGTTCAGACTGTGAAGATGCTCAGAGGGCTGGACACCTCTAATATAAAGCAAGGCTTTGGAATGTCTCCAGAGAGACATTGGGATTGTTCATCCTGGAGAAGAAAAGGCTCCAGAGAAATCTTATTGTGGCCTTTCTGTACTTAAAGGAGGCTGTGAGAAAGATGGGAAGAAGTATTTTCAGTGGGCCTGTTTCAGTAGGAGAAGGGGTAAGGGTTTTAAACTGAAAGAGGGTCAATTTAGATTAGATATAAGGAAAGATTTTTTTTTTTTTTTTTTTTTTAATGAAGGGGGTAAAACACTGTCAGGGAGGTTCTTGATGCTCCATCTCTGCAAACACTCAAGACCAGATTGGACAACAACCTGATCTAGTTTAATATGTCCCTGCTTATTGCAGGGGGTTTGGACTAGATGACCCTTGAAGCTCCTTTCCAACCCAAAGGACCTATGCTACCATTCTGTGATTTTCCTGGCTTCAGTTTTATCTCAAAGGAGGTATAAGGCAAGGTGTGTATCTACCTCAGATGAGGGATTTCACATTAATAAAGCAGATGGGTCATTCCCCACCTGTCATATTTACAGAATCAAATATCCCAACATCCTTTATACAATTCCTGCTTTATTCACCTCAAAGCCTGTGGTTAAGCACAGACAGACCCCAAGTTCATTTGCTTGTGGGACGTGGCAGTAACATCAATTACAGAAGAAAGGAACTGTGAGGTTCTTTGAAAAGTCACCTCATTCAGTGTTCAAGGCATGATCAGCTGTATTTCCCAAACTCCTCCAACATCTGTCTAACCTGTTCTTAGAGACTTTCCTTCACAAATTTTTACACTGCCCTTCCCAATCCTTAACTACTGTAATCAGTAACCTGATCGATTTTGTCTTATAATAAGAAACATGTTTATCTGGTCTATTGTTACCTTAATCCTCTCTACAATGGCCTTTATGAACCTGTAAATTCTTATGCCTGATGCAAGCACTTGTCCTCAGTCCAGAGCAGGCTGGAGGTGTTGCAACACAACAAAGTCACATTTAGAGCTGCTGTATCACTATAATGTGTACTAAACAGATTAAAGGCTACGTTTTAACAGGTGTTAGAAAGTAATTCAAGTGAAAAATGTCAGATGAGAGACTTTTTAATTGGGCTTCAGAGAAGCCTGTTCTTGACCCAGGGCTGCCTTGTTATCCCAAATAATTATTTGGAATTACGTGAAGGACTGCTCATGAAATCTGCAGATGACTTCAAAACAGCCCAAGGCCACCTGGGCCCCTTGAATAACACACGTTTTAATCCACCTACACAGGAAATATCTATTCATCAAAGCCAAGCTTGTTGTCTGTTCATGGGATAAAAATACAAAGCACGTTTTTTGGGCTGGGCGTGAGGGAGGAGAATTCCGTATCTTCAAAAGCTGTGAATCAGAAGAGGCCTGGGGAGGTCACAAGGGGTGAATGCTGGATGCTGCCAGTGCAATGTGGCAGCTGCAATGGCAAATACAGACGTGAGGTGTGTAACACAAACACAAACACTGCCCGGCGCTCAGTGCTGGATGTGGCCGCGGCCTTTGCACGGCACAGGAACGTGACTGTTCTGGAATCGCCGTCAATGATAAAAGGTGTAACAACCTGGAAAGGCTCATTAGGAACCCAGAAGAATGAGTCAGTGGAAAACTCAGGGCTGTACGGAGGTGATAGGTAATTATCTACACGGCAAAAGCAGAAAGGCGCCGTGATCATTGTCTGTGCGCGGCCAGATCCCCTCGCTGGAAAAGCCAAACCTTTGGTGGTTAAAAATTATGGCGTTTTCCACGTTGCCTTCCTACATGATTCTTTAATTTTTGGAAAGATAAACCCCTGAAGCCCTCCGTGTTTCAGTGCACTGAGCAGTGGGCCCGATTTCGGTGCTGTGCCGGCCCCTCAGCGCTGGTGTGGGGCCCAGTGGTGCCCATGGAAAAGCTGCACCGAGGGCGCTGCTCCCTGACCCCGGGGGGAGGAATTGCCTTAATCTGGGAGCTTGGACAGAGCACAGGCCACGGCTTTTCAGCTTTCAGGACTGGGATACAGCCGGAAAGCTAAAGCAACCTATGGAGCAGATGACGAGGCAGCGGTTGGAATCGAGCGAGACAGAGGAGAGCAAGAATGGGGTAAATTTTCTCTGTCAGTCAGGTCTTTAAGCAACAGCTGTTACCGTAGAGAAAAGGCATCCTCGGACCGCGGCAGTGTTTGGCGAGCCCGAGCCAGGCCCAGGGACTGCTGACCGACCCCTCCGTGGGGCTCCCACAGCCCCGTCCCGGCCGCGGCGGCGCCCGGCCCCGGGCAATGCCCGCCCCCGCTTCCTCCCCCGCCCCCGCCGCCATGTTGTGGGGCCGCGCCGCGGGAGGCGCAGGGGCCGCGGCCCGGCGGAGCCGCCGCTCGGGGCAGCGCAACAGGTACCGCCGGGGCGGGGGGCGAGGGGCGCGGGCGGGAGCGCTGCGGGCTCCACTGCCGCCAGCCGCTTTACTTACCTCTTATCTCCTAGCTGAGTCTTTTTTTTTTTTCTTAATTTTATTTTTTCTTAATTTATTTTTTCTTTTTTTTTTGGGGGGTGGGGGTGGTGTCTGGGGCTCTGGCGGCAGCGGCGGAGGCTCCCCCCTCCCACAGCCCGCTTTCCGCCGCTCCCCCGCGCTCTGCGGGCGCGGAGACCGCGGTGCCCGAGCCCAGAGAGCTCCCGGAGCGCCCAGGGGAGAGCCCTGCCGGGGTGAGGGGACTCGGGCGCCTTCGTAGAGCCCAGTTCCTTGTGGTGGTGGTGGTTTTGTTCCGTCTGGTTACCTCTGAAAGCCCGGAGTTCGGAGAAACCGAGCTGGTTTCTGCAGTTAAAGTTTGCGAACTGTTGTGGCTGTAAATAGACTGGCTTTTCTCGGGTCTCGGCTTCTCACCGCCGCATGTCGTGATTCAGAAAATAAAAGGAGGTTGAGGTACGTGATTCGGTTCCCAAAACGTTAAGGTACCATTTTGGATACAGTACACGGTTTTCGGGGCAGATGGGGCTTTGACATCTGTCACATCGCAGAACTCGAAACTAGATCGTGCTTTGCGATAGTGCCTGCCTTCTCTGAGGTTATTCTTGCAGCGGTTCTCTTAAACATCAGCCCGAAATTCCCCATCTAAAACATGGCAGTGAGCAGTCTCAAGCCTCTTTGCCCTTGTGTCCAGGCTGCCCTGTCGTGTGCTTTGCTGCTTTGGGAAAATGCTGGTTTTTGAAGTATTTTTTGCTGTTGGTGCTGCCCGCGGTGGCCGCAGCCCCCACGCCGGGTGCGCGCAGGAAAGCTGGGGCTGTGTGAGGCTGAGTGTGATGTGGGTAACACCGCTGGCAAATAAGTTGCTGCTCGCTCTCAAGAACTTTTAATTGTTCCTCTGAAATTTGCTTGTAGCAAACATCTCTGTCCGCTGATGCCACCCCGACGTGTAGCAGTAATGAGTGGTAGGAACTAATTGGATGAATTGCTACCTGGGCTTCCTTCTGCTCCCAAACCTTGGTCCATTTTTGTTACCTTGTTTCCACTCTACCTCCCCTGTTTTGATTGAGTGTGTTTTTTTTTTAATTCTGACTCAGCTGGGAGGGGCATTCACACCACAGTAGCTCTGAGTGTTTAGAGAAACCCTAATTCAGACTCTGGGCTCTGTATGATGTGAAGAGAACTATCTGCATGAACATGAGAACATGATGCCTGCAGACATGGATTTAGGCTGCTCTGTGCTCTCTGTTGAACAGAATTTTTTGTTAGATTAGCCTCCTAACTCAGATGCCTAAATTAGATCAAGTGAATATGCTTACCCTTTTAATTACCATCCTAAGGGAATTGCATTTACTTTTTTTCTGCTCCATCTGTACAAGATCTGGGATACAGGACGTATCCCTGGCTGAGTTGTAATTGTCACTGTAATAGAAACAAAGAGGATGTTCCTGTAGCAGTAACAATAACAAAATGGGGTACCTATAGCCTGTTTGTGTTAATCACAAAAAAAAAAAAAAAAAGGGATTATCTACCATAGGTGCTGGTCAACACACCAAAGCTTTGTGGATATTTATTTTTTTAACCATTCTTGTTGACAGAGTGAGATGGATCAAGGCAGAAGTGATGCATGGATGATTTTGAACTGTGTTTTTGAGAAGGCTTTATTTATTGAGATTCCAGTGTGTTGGCATTCCAGTGATTTGTACTACAGCAGTATTTACAGTAAAGTTTTTTACTGATATTTCTGTTGTAGTCTTTAATGTTGAAAAGTGAATTAATTTCATGCCAGAGGAAAGCAGCAGCTATGAAAAATGAAGCTCAGTCTGTAGGTGATAGTATTTCTTCATTGAGCTGCTTGTCAGGAGCTGGTGAGGAAAATGAGGCAGCATTTGGAAAGTGAAAGGTGATGTGCATGCTTTGCTTGGGTTGTTATCAGAAACCTTCTGAGCCTTTGAAAACAGGCATCTGTCAGGAAAATACCTTGGGATTAATTCCTGAAAGGCAGTGAAGTCCAGATTAGTTCCTGTCACAAATTGAGACAGATGTCTCTAGTCTGAGAGATAACCTGTTAGTTAACGGTTTGCAAGTGAATTATCTGCTGTTGCCTCAAAAGATTTAATTTAATTTGATCAGAATGCAAAGTATATGAAAAAAGCTTTTAATGAGATTTTTCTTTTAAAGGCCAGAGCTGCTCTCTTTGCCTTTTAAAAACTGGTTCAAAAATTGGATGTCTTTATTTGTAATGTAATTTCTGGCCTATTTTCACTTGAAAGGAAACATCTCCAATATCTCAGTTTTAAAAAGCTTTTAACTGTTTCCATTTATTTTTATTCACCTCAAATGTAGTTAAAGAATAATACTGTTTTGAAGGGACTTTTGGAGGTCTTCTGGTCCAACCCTATGAAAAGCATGGTTAACTCAGATAACTCAGAGCCATGCCTGGTTGTGTTTGGATTACCTCTGAGGGTGGAGGTCCCAAAAACTCACTGGACAGCCCTCTCCAGTTTGGTGCTCACACTCAGAGTATATCCCATCCCCTTGCCCAGGCTGCCAGTGAAGACATTAAACAATACTGGCCATGCTGTCAGCTCAGGGGAGCATCATTAGTTCCAGCCAGATGGATTTAGGACTGCTGACCACAGCCCTTTGAGTCTGTTGGTCAGGCAGGTTTTCTGCCCAGTTTACAGTCAATATTTTCAAACTATATTCCACCAGTTTGGCTGTCAGCATACTGTGGGAGACCTTGTTAAAGGCCTTTGTAGTGTCAAAACAAGCTGCTGTGCCCTTCTTCACAGGGCCAATCATCTCATAGATGTGTGTCATTTTTGACAGGTGTGGTTTCTCCATGCCATTTCTCCATCAGCTTTTTCCTCCTCAATCTGTAGTTGGGTCCCAGGAGAATTTGCTCCATAATATTTCTAGGGGCTGAAGTCAGACTTAGCACCCTTCTGTTGGACTTTTTCCAGTCACCAGGTTCCTTGACCAGTCATCAAGAGCCCCCAAAAATTACAGAGCTTGGTCTTATAGCAACATTAGCCAGTGTTCCTGTCAGCACTGGGCCCATGATTTGTTCCATGTAGATATATGCAAATGCTCTACTTCCTTGTTTTCAAGTTATTTTGACTTTCAAAAGCTGCTTTCAGTTCAGTGCAATGTCAAATCTCTTGGTAAAGGATATTAGATGATGGATCTTGCCATGTTTTAACGTTTTGGGGTGAAGCTTGATGTACACGTCCCTTCCATGAAAATCATGAGAGCAGTAGTTGCCTGACAGAGATTTTGGGGTGTTGCTTGGATTGGAAGGTTCATTTTATGTGGCTGAATGATTGGGAAAGTCAGTAACCCTTCCTGGGCTTTTTTGTCTTAAGCGATGGTTGGTGATTATAAAGATAACAAAGACAAAGTTGTGCTAATTGGAGAGTTCTCTTTATTTTATGACTGACTGACCTATTTCAAGCACTGTCACTTGTCAGTAAAACTCTTAAAGTGTACTTTGAGGTCCAGAGGTTGAGCCTAGATATGGGGTATAATAAGGTAGTTACTCTATTCCTCTTATCTTTAAAAACATCCTATCACTCTTTAACTTAACCTTTTAAATTTGCATTTTCCTTGTATGCCCTGGTTGGTGATAGGTGACACATCAGACTACTTTGAAGGGAAACACTCATGATGGAGTGCCTGGTTGGATTTCTGGAAGGGCTGAGCAGCTGTTTTAATTGATCCTGAAATTTTCAAATGCTTAGTTGCAAATATTGCAGGTAGCTGAATTGCCTCTGGTAACGTGTGTCTGATTCCTGATCAATATAGAACCAGGAGATTTATGTCTACCTGTAAGTTCAAGTTCCTTCCAGTGACAGACCAATGTAAGCCAAAATTTTAAGCCAGCTGTGAGCAGTGGAACCTTGTTTTCTGTGGCATTGGCTGTCTGAGTTTGATCAGATGGGAGCCTGTGTTGAATTTTTTCTTGTGGTCAGTATATTTAGAGCAGCTTTAGCAGCTTTTAGCCATGTGGGTCCTCTGGTGTCTAATATAGGTACTCAAACATACAGCAGTCTTTCTCTTCCTTGAGGGCTAAACTAAATTTGGTTGTGTCTTCTCTGTCTGTTTGCCTACTTTTTTATGAATATTATATTCAGTTAAGATCCTTGCAAAGGACACCCTTCTGCTAAGCTTGGTTCATGTTGGGTGTTGGGGTTCATCAAAGTAGTCAACTACTCATGTCTCATACTCTGAAAAAGGCAAGCTGAGAATTCAGGCATCCTGGTTGCTTGGTTACTATAAAGTTACTGCTTTCATTAATTCACTTGTCTGTCAGAATGGTAGGTTTTGTTTTGCTTCATTTTCAGATTTATTTAAGGATAAGTCTTTAGAAAACAAATAGGAGACTTTATTTCATGAGTTCCTTGTTCTTCTGTGTTTTATACATTGTTTTATTGCCCTTTGCAAGAGGTACAGGGACTGTAGTAACTTGTTTTTCTGGTATTGTTGTGCCATTGGCACTAAATGTTGTAAAGGTGAGGATTAGGTCATATAAAAATTATAAAGTAAAAATGGAGCTGGTGAAATGTCATTTTTCTTCAAATTGAGAGTATTTAGAATTTTGTCAGTATAGGAACAGAGCCTGGCCAGGTTGGTTACTTGGATCCTACAGTTAAAATAATGGATTGAACATTAATGTATAGATGAGCACAGTGTTGTGTAACACTTATTTTCAGAACAACACCTGAAATTCAAATGATGTAACATGATGACAGTAGCAGAACAAAGCATTGGAATTACCTAATAGAGGACAAGCACCTGAGAACTATTTTTAATCATCTTGGCAGTTACAGATAGTTGAAAAGGCATGGTTGATCCAGAAAAGTCACATCTGCTTTGGAACAGGGATTCTGAGAGCAGCCAGTTTGACTTGAGACACTTTGATATGGGAAGTTGTTGCTTCAGAATTAGCAGACAAGAATTCTGAGGAGGCTCTACTAGAGAAAACGTTCAAGGCTGATGCAAGTGGAGTTTGTGAAATGCTGTGGCATCAGTCATGGGCAGTTATCTGCAGTTAGTGATTCAACAGCATACACATGAAGTCAGGGAAGAACAGGAAATGGGAGTTAACTCTTCTTTGTTTCTAAAAATATTACAATTGGAATGTGAAAAAAATATTACCTATTATGGCTATATAATAAATGTATCAAAAAATCAGAACACATTTAAATGATACTTTAGTCCTTTCAAAGGTCAAGAATTTTACTAATCAAAAGCTAAAACTTTCTAGCTTTTTCCACTACACTCTTATGACTTTAAGGTAAGACAGTCGTCTTTTAAACTGAGATACATTTGCCCCTTGGGATTTTACATGATCTTGAGATGTTTGTCTAATGTAGGTGATAATTGATTCCCTAAGATCGTGTAATTCAATTTTGGTGCTCAGAACATTATTACTGTGTGCCTTAGAACTCTCTGCTAAAGGTTTGAGAGACCACATTTCTACTGGATGGTTTGAGGGGCTGCTCTTGATAATGTAAGTGTGGATGGGAGTGGGGTCAGAAGCAGGAGCTTCAGCTGGGGCAGGTGGAGGGGCTGTGCCTCTGTCCTGGGTCCAGCTCAGGTCCAGTGTGCTGGTCCCAGAGTCCCTGTGCTGGGTGGGAATTACACCCACACTTTTCTGTGTCACTTTGTGGAATGCATTTTTACCCATCCAGCTGAAATACTCCTACCAGTTTGGTTTTTTTTTCCTGTTTTGACTGCCATATGCTAATCTTTGCTTCTTCTCCCACAAGGTTTCCCTGGGTTTTGATTCATCAGAGTTAAACACGATTTCTTTGCTCTAAAGGCCTCTTGTGACCTTTCTCCTCTCTGCTTGTCATCTCATTCAATTTTGAGAAGTTAAACTTGCAATGCAAGTTTTGTGCACCTGCCCAGCTTGAAAGCAGATACCTAAACTGTAAATCCAGTCTCACTGAATGTTTTACTTTCATTAGTTTTACAGACAGTCAGAAATTGTTCTCTGCTGAGCACAGAAGAGTGCTCACATATCTTTTGTTTTATACTTTGCTGTAGCAGCTCATTAGATGTTCTGTACATTTTGCACTGTTATCTGTGTCTGAAAGCTGAGCAGCAAGTTAAGTAGCATTTCTTCTATCATAAGAAGAAAATAACATTAAGAATTCTTCTGTAAGTTTTGGTGTTGTTTTTTTGCTTGTTTTTGTTTTGGGTTTTTTTTAGCATTTTGCTTGTGCTCCTGATGGGAGGACAGGAGTGGGCTCAAAATTTTCCTCTAAGGTGACAAGATTTTAAACAAATAAGCTTAAAAGTAAAATGCTCTCAATGTTGCCAGTCATGGTTGAAGTAAGAAAACAATGAAAAGAAGACAGCTCATCAAATACTTACATCTTGCCCAAGTCCACATTGACATAAATTAGGAGTTACAGTGTGAAAGTGGAGAACTGCAGGTTACGAGGTGTGTGTGGACCTCACCAAACTGCATTTAAGGGTTCTTGCACAAAGCTTGCAAATTATTAGATGTGAGAACTGATGTGTTTTAAAACAGAACCTTAAAAAAAAGGCATATGGAGTGGGGAGTCATGTGAATTGAAAGTAGGAAGCAAAAAAACCCCCCAAGAATATTTTAAGTTACCACCCCTTGAGGAGCAAGCATATCTCACTCAGCTTTCTGGAAAGGTTACAATATGCAGCCTGGAGTTCCTTCTCGAAGGCAGAAGCTCAGAGCCTTTAAAAAAATAAGTCTTGTAAATAGTCTACCCTCTGCTTCTTGCTTTTTTTTTTCATTTCCTTTTTAAGCAAAGCAAGCAGAGGTGGTGATGTCTGTCTGTCTGTGATCAGGTGAGTGAATGTATTCTCTCAGGGTGTGACAGAGCTGGGTTCAATTCCCGTCTTTTCCTGAGGAAGTTTGTGTCTCCTGGGAGAAGAGCCAGGGGATTAAATAGTGAGCTTCCTGAAGTGGGATTCTCATTCTTTCCCTCAGAATAATTTCTTCCTTGCAGAGAAGGTTTGAAGCTGAGGAGGGTGTAGACAAGACTGAGAGGAACCTGCGGATCTCTGCCTTAACATAGAGAATTAAAAATAAAATGGGAGAAACCTTCTCCTAGGAAGGAGGAAAGAAAGATCAGATTTAATTTCCAGAAACAGAGGAGAGAGATGAACTGTCTTGATACTTTGAATGGATGCTTTCACAGCTGAGCAGCTGTGGAAGAAACAGAGTAAACCCAGCAATAGTGACCACACAATTCTGTTTTTTGAACAGAAACAGAGATCCTTGTATTTTGTACGGTCAGTATGTTCAGAAAGCCTTTTAATCAGGCAAGGTGGGCAGAAGGGTATTTGTTAGAAAAATGCTTTTTGTGTTCTGTCTGAATCACAGTATCGCTAGGTTGGAAGAGACCTTCAAGATCACTGAGTCCAACCCATGTCCCAACACCTCAACTAAACCATGGCACTGAGTGCCACATCCAATCTTCTTTTGAACACATCCAGTGGTGGTAACTCCACCACCTCCCTGGCCAGACCATTCCAGTACTTTATCACTCTTCTCTAAAAAACTTTTTCCTGATATCCAACCTGTATTTCCCTTGGCGCAGCTTGAGACTGTGTCCTCTCATTCTGTCAGTTGATGCCTGGAAAAAGAGACCAACCCCCACCTGACTACAACCACCAGGAAGGTGTAGAGAGTGATAAAGTCACCTCTGAGTCTCCTTTTCTTCAGGCTAAACAACCCCAGCTCCCTCAGTCATTCCTCAGAGGGCTTGTGCTCCAAACCCCTCACCCTCATTGCCCTCCTCTGGACACACTCACTGTTGGGTAGGGAGTTTCTCTTTCACAATGAGCAAGGAAGAGACCATAGAGTTAAACAGTAAAATGTTTAACATTTTTGGGGTTTTTTTAGTATCAAAATATTAACTAAGGCTCTCAGTACTGTTATCTGCAGTAGCAGGGGGAGCAGGAAGAGCCAGCAATGTGCTGCCCACAGGCAACTCCTCCGTTTTGTCACTGATGTCATTCATCTGTTATCAGAGTGGGTGGACTTTGTAAGCTGGCCACAGTGCATTTTGGAAAGGCCATGTGGCTGTGTATAACTCTGCTGTATAAAGGAGATAAACACTTGGCCTGCCACAATGTTGAGATGTTTTTCTTTTTTTTTTTTTTTCCTTTTTTAATTAGTAAACTCTCATAGCAGTATGTCTTGAACAAAGAGAAGTTTTAGTCTGTGCTGCTTCATAAGGCCTGACTAATGCTTCTTATTCTCTCATTTTTAAGAGAGTACTCCAAAAAAAGCAGGAAGCAACTACATGGGCTATTACAGGGTCACTGCTTTGCAAATATAATGAATTGTCTTTGTGTTGTCTACAGGTGTTGCAAAGAGTAAATCAGGTAACTAGTGCTGCAGTCTCTGTCCTTGCTAATTGGCTCTTGAACCAAAATTCTGCAATATATCTTCCTCCTCTCATGAAGAAAAGAAAAAGAGTAATAGTGTGACCACATGTGATGCTTCCATGGTATTTGCTTTCTTCCAGACAGAGCATGGTGCACCAGACCTTAATTCCTACCAAGACTATGAGGCTGTGGTTTTTCTGAGAAATGCTTTGAAAAAAAAAAAAAAAATTGATTCAAGTATAAATATTAACAAAGTTTGTGGTATGGCTGACCTTCATAAAATGGCAATATGCCTATGATAGGGCAAACAAAAAGCTTTTTTCCCTTTTCCTGCAGTCTGCCCAGCTCTAATGTTTTCTAATGCTTTCAGCATGGTCCTGACGTGCCCCCTGCTTCTTGCAATCTCCTCATTTCTTTTCTCCACTTGTATCAACGATAATGAACACTGAGAGAGGGAACAGAAGTTGCGATCTGGCAGGTCAGTTTGTGAAAACAATTAGTGCTTTAGAGATTGGGACTAGTCAGATGGCTTGTTTACAAGAACTTGATGTTCTGCTGTTTAAATGTAAGATCCAAGTTTTCCTGTTTTCACCTTAAATGGTAGCAGGACTTAATGTCATCTACAGTGGCCACAAGGATGTTTGATCCTGTTGTTACCCCGTGGATTTTGTGCTGTGTCTGCCACAGTTTCTTACAACTGGTGACTGAGCTCACCAAGCACATCTTCTGGAGCATTTTGCAAAAACAATTTTCTGTGAAATGCTCTGGTGGTGATAGCCATGATTTCATCATGTAATCTGTTTGGGACATTGGTTATAGTGTTTTCTTGATTTTTATTTTCTCTTTCTTCAGTGAACATTTCTATATGGCATTGTGTAAAAATGGTCCATGGAAATTTACAACTTTCACCTCCATTAATGATTAAAAGTTGTCAAAATCATTTTAAAAAGTGTAACTTTGTCTTAAAGTGATATTTTTTTGCTGAGATTCCCCTTGGTAAATAAGTGGTTCACACTCGAGTCCTAAAAGTGCTTTTACACCTTTGTAGGTCTTTATAGATGGCAACTTCATTTGCAATTGGTGAAAATAAGCTGCTTTTAGCTTTGATACATACATCATCTCCAAGCCTTTGGGATGTGCTGGAGAAATGAAGAAGACAGAATACTTGTTTAAGGCAAGCTTCATTCTTTGGGAAGGACTGTTTTCACAGACTTTCAAAAAATGTGTGTAGATTTCAAGTTTACTGAACTGTTTCTTCCTTTTTAAAAAAAAAATAAAAATTGAGGGTAAATTATATTGCAGCAATACTTTTATTCTTCCTGCTTTTTACTTCCTGGTACAACTTGAGAATCTGTCACTGGAGAAGTATCTGTGCTTGGTGTAGTCCTGGTGTCTAAATGACATGGATCTGTGCAAAGGGATAAGAACATGTTCCCAGTGCTGGTGAGATACAAAATCCTGTAGAAGTCTCACTTATGATTTTTGGTTGCTTCTGTAAGGTCATATTTTCTTTGTTTGTAAGGGTTATTGCAGGAGGGTTTGGTTCCCTTCAAGTTTACTATTTATTTAAAATACAACAAGGTCTGCATACAGACATAATAGTGAGACAACAGAACTAAACCATGATTTAATCACATCACACTGATGTAATTTACTCTCAGTACAGACCCATTGGGCAGTTCCCTCTTATTTTTTGACCTTGGATGTTGGTTCATCTACATGGCAATGCCCAGCACAGATTTACCAGGCTGGTTCAGGCCAGACCTGGGAAACTTGGGGAATTTTCAGGTGCACTGAAAAAAATCCTGTGTTGATAATTTGGGCAGGGATGCTCATTATTTTTGCTGATGAAAATGAACCAGGAACACATGTCCTCCACAGATGCAGGGCCTTTATAAATAGGAATGACCTTTACCAATTGAAAGTGACATCAAAGTCCTCCAAATTTTTCAGATGAGATTGATTTAAAATGTGATATAGTTGTGACTCTAGGGACATTAAAATGAGGAGAAGGGACTTCCCCAATTACAGTGCATGAAACTGCCCAGGTTGCTTCTACTTGTGTGCTCTGCAGTAGAGGGTTTTGAAAGCTCAGTCTACACAAGCCATTTCAGCAAAACCAAGGCAAAATGCGACATTCTCTATAACTCTGAGTTGTATGAATTTTTTAAAAGTAAATCTTAATATTTGGGGCTTTAAGAGTTAACCAGTTTACTATCAAAACCTGCATTGTCGGATAATTATGTGACTTGTACTGTGAGGCCTCCCCTCAAGTCCTGTGTCCAGTTTTGGGCCTCACAGTGTAAGAAGTATATAAAAATACCAGAATATGTCCAAAGGAGAGAAACAAGGATGGTGAAAGGACTATGAGGCAAGACTTTCGAGGAACAGCTGAGGTTGTGAGGTTTGTCCAGTTCAGAGAAGAGACTGAGGGGTGACCTCATTGCTGACTGCATCTTCCTCACAATGGGAGCAGCAAGGGAAGTGCTGATTTCTCCTGGTGACAGGACACCAGGGAATGGCTTAAATCCATATCAGAGCACTTTGAGATTGGATATAAGGAAAAATTCTCCACAGAGAGTTCAATCATGTACAAGAAGCTCCCTAAGGAAGGGGTCATGGCCTCAGCTGGTGTTCATGAAGTGTTTGGCCAGTAGTTTGGCTCTTTAGGTACATTGGGTGAGCTTTTGGAGTGTCCTGCGTGGAGTCTGAAGTTGGACTCAATGATCCTCTTGTGTCCCTGCCAACTTGGGATAGTCTATGTTTTTGTGATTACTCATTAAAAACAAACAAATAAACAAAAAACCTAAAAGCTACCTGAAATTAAGAGAATAAAGTGAGTTGGAGGAAAGATCAAATATGTAGCCCCAAACCAATGGGACTAAATCTGGAACAAGTCACATGTAGGTAGAGGTCTGCTGATTCTGGGGGTGTTCTCCAGCATCCTGCTTCTGTGTCATGGTTTCAGGTTCTGTTTTAGACCTCTTTGACAGAACAGGTTTTGCAGAGAAATATGCTGTAGAAATGTTTAACAACATTGGCAGCATTTTTCAGGAAGGCTCTTTATAGATCTCAAGTGTCTCTTGGTAAGTCCATGTCTTGGAACAGGTCCATGCTTCCTTTTTTCATCTTTCTGTGGTTGATACCTTGTGTCATTGTGAGAGATCATTTGGACTCACCAACTACTCCCTTTGCTGTCTCTAAGTAGAGCTGTATAATGATGATGTGAACTATATATAAAGAATTGTTAACAACTGGTCCCAGACATTTTTAATTTTATTGAAGAAATGTGCAATAGATACAAAACATGCTTTCTGTCCTCAGGTGGACCCAGAGTGCTTTCTAGTTGTGTGATTTTTGTGCTGAGATGAGGAGGAGTTTCTTTGCAGGAAAGGAGCATGGGGGATGTAATGTTTCTGTACTTAATATTAAAACATGTGGCTGTATTGAGAGGTGAAGGGGGTTTTTGTGTATGTGTGTGAGTAGGAGGTTTGGTGTCTGAAAAGGGGATGAGCAAGATGTGATTCATTTTTTTTAAGTTAAAATAAATATTTCATTTTTCTAGCATCATCCTGTACAATGGTTTCTCCACAGAGAGCACAACAATACGGATGTATAAATTTCAGTATTTAAGTAAAATTATCTCATCCAAAGCACGGGCTCATTTCATTGTCTTAGTTCTACATTTGTGAAAAGCAGTGAATTGTTCATGCTTTTCCCTCAGATAATTATTAGTGACTATTTTGCAATTCTAAAGAATTCTTTACACAGGTACTCCTGAAAGAATGCGTACTAGAAAAATAAAATCATAGCACTCTGATACTTATTATGAAAGTAAATTCTGTTGAGACCCCATTTTAAAATGCTGCTTTTGAATGTTTATGCAGTAGCTCAGGAGAAGGAATAACTTCATTGTGTTGCTTCTGCAAAACCGGCTGATGACAGATTTTTATTGGGACAAGCCCTTTCTTCATGTAAGAGTGTTTTCTTTGTTAATAGTGCGTGGAGTGTTGGAGTGGATGAATTTGAATAATAATTGCTTTTCCACTTTCCTCCGCAGCAGGTTTCGCTTACAGAGCTGAGCACTGAACTTTTTATTTTTTTTTTTTTTTTTTTTTTAATAAAACACTAAATATTTACCGGGGAGAGCTGGCAGGGAAAGGATATACCGGGACCCCGGGCTGTGCTGTCTGTCCCCAGCCATATGTACATATGTATTGCTGTTTGTGTACATTGCTCCCAACAGTTGGTACTGTTTGCCTTTAAGAACTGCCACAAGGTTCAGAACTGCACTGCATACCCTATACAAAAAAAAAAAAAAAAAGATCCCGGCACCCCCTCGGCGGTGCAAACGCCAAACGCCGCCGGTCCAGCAGCAGCCCCGGGCCGGGCATTGTTCGCTGTCGGAAGCGGGGCCGGGGACGGACGCGCCCCGCTCGGCTCTGCCCTTGTTGCATTATTAATGGCACGATGTTTTCATGTTGCAGATGGCTGAGGGTTAGCGGGGCGCATTCGGGACCATGATGGCTCAGTTTCCCGCAGCCGTGAATGGTGAGTAGCTCCGGGTTGCTCAGGTAGGGCTGGGGGAGGTTCGGGATTTGTTGTTTGTTTGTGGTTTTTTGGTGCCCGCAGCAGCGTTTGGGTCACTTTGCTGCAGATCGCCTGAGCCGGTGCTGCGAGGCTCGGAGGGGAGTAGCCTCACTGCAGTGTAATTTGGGCTACCGAGACGCCTGGAGTGGCTGACAATCTGGGATCGTTTACAGGGCTGAGGAATGTGTGAGTTGTAGTGCGAACACTGCCTGACTTGAAGCAGAGAATATGCTAAGTAATAGTTGATTAAACTTGCATACCTTTTCTGTTACGTAATTCAGCACAAAATGTGTCCCATTATAGTCCATTATGCTGTTTATTTTAAACAAAATATTTGAATGTGTCAAGCAGTTTGTGACATTGATCACAGTCAGCCATTCTCAAAACAAAAAGAAAAAGAAATAAAGAATTTTCCTCTTGATTGTGCTCTTTCTACTACAGCAACTTTTGCATTTGTTTCCTGGTGATTTCCTTTCAAAGACATATAAGAGTTGGAACTTTAAAATTGTTCCTGTGTATGGACTGGAGCTTTTAGTTTTACAGAAGGTTTATTTGTGAAAGCACAATTTGCAAAAACTTGCAAAGAAATTTGACATTTGCATGTTGTTATTTACGAGGCTGGCCAAAATGAAAATACAAGTATAGAAACAATGTTTTGCATTTCAGGTACTCCTGATAAGGAGTATTTCTCCTGATAAAAATAGAAAAATAGATACAGGAATGAGTGTTTATCTCATTTATCTGTGAAGGTTACTGCAGGACTGGGAGGTCTTTAACTAATTTAGGAAATTCTCACTGAGATAAATTGGGAAAGGGTTTTTGGGTTGTTTTTTTTTCCCCCAGAACAACATTTAGATTTCAAATCAAACCTCTGTTTTACAAACCTGTTTCATGTGAGCATAAGACATTGTGTAAAAAAGAATGAATCTGTGTAATGAACACTTTTTTTAATACAGTCAGTTGCAGTTTTTTCCAGACTGTTTCATAGACCTTACAATAAAAGCCAAGTAAAATGAGTCAATAAATATTGGGGGAAATTCTATGGACCAGATTTTTTTTTTTTTCACTCAATTGAACATAATGGATTTTTATTTTTTTTAATTATTGCGACATGATTTTTGCTTCCCAATTTAAAATAAAGAGTTAGAAGCTCTCTTTGGAGAAGATACAGCTTTATGTTCTTGGCTGTCTCTGTGGTTGATGTATGCATAAGTTATTTGATGTCTTTTTGTTTTGGCTTTTTATTACTTGGTTCTGTTGGAAGATTGCAAGTGTACTGTCAGTGCTGACCACGTACATTTCTCTCTCATACATTAGTTTGGGAGGGTGATCCTTGATCTGAAATCCCTTGGGCAGTACTGTCTGCCACTCTCCAAAGGAATGCTGTCAGAGGATGCTGCCTTTCCCCTCTCAGAATTTTACTGTGTTGGAAGGCATAGTAAGAGAGAGAGCCTGAGGAAGACACAAGGCAATAGTTAAACTATTGCTCCTCACAGAGTAGTTTGGATGGCTGTGTCAACTGTGTGTTGTCTTGCAATCATATCTTATCAGAACTGGTGAAATTTCAAACAAGTCAGGTGTTTTGAACAATAGTTTTAATGTGATTTCTAGGTAAATACCAAGCAACCTTTGCTGTTGAAGTTGGTTCTCTAGTCTTTGTTCCTCTTCCCTGCTACTTACCATTTACAAGCACTGCTGTGGTGGTTGTATTCAAAGCAGTTCACCTGCATTTGCCACTCACTGCAGGAAACCTCTAATTATGTTTTTACACTTGGATAGTGACTTACATGAGATGAGGAGTGAGGTTATGTGTGAGGTAACCAAGCCATTAGGCTCTGCTGCAGCCTGGGAGCACTGGCTGCCTGCCTCACCTTTGTGTTAGCACAGCACTGACCCTTCCCTTTTGTATCCTACTGGGGGAAATGGTGGGTTCCTTCTGTGGGAAAAGAACTCATTCTTACCAAGGTGCAATATACTTAGCTGTTAGTTCCCAAGTAGTGCAATGCCTGAAGTAGTTTCTGTTTCTGGGTTATTTTTGGCGTTCACTGTTAGAGAAAAGTGAGTGGATGACCGGGGGCAGGTGTGTGTACAGGTGTGTGATTGTGTGACACAGTCTGAGAACTGAGGGTTCAAAGCACGATATTCAGCCTCAAACAAATACAAGTGGGACACGCTGCAACACTTTATTTACCAGCCTAGGCAGAGAAAGCAGTTCTGCACAGGATCCTGAGAAGGAAGAGGCAGAGCCATGTGTGTAGTTCCAGTGGAGAGACTCAGCTTCATTGGGGCACCTTCAGAACATCCCTTGGCTGAGCAGGATCCTGAGCCTGTCCAGCCTCAGCATGTGGCTGGTGGCCAGACTGTGCTGTACTGGGAGCTGGCATGTTCTTCTGTGGCCACGTGTAAAGGCTGTGTGCTCCAGGGACACCTATCCAAAGGTTGACTTTAAAGAAAGTCATGAAAGGACACAGTGCCCAGAAAGGAGCTCCCTTTGACTCCCCATTGCTGTCCAAGGTGACCTTCGTGGGTGCCTTACTAACAAGCTGAAATTCAAAGAGGAAAAAAGCAGGACTAAAGAGGGGGTGTTGATTTTTCTGTAACTCAGGGCAGACCTGCCAGTTTTTACAAATATAAAATGTAAAGATTATGGTGACATTTATATGAACAGCAAGGCTGAGCAACATGTTTCTTACACTGCACCAGATGGATAAGAGACATTTATCTGTGTGAGTCCAGTCCTATCAAGGAGCCACTCCAGGCATATACTTCTCCCCAGTCTGCAAACAAGATTGAGGATACCCTACTGAGAGTTTAGTTCTATCCTGTAACTGCTTGAATATTGATCATTATTCCTGTGAAAATGATAATACAAACCCAGTTTATGGTAGTTGATTCTTCTTACAAACAGTTCTCCATCTGGACAAAGGTTGCTTAGGAGTTCATCCTGAGTCTTGCAAAAGCTTTTGGGAACGGCATTTAGTTACACTAAATAATAACTTCAGCAACTGTGTTTCTAAAGAAAGAGTTAATGTACTAATTGCAATAAGACATTTGAAAGGATAAAGGCTTTAATAGGTTAAATGTAATTCCATTTAATTTGTCTCAGTGATTACTGCTTTTGTCACTGAAAGAAGTAACCTTCACTGCCATGGGATGTGTTCTTTCCAGCTGGAGAGGAGTTGCAAGATGTTTCTTTTCCACTCCCCTTCCTTCTTCTGTAGGCTGCACTTCTTCAGGGTTTGATATCCATGCTGATGGATCGGGGTTTGGGGAGATTTAATCTTGCTGGACCACCTGGAACAAGGAAAGAATTATTTGCTGATCAGTATCTTTCACATTGTTTACTTAAGTACCATTGGAATTTTTGGGCTGTGCTTTCTTTTGTATATGTTTTTATTCGGCATTTCTCTTCCCTTCTAGCACCTGTTTCCTTTCGATATAAATTTTCTGTGGTCCGGCAGGAAAATCTCTGATAAACTGAGGTGTAGAAAGTAGTAGCTGTAACTCATTTCATGTGCTTCTAAACCTTGATAAATGAAACTGGATTTTGTGCTGCTGTGAGTAGAATTTTGTGTCCTCACACTCAGGTGTGTTGGAGACCAAAGTAGACATGAAGGGGTTCTGTGAGATCCTGGTTCCCTGGTGTCAAGGGTAAAACACTCACCAAGAGGTTCTGCTGCACTTTCTCCTTAGAAAAGTCAGTCTCGAGCTTTGCAGTCTGATTTTTTCCCTGAATTAGTAGTGACCCTGGTCATCAGAGTTCAATTAAAAGCTGCTTGAGTGCAACCTGACTCTTCACCTTGTGTGCGGTGTAGATATGGAAACTGTAGACTTGAATATCAGCAAGAGTAGATAAAGATACAAAGCTGAATTAGACCTTGCAAAGCAAGTGTCAGAACTTGTTCTCCCATCTAAAAGTAGGAAAAGGAAAGAAATTATAAGACAAGAGCAAATATTTTCTCTGTCTTTATTTGCGAATTAAACCTTCCTTTAAATGAGGGCAGTGGTGTCAGTTGATATGGAGCAAAAGTGATATGCTCAAGTCAGGGGGGTGTTTATCTTCCACTATCACACCCTGCAAAAAATTAAATTTCCAGTGTGTCTGCCATATTAAATGTTTTCTTTAGTCTTCTAAGTCAGAAATAGTGCTGTAGAGTTTCAGAATATAAGGAATCTTATTTATAGTAATCGTGAGGATAATATGATTCACATGGAATATGTAAGAGGAAATCTTAGAAGGAAAAAATAGTTAGACATAGAGTTATATGTTAAATGGAGTAAATGAAAATAGGTTTTAACAAGGGAAAGTCGCACTTTGTACCTTCTTCAATACCTGAGTTTTGTAGAAAACGTGTAACAGATCCCATGGTTGGATTTCATTAGAGAAGTAAATGGCTAAAAGGCAAAGAAAATGGTTTTAGACCAGAATGTTGTAGTCATATTATTCTTCATGGATTTTATCATTATGCCAGTCCTAATGGTTATTAATGGCAATATCATCAGTAAAAAGAAAACGTATGCGGGTTACATTGGAAGATGACAAACTCTGGAGTAATTTTCCAGCCAGAATTACGCAGTATGGGCTGCAATATCATTGGTTAAATTTCATCACATTTCTGCTGTGCTGACTTCAAATAGCTTTTTAGCATACCATTATGGGTCAGAAGAATTTTTGGTGTGTCCTGGGAACTCGGCAGTTAGCTCTGAGTAACTAGGAAGACAACCGGATGTGTTAGAGAATCACGTAGTAATTATGTCATTTGGGGGAAAGGAAATGCATCCTCAAATGTGGTGGATGAAATAAGGACTGCTGTGTGCTATTGCTTCAGGCACCAGTGAGACATGTGGGTTAGAGGGTAGAATTTGGGTTATCTGCTTAAGAGGGGAAAAGAAGCCCAGGGAGTGAAATAGATACAGAGCTGGGCTTCAGTGTAATTAATTAGGTGCTGAGAAAGAATAAAGGGATTGCCTTTGTTAACCTGCCGAGATAAAAGCTTACTGTTTTGTTTTGGGCTTTAATTTCAATTTCATTGCATTTCCTCTTCAGTAAATAAATTTGGGCTTTATTTTTTCTTACTAGGAAGAACAACATTAAGGAAGGAAATGAACTTGTCTTTGAGTACAGTGTTAGCACAAGGGTAAATAGTGATGAACCAGCTGCTGATGAAGTTGGTCTGGAAATGGGAATTGTTCTGTCTGCAGTGACATTCTGGACCATGGTCAAGGAGGAAATCTGATAGCCTTAAGGCAGAACTTGGATTTTAGGAAGGAATTAATGTATTAGAATTTCTTGGAGAAGCAGCAGTCTGCGCATGGTGACCTCAGAAGTCCCTTCCAATCCTATGCTCCTAAAATGTAATGAAGAATTAGATAATAATGAAGATTAGTGTTAGATCTTGAGCTGTTAACTTACTCTAAGCCTGTAGCTTTGTCTTGCTAAGATTTCATTTTGTTAGTATCATTTGTTAGTATCAAGGTAAGTTTACACTGAGTGGGAAACCCAGGATGATTTTTATCTGGAATACTAATACTGTAATGCAAGCTGTTTTATTCATTTTGGATGTCAGAGAGACTTCCTGGTGTTTTTTCTTCAAAGCATATAAAACCCTAAACAAAAAACACAAGAAGATCTACAAATACTTTCCCAAAATGGAGCAGAAGGCTGAAGGCTTAGCTGAAAAGACTCAGAAACACAAATCTAACATATGGCCAAGTGTCAAAGTGCTTTGACTGTTAAAGTGTTCGTGTCCTTGAAGGTTTAAGTCCCAAGTTTGTGAAATGCATTACTCCAGTAAGCCACTGCATGTGGTTGTTGCAATTTAGGGTTGATGAGCATTGTCTGAAGTGGCACCATCTTAACATCTACTAAATTCCAAATCATCTGGGATCATCACTTTGAACAGGCCATAGATGATACTAATCAGTATTGGCAGAATGAGTTCAGGTTTAGCCCACTAATTATAATGGCAAGAACAAACACATTTTTCAGGCATTGTGGTCTGTCAAATATATTTATATAATGCCCTATGACTTTAATTAGGAATCTTGTGTGTTCAGGCTTTCCACTGTACTGCATCAGTTCTTTCAGACATCTGTTGTTTTTCCTACAATGGGACAGTAGCCTTAAATCATCACTGAGAGAGCTGGAAGGGGTGAACCCCTGGAAAGCTGAGGGAATGTCAGTGTCCATGGGATTAGCATTCATACTGGATATCTTCAGAGAAGATATTTTAATAAGCTAAAATCATTTGTGCTTTAGTTGGATGTGAAATTCTCTGTATGCAAGTCTCAAGAACAGGTAAGATTAAATGAATATCAGGAATTTTTACTGCTCTTTTACTTCTTACTGAGATAATTTGCTTAGAAGTTTTTTAATATATGTAAATATAAATAAGAGAGGGTGTATTTTAAATTATGCACCAATATTTTTCCTTGTGTTTCTTCTCATAACCATGGTTTAGCATTGAACCATGACCTCTGCAGCACAGCTGTTTCTTTAGGAAACGCATCTTTCCTGAAAAGTCCTGGTTTCACTGTTGTGGAACTCTGCACTTGTTACAGTGTGTGTTGATACTTGTATAACTGAACTGAAAAGAGTACACTTACATTTTCTTGCCAGCTACAAGTGAAATTTGTTGTACAACAAATAGTAGTGCTTCCATAGCTCTGTGTTTCGCAGGAAATCTTCAGGCTTGGGGAAATAAAATGTATAGGTGTAAGTGTATAAACTGTTTCTGATGGAGGTGATGTGGGTTGGAAGACCAGCAGAATCTCTCCTCTTATTTCTCATGTTCTCTGTATTCAGATTGGATTAAGAAATACACAGACAGTCCTTTTTTAACCTGGCCTGAAGATAACATTCACTAAGCTCCCTTTTCTGGAAATGATCCACTCTGTAGCTGCCAGAATCTGATACACAAAAGGATCTGGAATTAAACACAAAGTAAAGATACCTGTGAAAAATGTGGCCACAGAGAGGTTGTGGCTCCTGTGCTAAGCAACACTAAATGGATGAGAGTTGTTTAGTTTAGTTTAGTGACAGCTAAGGATAGTTTAGGTGTTTTTTTTAGAGACAGCTAAAAACCTGTAAAACCATAACAGTGTAGAAAATGCTAACAAGGGAAGGAATATTCACTGTACTTTTTCATAGCTGAAAATCAACACAATTCCTAGTGAAATGGTTGAGTTTAAGGCTGGCAGAAGAAAATGGGTTTGTTTGGTAGTTTGTTTCACATAGTGAGCAACTCAACTGATTTTAGGACTCACTGTCTTTAAGATGTTTTGGAAACAATACATGGAATCAAAACCTGAGGAGGAAAGATCTGTGCCATGGCTATTAAATGCTTGCTGCCTTTTTTTTTTTTTTTTTTTTTTTCCCTTTGGGGCCTTTTTTGGCACAAGAACCTTGCTAAATTGGTGGTTTCTGGCAACTGAGAAGCTGCAATAACTGTATTACCCAGGGAAGAATTCTGTTCCAAATTCTAGCCTGTAAATGTTCCTATGAGCCACTGGCAAGGCAGAGTATGAGACTGTGATACAAACTGATACCAATGGTTGTAGGAACAGAAATTAAGCAGATTTTAATTTATTATATTTCACATCAAACCCCCATGCGTGCTAGGAAAGTAATCCTGTATGTTTGCTGGATATAGGTGGCAGGTTCTGCTAATTAGTAATTTAACCTTCTAAGGAGTACTGTTTAAGCAAACTCTCTTATTCTTGCTTCTGTTTCCTTTGTGTTTCCTTCCAGTTTTCCCTCCGTTTTTTCTTTCTGCCAGGACTAAAAGTTACAAAGAGGAGACTAACAAGAGTGATTAAAGTTGCAGAACAGCTTCCATATGTGGATTAACTGAATTGACTAGGACATTCAGCTTGGAAATGAAAGGGTGGGGATGGTAAAAACAGTAGATGTCACCTTCCCAAGGTCATCCATTATTTTTCAGGGAAGGTAATGGTAATTACTCTCTGATAACACAAGGATTAACCAGTATCAGATGAAAGTACCATTGGCAAATCTCAGTCATACAGGGCACTTTGGACTGTGTCAAATAAACAATGAAAGCTGTAGGAAGTTGTGGATGACAAAAGGTTTTGGCTTCATTAAATGGTTAGAGATTTTGCATTCTAGTAATGGTTCAGGAGCTGCACTGGGGCTGAGGAGCATCCTGGAGGACCAGCACCACATGCTTGGCTCAGACTGTCACTCTGTGCTGGGATCTCAGCTGGGGGAATATTCAGTCTCTGCTGGAAGGACTGTTACTGTGTTTTGTTTCCTGAATTATCTCCTATTTTTATTTTATTCCAAGATCATTCAGGAAATGCCTCTTCATTTTTTATTCTCTCCCACCCTTCCTGTGTAATTTTTTGGGTTTTTCTTTTGTTTGTCTGTTTTCCTCTTCTCTTTCAAGTCTGTATCCCAGCTCTCCATTGCAAATATAACCCATCAGCCTCCTTTCTGGTCCCAGACTTCCTCCTCAAGTCTGAGAACCCGGAAATGTGGTTTTTACTGTGATGGCCAGATAGTGATGAGAACTACAAAAATTACTAGAAGGGACCTAATATTACTGAAGCAGAATTCTGTTCTGATTTTGTCAGTGTATGTCATTGTGGGAGAATAATTTCCTTTACTGCACCTAATTTCAAGGTTCACTTTACATCTTCTTCCCTGGTATTTTTACTGCCTGCATTTCTCATGATGCAGAAAGATTTATTGGCTGCCACAGATGGAAACTCAGCTGAATCTTAGTAGTTTTGCTGCACTCCACAGAGATTTGCAAGATAATAATTAAATAAATTGTTCTTTTGTAAATTTTTAATTAAGTCATAGGGTTGTTTTGTGAATACTGGTGAGCAGCAGCAGAATAAAACATCCATTTCCAGGACTAGAAATGTTTTGTCTAAGCGCTGGTGATCTTTTTCCACAAGCACGGTGACTAAAAATTTTTATTTTCCTCACAGAAGACTTTGGTACTATACAGGTTGATGAGTTTACTCAAAAAAAGCTTCTGACTTGTCCTTAACTGAAACGTAAGCATCTCTTCCGTCTTCTGTGTCAGGCTGGGAAGGAAGGCCATGGATTTTGTCAGCTGGAAGTTTGCTCACGTTAAAAGCAAATGGAGGCAGGGCTTAAAGCTGGAGAATTTAGCAAAGTATGATTATGTATGCCATGATAATATTGCTTACTTGACCTTTTCATACCTTCCATTGGAAAGACTCTTGTTGGTGTGACTTTTTTCTTCTCTTCTTTCCATTTCTAAAATCCATCCAAAAGTACAAATTGCAGGTTGAGGGAAATGAACATTCCACTGTGCTGGGCACTGGGGATGATGCACCTCAAGTCCTGTGTCCAGTTCTGGGCCCCTCAGTTCAGGAAGGACATTGAGGGGCTGGAACTTGTCCAGAGAAGGGAACGGAGCTGGGGAAGGGTCTGGAGCACAAGTCTGAGGAGGAGCGGCTGAGGGAGCTGGGAAAGGGGCTCAGCCTGGAGAAAAGGAGGCTCAAGAGAGACCAACTCACCCTCTACAGCTCCCTGACAGGAGAGTGGAACCAGGTGGGAGTTGGTCTCTTTTCACAAGTAACAAATGACAGGACAAGGGGAAGTGGCTTCAAGTTGTACCAGGGGAGATTTAGATTAAATATTGGAAAAAATTTATTTCCTGAAAGGGTTGTCAAGCATTAGACAGGATGCCCAGGGCAGTGGTGGAGTCATCATCCCTGAAGGCATTTAAAAGAAGTGTAAATGTGGCACCGAGGGCCATGGTTTAGTGGTGGATTGGCAGTGCTGGGTTAATGGCTAGACTCCATGATCTTAAAGGTCTTTGCCAACCTAAATGATTCTGTGGTTCTGTGATTCTGGGCACAGGCAGAGCTGTCATTGGATAGAAGAATGGGCTTGTTTCATGTGCTGCATCACTGTAACTCAGCAACTACAGCTGGTTTCACTGGCATTGTTTCTCCAGAATTAGGCAGAAAATAATTTTATATTAACTGCTAATATTGAATCTAGATCTGGCAAAGGCTTAGGTGAAGCCCAGCTCTGTGTGCCAACTTCTCCATGTAAAGAAAGGCAAAGTTAATTAACTTCTAAGAAAAATACCTGGGTTTACCAACATTGCATGTTACAGTGATTGAACTTTTTGATGAGAAGTAGGAAGCTTGCTTCATTAAAACTTTTTAAAAACCCATTAATGACTAAATTGTCAGTAATTTTACAGAAAACTATGTAAAAGGTAGCGTGTTAATTTGCAGTTCAAAATACTGTCAAGTTTATCCCCATTTCTGGTGCACATTTCCTAATGTGCTTTTACATTAGTAAAGCTTTAATAAAACTTTAAACCCATCTTTTTGTTTGTTTGGGTTTTTTTCAGTATTTTGCTTCCTTGATGTGGGTTGGTTTCTTTTTAGTGCTTCAGTGGAATTGGCAATAATTTAATTTAAAATGATCCTCTGAAAATGGATAGCCTTAATGAGCTAAAAGATTCTGTGATATTTATAAAGTGTAGAAATACTATCCTGCTGTTATAAACTGATAGTTTAAGTGCTTTGGAATAGTCAAGTGTGCTGTAGAGTTCAGAAAAGAATTGGATCTGTACTGTTAGCATGGATTACGCTATTATGTATCTCTAAATTGTTTTAGGGATTATACTCCTTCTAAAAGCATGGATTATGTTTCTACATTGAGATCACTGCATGGCACGGAGTGTTCTGTGTTTTGATGTTCCTTCTTTATGGACGGATTTTGTGTATCAAAGTGGGAGCTGCCAGTGACAAGATCACCAGGCAGAATTCTGCACCACAGGAGCAGGTGGATAGTGTAAACAAGATAAATATTTGATTTTAGTGACCTGCTCAACCTGTGGGTTCCCAGTATACCAGGTATATCTGGTAATATACCCAGTATATCTGGTAATTCTGTACATAATGTAAAGAATATGAATTGTACTCTTAAAATGCCATGTGGTTGCTGTTGCTTTGTCCACATTTCTGTAAGTTTGCTCTTCAATTAAACAAACTTTTCTTGGCCAAATCTTGCATGTGCCTGACACTATTTAACAACCTGTCTGCAGGTACCAGCTGTTTTTTGATAATGCACCAGAGATGCTTGAAAATCTTTAAAAATTCTCTTAACTTCAGTGGGCACAATTCTTGTAAATTAAGTGAAATTACAGAATTGAGAGAGAATCATGTTTCTGTGTCTTTAACATGCTTTAGCTACAAGCTTTTCCTTTTAACTATGTGCACACAAGAAGAAGTTGCTGAAGTTACAGTTAAACACAGAAATAGATACCCTTTTCCTCTGGCAGCTGCCTTGGTGTTGCTTAATAAAAATGGGAGCCTCTGTGGAGCATTTCTGGCAGGATGAGTAACTGGGGATTAATATATGTTTTGTGAAAGGAGGTTGCATGTGGCTCCTGCCATGGCCTGAGTTTATGGAAGCTGAGTATAGCAGGTGCATTCCTCAAGGATTTTGGGATGGACCCAAAGCCTCCACAGTAGTATTCCATAGTGCATTAGCACATGTAAATAAGGATAAATGTTGATTATTAGTAATTTTTCTCCTGTGTTTGATATATAGAATCAACAGCCAAGGAGGGAAGCAAATATTGGAAATAGCAATTACACTGATAAAGAATCTCAAGTTCAGATTAATGGTAAAATGTCCTGTGTATTTTCAGACTCCTGGAGTGTTTACTCACCACTGAGGAAAAATTAGAAGTCTGATTTAACATCTCGATTGGGAGTATTAAATCCAATCTGTGACAAATACTTCTGTGGTAAACTTATCTGCAAACACAGAAAGACTGGAATTATTAGATTTATCCCAATATGTCCTAGACCAGACAATTCTCTGAAGACTCTTAATAGGAGACTGTAATGTGATTGCTGGTTGCATTAAGGAAAACCCCTTATTATACAGCTTGAGGCACGTTGCTGCACGTCTGTGCTAAAATTTCCCTCTCTTTAAACATAGGGATAAATATTTATTTAGGGTCATTATGAAGCTTCATGCTGGTTTTCTTGATAGTTACAGAAGTGGTGGTATAATCCTCATGACTTATATGTACAAGGAATGCTCTTTCACTTTAGGTTTATTATCTCTGTGGAGTTAATTAACTCTGTAAGTCATAGGAGCATATTTTATTAGAGAAAAACAAGCAATGACTGTGAGTGGGAAACAAAGACATTCTGAGGAATGTGAGAAATGTCTTAAGGTTTTTCCTTATCAGAAATCCTGCTGTTCTCACTATAGCTACCCTTTGCCTATGGGCAGTACTGACCAGTGGCAGGAGGTTTTACAGAGCATTTTCAAGTCTATTTACTTTCCTTCTACGACTGCATTTTCTCTTCTCCCTCTTTTTCAATGGTGATTTACCGTTTTAAGGAAAGAACAGTGTTTGTTTCCCTTTTGATGTTGGCAGCCCATCAAAGCAAGTCCTTTATTTTATTCAGAAGGTTATCTGTCTGATGCAGTTTTGTAAATATATTTCTGGAGCTTTCCTGAAATGCTGTGATCCTGCCATAAGCAGACCTCCCTACTCTTATTTTATTTAAAAATGAACTTAAAGAAACTGAAGATGTCTTATCAACAGCATAGTCACTTGTTTCCAACTATAGAAAATGGAGTGCTGCCACACTGAATTGCAGAAATACCTGTTACATGAAAGTGGGGTCAGTCTGTATTTTGTCATCTTCAGAGAAGTCTTGAGAGTGAAATTCAAAGCCTGTTTAGCTCTGGGTGTTTGGGTCTTTGTCATCCCAGATGGACTTTCTACGTGGGCAGACTCCACATGTGACATTGAACTCTTGGATGTGTTGTGGAGTTTTGGAGTGGGCAAGTAAAGGACCTTTCACTGTTGGTTTTCTGTTTTGGAATAGAGAATCTGTGGAGACATTTCTGGATGTGAAGTCCAAGATTCCAGTACTGGATATTGAGAACAATTGCCAGTGCTGACATTTACCCAGTTTTCTTGGAAAGTACCAGCCTTCTCTAGAAAAGAAAGAAAATTTGGCCTCTTGTCTACCAGAAGTCTTACTAAGATAGACTTGTGGGTTTTCATAAGCAAAAAGAACAGGTGAAGACAGTAGTTACACTGTTCCAAAGAAAGACTTTGTGGAGAAAATCTCTCAAGTTCAGCATTTCTTGAATTTGCATTCCTAAAAATGCAGGGTAGTCAAATACAGTGTTGGCTTCATGTATGAAGTTGTAAGATTCTAAATTAACCTATTTTGAAGAATAATGAATTAATGAGGGATCTTCTTGTCAGAGAGATTGTACTATTTTTCCCCTCCAAAATTTTATGAGCTAGAGTTGGGAAAAATTATTTAGATCTTGAAAATGTCCAGGAAATTTAAGCTGAGTCAGAAAAGTTATATACTACTCATTGTCTGCAGCAAAGCCTCTCATGGGAGCATGTAGTAACAACTGTATTTTGATTTCTGGTGGGAAACTGATCTGTAAAAGTATTGTAGCTTACTGCTGCTTGGACAGCCAAAGGTTCAGCATTGCTCCACCAAGGAGATTCCTTCCTCTTGCCCATCCTGCGGTCAGAGCAGACACCTGCAGTTTGGTTTGTGATTCATGCATGACTTGCCGTGAGTGAGGACTGGGGCTGTGTGGATGGAAGAAGAACAGCAATGTCTCTGTGCAAAATTCCTTGGGTCTGGTTTACAGGCAAGATGTTTCTCAATGCTGGAACCGAAGATGTGTTAGTGCGAAAAATGGCTGAGCTAAGCCAGATAAGGTTAGATGACACATCTTGGATGGCAGATGTTTGACTCTCTCTGCAGTTTTGCCCTTCCCAGAAAACCCTTCATCACAGTTCAGCATGCCCAGGACATGGCTGTGTGTAAACCAGGCAGTGTAACCTTTCTCAGAAGTTGCACTGAGTGTCCATTTTTACTGCTTGTGGTAATTTTGGGAAGCAATCATAGTATTTGTGAGCATGTTTTGATGGCTATGGCACAGGAGAACCTCTTTCAGACTAATTTTGGCTGTGTTTTTGTGATGGTCTTGGTTGTACTACATAGGTAAACACAACAATTACTTTGGACTATAGAGTGTCGTGATGTGCTTTGTGGAATTGCCAAGACCCTGTGAGTCCTGTTACTCAAAGTGTTTATTTCAGATAGACTGGTATGGCATTTTCAAATGGTATTTTGAGAAATCTTATTAAGGGCTTTTCTGTACACAGATTTTATTTCTCTTACTTGAGAACTAAGGATACTCTCTGTCACCAAGGGTGACATCAAAAGAGCTGTGAGCACCTGGTTAAGCTAAATATAAACACTCACAATGCTTTAGCCTTCCCTCTTGTGCTGTGCTCTTTATCTTGTTTCTGTGGCATATGGGGTGGGAATTGAAAAAAACAGTGAATCCTTTAAATAATAAGTGTGGGTGGGGTTTGACTGCATTCACTCTGGGTCCCTACCAGAAGCACTGGTTTTTAAATTTTTTTTTTTTTTTTTTTTTTTTTAATTTTACACAAATGCTTTCATTGTCCAACAGTTATTAACCTCTGTTCAGAAAACAATGACCTGTTCTAGTTCAGGCTGCAGATGGCAGACACTCTCTCAAGAGTTGTTAGGCTAAACTTAATTTTCTGGCATTTTATTCATTTACAGACAAACACCAAAATTTCATTGTGGGAACTGTGCTGACTTAAAGGTGTGCTGTTCTCTAGATCCTAATTCTTGCTATGAATTATATATTATATTATATATATTATATTTTTTTAAATCTATTTTTTTATATATTGGATTTGAAGACTAACTACATTTTCTTCCATGCCTGTAAAGAAACCAGCAGAGAGCATATCTTTATGAAATTAATCACCAGAAAAATAAGATTTTCAGTCTCTGTCCTTAGGGAAAGGGAGGATCTGAAATTGCTCCTACTTGGGAAAATAAATTATTAGCAGGTTGGTGTTTTCAGGGTATATATAAAATGTTCCCACAATGTGCTTTTGCTAATGTGTGTTTGTAGTTATCACTATTCAATGACAGCTGCTTTCACTGATTCACCAGGACTGTGGAAGGTTGTAGAAGCACTTGTTGATATAATGATGTGGTTTTAGTCAAAGATTTCTTTTTTTAAATGAAATTTATACTTGCAAGAAACTTGGGGTTGTTGAACCTGCAGAAGGTTCCAGAGGTTTTTCTGTGGCCTTTCAGTACTTAAAGGGGGCCTGTAAGAAAGGTGGGGACAAACACTCTGGCAGGACCTGCTGAGATAGGAGAAGGGGTGGTGATTTTAAATTAAAAGATTGTAGATTTCAAATAGATGTAAGGTAGAATTTTTTTACAAGGGTGGTGAGGCTGGAACAGGTTGCCCAGAGTAGCTGTGGGTGTTAAACCGTCGCTGGAAATGTTTGAGGCCAGGTTGGATGAGGCTCTGAGCAAACTGGGCTGGTTGAAGATGTTCCTGTTCCTTGCAGGGGTGTTGGACTAAATCAGTCACAGGCATTGAACAGAAGGACCTTAAAGATGTAATTCCAGAGGTAAAAGGTGCAAAATATCAAGTGTGCAAAAAATAGCTGCCTTCTTGGATGTGTTATGGAAGGCAAAAATGAGAATGAAGGCTGAATGTGGGTCTTGAATCACTTGTTGAATGAGATTTTAATCATGATCCAGCTACAGGTGTGAATTTGGGGATTTGCTGACCTGCAAGGTTTTAACACATTTGAGACAATGCTCTATAGAAGGCTGAATTTCATAGCTGGAGAGGAAACATAATTTAGTAGATAGTAAAACAACTCTTTGAATACAGAAATATAGTAGATTTTCAAGATTGCCATCTTCTTGCTTAATTTGTGACATATAAATAAAGAAGTTGTCTTACAATGTAAATTGGATTCTCTAGAGGGGCAATAGTGATGGTCATAACTCCAGTCAAGAAATTGTTACTGTGTTTTTATCACTTTGCAGCCACTGGCCATGTGAATATACTGTGATGGTTTTAATCTTGGTCATTGATTTTAAAAAGCCAAAGGAGTTTTGAAGCTACCTGCTTCAAAAGGTGTTTGAAGAGGAGTATTTAGTAGAAGGAAAGTGTAATGTCATTAATATTTTGTTTTCCAAAAATGAAAAAAAAAAAATAGTCAATTTCTTTGAAGTTGCTGCTGGTAGCTTTAGGAGCATTTTTCCATCTGGTAGAGATAGATTTCTTTAAAGTGCTAATTTTAAGATACAAATGGGAAGTGCATAAAATGTGGTTATGATTATAGAAATTAGGTGCTGCTCTAATTTTTGCCGTTGGGTGCAAGTTGTCCTCATTAGTGTCTTGCAGTAACACTTACAGTGCCCATTGACCTCTAGGCATCTGATTCAGATTTACTTCACTTTATTATCAGTATCTAATCTAGATTTATTTATGCTCATTTAATCAGAAGAACAAAGGGGGGTGTTCTTGAAGTGGAATTTTACATGTAACCTGCAAGAAGACTCTTTCATTGAGGCCACACTTTAAAAAAATGGTATATCCTCACCAAAGAAGGAGAAGAAAAACTCCAAATTCAAGTGTCTAGAGGTTGTATCCTAATGCCCTCACATCTTTTCTGTCATACATCTCCCCACTTAATTTATTTTGGTCTTTTTTACTATTTTATTTCTCTACTAAGGGAGCAAGGGTAAAAAATTAAATCTGTACACATGCAAGGAGAAATACAGTTTTAACAGGACCTTCTTAAGAGGAAAAATTAAGTCTTTTTTGGAAAATGTATTTGTTTGTGTAGATAAACACAGATGAGAGGTGATTAACATTATTACTGTGTCTGTATTGGCAAGTGTATCAGCTCACAGTCCCTTCACTTTTTTATACATTGAAAAATAGTACAAAAATCTCTTGAAATTTTGGAGATTCAAAGCTTTGAAATAAGATTTATGTAGGCAGAGGAAGGATTTATGGTAACTTTCTTTCAAAGTACTGTGGATTTTAAAGCAAGTTGTTAATATCTTACTAGAGGAATTATTTATTCCCTTGACTGTCTTTTAGTGAGCAATACAAACACTTGAACAGATTAACAGTTCTTTGGAAGTAGTAATACTCAGCAGAATGTAATTTTAGAAGTGTTTTTCACGTAATAACCTTTTAATGCTGTTTTGAGTGGTTCCATTCAGAATTTTGGCTAATTCTTGCATTCATTGATTTGAAAAATTAAATATTTGTCAAGAACTTCCTGACTAAAACTTCCTCCTACTTAAAAAACAAACCAAATTATTTCTGGCAAGCTGCTTTTCCTGCAAAGGATGCACACCCTGACCTTTGTGCAGCAGGTTGCAGAATTTCTGAAAGTCCATCTGGTCAGAACCAGGTATTACCAGCACAACTCAGTTATTCCCTGTAACTTCTCATTCCTGCTCTTAGGCTGTAATATTTTGTACTGCATAAAGTATTGAAAAATGTGAAGTGGAAATTGTGTGCTGTTTAAAAAAAAAAAAAAAAAAAAGCCCAAAATGTCACTTCTTTGTCAGACAGAACCAAATTATTTTTGTTAACATTCCCAATTTTGCTTTTTGAGTGCTGACAAGACAAGCATAAACCTTTTGGGCACCTGGAGGGTGTTAATTAACCCTGTGCATGAGAACCTGGGTGACACCGAATGCCATTTGTTCATCAGTGAGCCAGGGGAGTGTTTGGCTCACACAGGGGATGGTGAGACACATCCTGCCCGGGCTGCAAACAATCAGCCGCCACAGGAAGCTGCCCTGCACCAGCTTTGAAGGACGACAGAGCTTGTTTGAAAGCCGAGGGTGAAGCACTGTGGCCGGGGGATTGTCTCAGCTCGGCTTGCACATCTGGGAAGGAGGTTTGTGTATTGCACAATGTCCTTGCCAAACTGGTAGGAGCTGGGTGTGTCCACGTCTAACTTTGTCTCTTGAGAAAGCCAAGTTTTTATTTTGCAAGTGACGTGCTTTACTTTTGAAAGTTTTCAGCCCGTTTGGTTGTTCCTTGTTTTTTTTGTTGATTTGTTTTGGTTTTTTGTTTTTTCTTTTTTTCCAGGAGGGCCAAACATATGGGCCATCACCTCCGAAGAGCGGGCCAAGCATGACAAGCAGTTTGACAAACTTAAACCCACAGGAGGTTTCATTACAGGTTGGTCTGAGGCTCTGCTTTACACATTAACTTCTGTGTACACATACCTATCTCTGTAGAACAGTTTGAGAGAATTGCATCCTATTTCTAGCCCTTTGTTGTGTGACTAATAACCCTACTCTTCAGGCAAACAGCCACAGGTTATTAGTAAACTTAACAAGCTTTCCTCTGAAGTCTGGCACGGCAGTGCTGTTCTGTTTAACCCTGTCACTTCTGTAGCCACCAGCTGTGTGCTGCCATTCTGTTTAGTTTCAGAAACCAGAGAATATCAGGCAAAATCCCTGCTCAGATGGGAGCTGCCAGGGAGCTCTTACAGTAGCTGTTGTGGCAAGTGACACCAGACACAACAGAAGTGGCTCTCCCCAGTCTGAGGAGAGAATGCTGTGCTGTTAGAGATCTTTGTTTGGGAGGCAGGGAGAGGGATGCTGACAGCTTGTCCTTGTTAGCAACTGCTGGAAATTTGGGCCGTTGGGCCTTCAGGAGGACTGGGTGCGCTAATGGCGTTTTGCAGTGTCCTGCTGTCAGTTCCAGTTGCATTCAGCTGCTCTCCTCTGAAACAATTGGGTCACGTTGCTATGCACTTCAGAATTTGCAGGTTTTAAATTTAAAATCTGCTTTTGATATCAAGAAAGACCCAATTTCATTGACAAAGATGTCATAATTTAAGAATGTCCCATTCTCGGTGGTGAGGTGGGCACTAAAGACCAGCCCTGATGGCTCCTACCTGCCCAGCTATCCAGTAATGCCCTGTCTAGTTGCTCCATTGGCCCTGCTTTTCCTCTTTTGGGGCTGGAAAGAACTGAGGAGAGAATACAGAGCTGTCTATTTGGAACATGCACATCTTCTGGCTAAGTGGCACTTAACTCCTGCTTTGGCCAAACAGCACTGGGAGGTTGGTGTTTACCTCCAGCTGAAAACTATGCAGTCCCAGGGACTACCCTTAGGCCACATCTGGGCTCTTACCTGCATCTAAAGCTGCAGGCTTTGTTATTTATTTGGCAAATACTTGAAATAAATGGTTGTGTATGAAGCTGAAAGAATAACAAGAAGTCTTAGCTTTAAGCATCTGTAATTCACTCAGATGCAGGCATAAACACAACTGTCCCATTTGTATGTGTACTAACTGATGTGGAACTTGGTATGGGATTACACAACAGTTCCCATTCCCTTCCTGAAATACTGAAATTGTGGGTGTTCTCTGACAGAAAAGAATATTATTTAGAACATCATATTTTCCTTTTTCTAGAGACACAATACTGGCTCAGGTTAGATGGGATAGAGAAGAAGAAAAACAGCATTCTCATCCTTTCCTGCATAAGTAATTGGGGCAGGACTAAATTTTCGGTCATTCTTTAATTCATGCATCTTTTAAGATGTTGACAGCCATTGATTTGTGACCTGTTAAAGTTTTTATAGCTATTTGAAATCACTTCTCAGAGCAAAGATTGGGAATTATGAAATACATGGATGTCTGACAATCACTGTCACCAGTGTTAAAAGCTAGAAAAAAAAAAAGCCCTGTAAATGTTCGCATCCAGCATGGGGATTTCTTTCAAAAACTCGATCCCCCAAGAGATCTTCAAAAATCTGTCTCTAGTATATAAAAGTCTGTCTTTTTTTCCCTGTTTATCACAGGTGATCAAGCACGTACCTTTTTTTTGCAATCAGGTCTGCCATCTTCAATCCTTGCTCAAATATGGTAAGGCATTCTTTATTGTTTGTTTTTTCTAAGATAGATGCATAACATTCAAATGCTACCTTTGCTGTGTTGTGTTGTTTCCCAGAGGCTTTCAGCAGTCAAGGTAGAACGTGTTGCCTGAATCATTGTTTTAATTTTATTAAATTTAGGGGAAGGTTTCAACCCATATGTGTACCAAAAATTAATTAAAACTCAGTAATTTTTACATCTTTCTTGTGGTGTTATTTGGATCATGCTGAACACAGTGTTTTTAAACTATATGAAGGGCTTGAAGTACGTGTAAAGTAGAATAGAATAAAAAATCTGAAGTCACAAAAACGTTAGTAGAAGGGCAGTTATGATATGTGAGATAAAGCATTGCTTGGTAATACAGGAACTGGAAAAAGTGCTGTTCCTTGCATTATATATGTGGTGAGTGCAACGCTTGAAACATTTTCTTCTCTGTAATCCCTCAGTCCTCACTAGAATCCTGTGCTAAGTTTGGGGCACTTGGCTGTTACAAAGACATATGTGTGCTAAAAGACACATACTGGAGGCTCAAAATAATTAAGAACAACTTTAAGAAAAAGTGTTAAAGAAAATAACTAAATGCAAGTTAGTTTTTCCTTCAGACACAGAGAATCACAGAATTGTTAAGGTTAGAAAAGTATTCTAGGATCATCAAGTCCAACCAGCATCACCTCCATGTTCACCCTTACACCAGATACCTCAGTGTCCAGGAAAGGGGGGCAAGGAGATTTTTCTGTTGGGCCTTGAGGTTTTGTACTGGGCAGTAACAGAATCACAGGAAAAACGAAGCTTAATATTAGTCTGATTTTTTTTTTCTCCTAATTTTATTTACATTCTTATGCTTGGTCCTTGTATGCTTAAATGTTAATAAAATTTCCTATTATCTGTCTGACCAGAAATTTTGAGGCTATATGTTCACAGTTGCATGTATTTCCTGTTACATTTATTTGGAGAACTCTCAAAAGGAAGACAGACTTAGGAAATTCCACCATTGTGAGGTTAATTCACCCCTGTGAATTAATGAAATTTCCATAGCAGTGTATAGTGCCTTTAGAAGGTTTCTGCATCCTCCTACATCCTGTTCCAGATTCTTGCATTAATTCCTTACCTTACCAAGGATTAATTTAAAATAATTATTCTGACTGGGAGCATGAAGAAAAGCATAGCAGAGGTTTGGAGCAGAGGCAACAAGTGTATCCACTGGGCAGGAGATTTCTGCTTTCCCAAATGTTTTCTTGCTTTCTTGGGAATTACATGTTTAATATATAGCAACCTCAAAACTGAACTCTGCAGAAGTGGGTACTCAAACTTCTCAAAGGTATGAATGTTATCAAAAGTAGAAAATTTACTTTGCAATAAGTTTCTTGTTTTCCTGTGCAAAAACAGTAAATAAATCTAATAGGAAAGCTTGTCACTGATCAAAAATGTTTCTTCTCTAATTTTATTTTGTTTTGTTTTAAGGACACTCTCAGACCTGAACAAGGATGGAAAAATGGATCAACTGGAGTTCTCTATAGCCATGAAACTCATCAAGCTGAAATTGCAAGGACAGAATTTGCCTTCAATTCTCCCTCCTGTCATGAAACAAACTCCAGTGTTTTCACCACTAATGTCAGCTCGCTTTGGTACTTATGAATATATAATTACTTAGTGTTCAGAGGTAAAATACAACAGTTAATTGCAGCCAAATAAAAGCATTTATCTAACCATGAAAGTTTAGTGAATCAGTGTGAAACAGGAAAAAAGGATATTCTGATTTAGGAAATTCACCAGGTCACTTTTTTTATATTTTTGATAATTTGATTATTTGAAGACTTTTAATAAAGAAAAATATTATTCCGTTTTGACAAGAAGGCCATTCACATCTGCCATCTGACTTGCAGGCTCTCATTTTGTACTGGTGGTCTTTTTTTGTCTCCCTCCTACTCAGTCACCTATTTATACTTGGGGATTTTAAAGTTAAATTTAGTCAAAGGCTGGAGTTTTGGTAGAACAGCTATTTTACGTATTTTTTCAAAGTGAATCAGATTGTCTGTTTTGGGTATATGATTAACTTAATAGAATTACTGTGACCTTTTTTTTTTTCTTCTGCTGGTGTTTGGGGCTTCAGTGCATGCTTTTTATTGTGTTGTTTTATAGCACTAAAAACCCACAATGGCTTGAGCTGCATTACAAACTACATGCACACTTCTGTGCTGAAATTAAATGTATGCATATATTAATTACATACATGATTTGAAATGTCTGCCCATCACCAAATCTAGTGTGTTTGAGTACAGGGGCATGCATTTACAGGGAGCTGTGGTTGGCATACAGTTACCTCTAATAACTTTCCACCATCTCACCAGCACTGTTGTCTCCCACAAGGTGCAGCCAGTAATTCAAGTGCCCTACTTTGCCTCAGGCAGCTGCCTCTAGAAACCCTTTGCTAAGCATGGGTCCCTAATAAGGACTTTTCACCCCTGTGGATTCCTCCAAGGCTGATAACTTGGAAGAGACTTAGTTCAGAAACAGCAGCAGCTTTTCCCTGTGGAGGATTGTCACAGCTTTTGAGGTTGTAATTCTCTCTCAGGGGCCAGGTTTGTTGAAGAAATAGGTGTAACTGCAATTATAGAAAACCAGATCTTACTCTGTTGTGAAAATAGTAGCTAAACCTACCTTGAGAATGAATTTTCTTGTCAAGATTTTTCTTTTTAAATTCCTATTCTTTAGTGTATTTTCCCCTGTGACCTGCTTTGCCTAAATTTAGAGAAAAAGTAAATATTGTACATGAGCATCTATTTTAACTCATTGTATTCCAGCCACCAGTTGCTTTGCGTAGTTTCTGCCTCACAAAAGGGACCAATTTCTTGCTGAAGCCTGTGCCATGTTAAACCATGAATTATTGGATTTTGCTCTAGGAATGGGTAGTATGCCAAATCTGTCCATGCCAACGTCCATGTCTGCGATCACACCATTAGCTCCCATGTCTCTGACCTCCATGACTTCCATCCCTCCTTTGGTTATCTCTGCTCCCCTGGTGCCTTCTGTCAGTACCTCCTCGTTGCCAAATGGATCATCCAGCCTTCTGCAGCCTTTGTCTGTACCTTTCTCCTCAAGTAAGTACAGCACAGTCCAATGCTTGCTCTCAGAATTGTGAATCTTGTTTTCCCTGTGGCTGATTTCAGACAGGAATGCTAACACATGCATGAGAGTTTAAAAAAAAACCCAAACAAATAACCAAACAGAAACCCCCAACAAAACAAACAAAAACCCAACAAAAAAAGCCCCAACAGAAAACCCTACAAATGGTTTTTCTCCAAAGTTCACGTTTGTTAATTCTGTTCTAACTAGTTAATCATAACAACAAGACACTGATTAGCTTTTCTTACTTCTATCAAAGTGAATGTTGATTATGAAGCATTATCTTATACTCAATTGCTTTACAGTTCTGGGGTTAATTTTTTGTTTCTTCTTGTTCCAGCACTGCCTCATAGTAGTTCTTTAGGCCCCGTGGCAGGAGGATTTGGTGGTTCCAGTATGCAGAAGGCACAGTCTCTGATTGATTTAGGATCTAGCAGGTATGGAAGTTAAGTTTAAAATGGTTGTATCTTACACTTAAATATTATACCTTCCAAAACTTATGGAGCATTTCTGTTCTCAAAGTACGTTTGTCAAAAATTAGTCTATCTAATATGGTCTATCAAGTTTAAAAATAGATTTTGGGTTTATATGCACAATAAGTAATATTTTCAGTAAATTGACAAAATATTCAAAGTAGGTGAGGAGGTCAGATGAGCAGTGCCAAAAAGAAGAGAATGTACCTCATCAATAAATGGAAACAAACCATACTAAGTGGTTCTAAAAGCAATATTTATACATTATGTGCTCATCCATTATAGAAGGCACCATGTAATCAGCAGTCATGTAAGAATAGGATTTGCTATCAATATTTATGTGTAAATTTGTTTTATGAATAATAGAAGATTAGGGATCTTTGTAATCAGCTGCTCTGGTTCACTGATTTTAGAGCTTTGCCATAGACTAAAGTGAGGGACTGGGCTTATCTATCCAGGGATGTATCCCAAAAGATGGTCCTGAGGGCACCTCTGCCCCAGCTCAGTTCCATAAGTAACTCGGAGGCTCTTGTGCCTCCCTGCTGCCTGTTCAGGGCATGTGGGGTGCATGATCTGGGCTCCTCACACACCTGATATCAGCAGATGTCTGTAAAGTGACTGTAGGCATCGCATGTGCCTGGAATAATTTTTTTGGTTAGTTGGGGTTTTTTTTAATTGGAAAGCTTTCTGTTGCTGGTGCTGTACAAAGGAGCCCTTCTCCAGTGTTATTGTTGGCAGCATTTTCACCATCATGTTGCCGCTCATTCCGTGCAGGGGATGTCAATCCAGCATTGTGCTGGAGAGGCTTTGTTTCTTTCAGCATTCTGTATTGCCTTGGATGGCACTTCAAATAGGGTTGTTTTTTCTCACTTGAAAGAGCAGGGGATTACATTAAACAAGGCAGGCTGGATTCAGCTCTCCTGAGTTTGTCCGATTTTCGGAGATGGGACAATGAAAATGCTGGGAGTTTAATTGGAAGTTTTATGGGTGTATCTAAACCCTCCATCAGCACTGTCCTGCAGAAACTGACTGAGTTGGAAAAGCTCCACCCAGAGTGTCATTTTCACTAGCAGAAAGGAAAGGCAGAGCTGCAATATGGTGATTAAAACAGCTTTAGAAGCTGGTTTTGGTTATGAGTTCATCATATCCATTTTTATTCTCATGGTTATTCATTTACATGCCTCTTAAAGTTTCTGAAACAATGACCCGACACTCTTGGGATAGTGGAGGTGTTTTCCTGTGGTTTCCTATACTATTATTTTGCAGTGGTAGAAGGATCAATTATGTGTATTACTGCCTGTGGTACCAAAGGAAAAGGATTTTCACTTCAACATGTTGTTTCCTTACAAATATATCCCTACTTTGACTGTAAAATTTCATATTTGTGATGGAACTATTTATAGCAAGTTAGCAGAGGTAAAACTTTGTAGAAGTTGTTTCATGTTACCAGAAGATGCTACATATCTTCTGTTCCAATGCCTCTTTATTAAGCCAAGTGATTTAGAGTTATTTCTTTATCTCTTTTTCTCTTTTGGTTTTCTTTTAATATTTGGTTGGTTGGTTTGGTTTGGTTTTTTTGCTTTGTTTTTGTTCTGTTTTGTTTTGAAATTATATTGCAGTTCAAATTCTTCCTCTAGTGCATCACTAGCTGGGAATTCACCAAAGATTACATCCTCAGACTGGGCAGTTCCTCAGGCCTCCAGACTAAAATACAGACAGAAATTTAACAGTCTTGATAAAAGTATGAGTGGATATTTATCCGGTGAGTATGACTTTTGGTACAGACTGGGAAAACCAGAGTGCTTCCTTCCTCTGAACATCACAGGCTGAGGGTTGGAATCTCAGCTTGGGATTTGACTTGCATATGAAATAAAAGCTGAAATGTTGGTGTTCAGACCTGTGCAGGGGAGAGTGGGTTTCAGCCAGCCCAGAAATGGAAATAACCATCAGTTCATTGACTTGGGCTTTGTGTTAGACCTGGAGGAGCCAAATACACTGGGGAAGTTACAGCAGCTGTTGCAGGGAAGAGAAAAAGCCTGGAGTGGTGGGATCTGACCAGAGGAGCCTAAGAACCTCAACAAGGCTGTGGAGTTCAGCTCTGTAAAGTCAGCAGGAATTTTTCAAGCATCACTCTTTGGACTGAGTACTCTTTCTCATGAAAATGGGTGACATTCACCATCATTTTTGTGCCATGTGCTCCTGTATCAGTCAGTGCTCAGATACTTGGGCTTTATCTTTTGAAAGAAAACATCTTGAGAAAGGCACTGCAGAACTGCAGCCATTGCTTGGAATTTTTCCAAAGTAATTTAAGAGTTGATTGTTGTTGATTTCCAGTGACATCTGTGCTGGGCCACAGCATTATGATGTCTTCAAAAGACTTCATGCAAATTTAATACAAGAGGAGAGTTTTACAAAAGTTGTTTAAAAATGGGATTCCTCCATGTAATGCAGCGAGTAGAGAGTGCTGGCCAAGCAGTCAGTAGGTGTAAAGTCAGTGTTTTGTGTGTCTTAATTAGATTTCCCATTTTGAATAAGCACTCTGCCTCAATTCCCTTGCCTACAGAAGAGGAGGACAATTCTTTCTTTAAGGAAAAGGTCTCAATGGTTTTCATCTTGTTCAGTTGCTTTTGGGCTGAAGGTTTCCTCAACTTGCCTAGAAATGTATCCCATTCTTTGCTCCCAAGGAAGGTTCTCCAGGTGATGGCTCAAGATTTGGGCAGACAGTCAGCTGTGCTTTTGTGACAGCTCTGGGGATTACCATAAATACCCATTTTTCATGTCAGCTTTTCTGTTAGGTGCTCTAAGTGGAAAAAGGCACACAAGAATACTTACATCTTTGTTGTGTTCAGGTTATAATGCCTGTTGTTTAGCTTGGAAATAAAACCAACTGATGCAAATGGATTAGATTAATATCAAAAATAAACATGTCCCAGTTCGTGACCCATTTTTTGCCTTGTGAATCTTTGAATGAAGTGTTTATTTTAATAAAAACCTTTTACACTTTCACTAAGGATTTCAAGCAAGAAATGCCCTTCTGCAATCAAATCTTTCACAGACTCAGCTGGCTACTATTTGGTGAGTTTAGTTACTGATTCAGTGTCTTTATTGTGTTAAGAGAGGAAATGTACTTTATTAAATAAGAAATGATAAAGAGACACCAGAGAGCTAATAGAAATCTAACAGAATCTGACAGAAATACCAACCCAGATGTAATTACTGAAATAATGGTGCTGTTACGTGTGAATAGTGCTGGTGTGTGAACATAACAAAATACCATCATCTCCTGCTTTTGTTTTTCACTGTGGCATGTGTGTGATGGGTTTTTTGGTGTTTGTTTTGTTGTTTCCTGTTTGTTTTTCATTGGGTTTTTTTACCTGCTTTTTTAATGAGCTGTGTTTTTACTAAGCATTTTACTTACATGCAGTCTAAGGACATATTTCAGCAATTCTGTCTCTGTAGATCTTTGAGGGAGGCTCCTGCTTTCTTGCATTTCACTGGTTACACACGCGCACACACACCCCTCACCAACTCCTCCAGTTTGTGGGAAATACTGTAGGCTAATATGATCTACTGCTCCTTAGAGGGAGTAGGTGATCCTTTTCCTACCCACTGAAAATTACTCTGCACCAGCTCATGTCTTCCCTGCACTGTCAAAGAGACACTAGGGGGAAAAAAATTCTATGCAAAGCTTCCTCTTGTAGAATTTGATATAACTTTATGTAAAGTTTTCTTTGGGTTAAGAAAAATAATTGAAGAAGTGGTTTCTAGCATTTTAAGCTGGTTAAGAAGAGTCCTGGATTTACCTTCCTGCTCTTCTATTTGTGATGCAATAAAGCAAGAGATACTTCTTACCACTTCCTGTCCATTTTTCAGAGTTTTATGGAAATTTAAGAGAATTGGGTTTGTTCAGGCTGGAGAACGTTTCAGTGAAGCTGAAAAGAAAGCTTTGTCTGAAAGAAACCTACAAGAAGGATGGAGAGAGACTATTTACAAGGGCCTGTAGAGACAGGACAAGGGGGAATGGCTTCAAACTGAAAGACAGCAGGTTTAGATTGGATATTAGGAAGAAATTCTTTACTGTGTAAGGATGGTGAGGCACTGGCACAGATCACCCAAAGAAGCTGTGGATGCCTCAGCCCTGGAAGTGTTCATGGCCAAGTTAGATAGGGCTTGGAGCAACCTGATTTAGTGGAAGGTATCCCTCCCTGCCCATGGCAGGGGGTTAGAACTAGATGATCTTTAAGGTCCCTTCCAACCCAAACCATTCTGTGATCTGAATAATATCTCCCTTCATCATTTATTTATGTTATTAACTGTAAGTATTTTTACCAAAACATTCCACAGGAATTGTCAGTTTTAAAAATTGTTTCTCCACAGTGCCTTGTTTCAGCTGTAATTTGTGAATGATTGTGATGTTTGGTTCTAATTGGTGCTGCTGCTGAACCCCTGCAGGTCCCTGGCTGATATAGATGGAGATGGGCAGCTGAAGGCTGATGAGTTTGTGTTGGCCATGCACCTCACAGACATGGCCAAAGCTGGGCAGCCACTGCCCCTGACTCTGCCCCTTGAGCTGGTGCCACCTTCTTTCAGGTAATCACTGAGGGCAGTGAAATGTAAATATATTTAACACAACTGTGCTATTTCTCTAACAATGGTGGGATGGGTTTGGTTTTTTTTTCCCCTCCAGGAGTGGAAAATATACTGAAAATATAAATGGAACTCTTCCATCTTACCAACCTGTGCAAGAGGAGGAGCCACAGAAAAAACAACCAGGTAAAAAGCAGGGTTAATGTTCTTAATGTATGGGGCTGTTTTTGAAGGGCACTGGAACCTTTAGAAATTGGAAGAAATAATCAAATCCACAGAGAACTTAATTTTAGGAGCAAGATCCCTTTTAACTTCTGTAGTAAGAAGGTTGTTAAGTGGATGTTGTCAGCCTGTTACATCTAATAGAATTGAGAAGGCAGGGACAGGGGCTATTTTTAGCTGTAGGAAAGGAAAAGTGTGCTGATTAATAATTTATTCTGGAAAATAAACCCTCCATGGCCAGACACTGCTGTGCAACTGCAATTTTTTTTCATTTGAAAGTTCCTGGCATTACTGGCCATTCTGAAAGCAGGGGGGTCCAATGTAGTTCAGTTCTCTGCAAACTGGAAGCAGTTTGAACATACCATAGGTTCTGTTACTGACAATGTTACAGGGACACTTCAAGACAGGACTTGCCTCTCTTTTTGGAAGGGTAGTTGCTGGGGGCCTAAACCATTCCTTTGTGTCTCTTTTTATCCTTGTGTGCAGTAATTGAGGTTGATCCTGTTTTGGTGTCTGATAGTTCTAACTCCAGGAACTGTTACAGGGAACACCTTGAAAAACTAAGCTCTTTATCCATGTGTTAATGTTTCCTGCACATTGGAAAGCTTTTTAACAGCAGACAGTCTTCTCCCAGCCTATACAAGCTGTTCTTTTATGTTTTCCTCTAGCATTCTTTCATCTTTCATTCTTTGGAGTGAGAGGCTTTCCTGTAACATTCAAGTCATATTTGTGGTCATTTTAAACTGGAACTTTTTCTTCTTTTATTTTTTTTTCCTCCAGTTGGAATATAGGTAGGAAAATTTAGAGGTATTTTTGACCAGAAAAATAATACTTTAAGAAATGGAAGATGCTTACATCATCCATGACTGAACAACCTGGACTTGCCAGGAAGGATCTATCTTTAGTGGCATAACAGAGGTCCTTGTTTGAGAGCGGTGTTTTGCACAGGGCAGAAATAATGACCTTTCCTTGTTTTAGTGACATTTGAGGACAAAAGGAAAGCCAACTACGAGAGGGGAAATATGGAGCTGGAAAAACGCCGACAGGTCCTGCTGGAGCAGCAGCAGAGAGAGGCTGAAAGAAAGGCTCAGAAAGAACGGGAAGAGCAGGAGCGAAAAGAGAGGGAACGCCAGGAGCAGGAACGGAAGAGACAACTGGAAATGGAAAGGCAGCTGGAGAGACAACGAGAGCTGGAGAGACAACGGGAAGAAGAAAGGAGGAAAGAAATAGAAAGGCGGGAGGTTGTTTCCTTGACTTTACTTTTTAACGCTCTAAGGAATGTGTATGTGCATACAGCATCCAGGGTTTAGTGCTGCCTTTGGTTCTGTCTCCTGGCCTGGCTGATGTCAGCTTGTCTTGGAGACAGAACACCATTTGTGTCTGTTTTAAATGTTGGTATAGGTTAAAGATTTTCAGATATTTCATAGGACAGATGAGATTTTCTTGAGCATATTCCTTGCATTTTTGGAAAAATTTGTATTCCAAACAAGACTCTACTGAATTCATAATTGATACCATTTTGACAGCCAAACTTGAGACAAATTTGCTTCTACTTGGTGTCTCAGTGCATGCATCACTCTTCCATATTTTATGTAGTTCTGTGAAATACTCAAAGGAGGTTACAAGCAGTATCTGTCAATGTACTGGCTTATGGGCAATATTCCAAGCTGCAAAGGCTTTCTGAATTATGAAGCTTTTTTCATCCAGAGTCAGGAGTGTGGCACGAAGAATCTTGTAGGATCACTTCCGGCATTCTTTGCTGAAGTGTATAAGAGCACTTTAGAGAAGACATTGTTATGTTGCTGTTGTGCTGTTTAGAAATAGAGCACATTATATTAAATCAAGGTCTCTGAGTTCTGCATTTCCACTGTAATTTAAGGTAATGTAACTTTTCCTCAGGCAGCAAAGCAGGAGCTCGAGCGCCAGCGACGACTGGAGTGGGAGAGAATCCGTCGCCAGGAACTTCTTAATCAGCGTAACAGGGAACAAGAAGAAATTGTCAAGCTGACCTCTAAAAAGAAGAGCCTTAATCTTGAATTAGAAGCCCTGGTAAGAAAAGAATTTCACCACATATGCTGAAATACAGTGTTTTAAATTATACAAATATTAATACCTGCATTAAATGGCCCACCAGGAGTTCCACTCTGTTTTGGATGAGGAATCTAAAGCAGGTATTTTGGATTGTTTTAGGGAACTGGTTGTGAACTAACCTGCTCACAGGCTTAGCAAAAGGATTTTTGTGATATTTGTGGTGTACTCTGTCTCTGCTTTCTTTCCAGACTGGCAAACATCAGCAGATCTCAGGCAGGTTGCAGGATATTCGTAGCAAAAAGCAAATGCGAAAAACTGAGCTGGAGGCTTTGGATAGGAAATATGACCAAGGAATCATGGAAGTTAAGCAACTACAGCAGCAGCTTGAGGTGTGTAACTATGTTAAGCTTATGGTTTTCTTTTACCATATTCTGTGTTTCCCTAATGCTGTTGATAATGCATCCCTATAGGGAGGAAAATGGAGTCAGTTGGATTGCAGTGGAGAGAGGAAATAGGCAAGACTGTCAGGATTGCAGGGGCTTTTAGTTTTGTGTTTGGTGTTAAACAAATGATTATGTGTACCAAGATGAGCTGAGAGTTAAATAAGAGTTGTGAAAAGCTCAGCTATTCTTTTGTGGACTGATAATAGCAACTTCTCTTTAATTTTGAATTCTTCTATAGCTCCAGACTCAGATGTTTTTGAGGAATGTTGTCCTATGTTTAGACCAAGTTGGTGTTTAGGTTGAATTACCTTAATGCTCTTTTATCTTTTTTTTTTTTTTCTCTCTATTTGAGTAACAAGGTATTAATTATTTCTAATCAGTTGACTACCATAAATTATCCTCTGCTGTATTTTTATGTGATGCTTCTGCTCATCAGGGAAACTTCTTTTCATGTTGTTACTGTTTTATGTTAGGCTTGGGGCAGTCACCTTAAATGGTGTGATAATATTTAGACATTTTTCCATGTTTGTTAAATATTTTTCCAGCTGTGTTAATGGTTTGGGGTCAAAAGCTTTCAATTGTAATATTATTTCTATTAAGAGTATAGAGGTAATTTTTTCTTTATCTAGTAGTGATAACTTGCATCCCTGTTTCATGAGCATGAGTTGAAGCTATGTTTGAAAAGTCAGTCAGTTTTACTTAATGATTCATAAACAATATTAAAAATCTGTTATGTTCTCTTTAACATCTACAGGATTATCAGAATAAACTAATCTATTTGGTTCCTGAAAAGCAGTTGTTAAATGAAAGGATAAAAAATGCTCAGCTTGAAAACACTCAGAGTAAGTGCCTGCACATGAGTTCTGTTCTTGCTGATTGCCTTGCTGATTTCTCATCCCTTGTAATCAAGGCTGAAGGGTACAGAGGTATTAATAACACCTACACTTCTACATCTTCCCAGTTAGTGCCATTGTCTCAGCTGCATTTCATTATCTCCTTTGTGTTCCACATAAGGGGCAAACAAACACATTTTTGGCAAGAAAGCACCGATTTTGCTTAAAACTTTATTTATTCAGACTGTGTAGCTCACAGATATTATTACAATTTGTCTCTTTTTTTGGTAGTTTAAACTCAAGGGAGTTCATTTATGTAAAGTTTACATTGGTTTTACTTCAAATTACACTGAAGGTCTCTGTCTAGAGAAACTTGGCATAAATTCGTCTGATTCTAAGCAAAAAAACAAACAACTAGCAAGTTATTCTGCATGTATTGCATGGAATGCCTGTGTGCTTTAGTTCAGGTTGGGGATATTTCTTCCTTGTGCTGTATATGAATAGAAAGGTAAATAAAGGAATTTTTGTGAGGAAGGAGGTTTGGATTGTGTATATAATAGGAAAATAACAGTTACTAAAAACTGGGAAAAAATTTGAAGAAAACCCCAGAAACACTTGTAAAATTGCTTGTCTTTACTTATGCAGGTACAGGAGTCAATTCAGTGCAAAAAAAGTCCCAAGAAAAGGAAGAATTATGCCAAAGACTTAAGGAACAACTAGATGCCCTTGAGAAGGAAACTGCTTCTAAACTTGCTGAAATGGATGAATTTAACAGTCAGCTTAAGGTACTTGCATTATCTAAATATCCTACACTTGTAAGCACTGTATTTTATTTCTTCATCCAGTCATAAAGATTGGTGCCACTTTCACCAAGCTTCCAGAAAGTTTTCCCCAACTTCAGTGTCAAATAAGAATTATCAAGTCTTGGAGTAAATAATACAGTAAAAATGCAAACCTATTGCTAATGTACTAAAATATGAGTCTCTTACTAACAATTGCTTTGCATGACTCAACTATTGCTCACTCTCACCTTTTGCCTTCTAGAACTCATTTTGATTTAGAATTAAAACTTTTCAGGCCCTTGCACATTCTGTTCTTACAGTATGAGGTCATATTTGCTGCTATTTTTGAATTGTGTACTGAACACTTGACTTTATTGATAGACCTGCATAGTTTCACAGTACACTGTGCAAAGTCTGGTAGCGGATTTGGGTGTGATCCTAAAAGTAAGCATAGGCCACTTATTTGTTAATGTTCATTAATTTGTTGTAAGCTAAGAGTTGTTGACCATTGGCTCTGAATTTTTGTTTCTGAGGCAACTCTTGGCCTGCCTAAAAACTCAGGCAGCTGTCACAGGGTAGCACACATCCATTTAGCTTAATTTGCCAGCTTACTCCAAGTGGCACTGGTAGGAACTTTTTCCTAAAGTAATGGATTGATGCTGGGCCAGCACGAAGGCTCTGCACTCTCCAATAAAATAAAAATCCACAAAAATTTGTAAACGTGTAAGGAATTTATTTTCTTTTTGGAAGTGGCTTCATGCAGTGGGCATTTTCAGTTACTTGTTTATTGCATGGCTTGCTGTGTTCAGTGGCTGCATCCACAATTCAGTCTTCCCTAAAATATGTTTATCAAAACAGAGTGCAAAGATTAATTGGCTTTTTATCTACCTTATCTTACAGTGTGAGAATATGGATGATTCTGTTCTTCAGTGCCTTTTGTCTCTGCTAAGCTGTCTCAACAACCTCTTCCTCTTACTTAAGGTTATTTTCTAATCTTTGGCTTTTTTGTTTTTTAATTATTTCGCAATTTTTCTCTGCTTACCCTTTCTGTTTGGATGTACAACTTCTATTAAATACATTTTCCCAAAAGAAAATCAATAGGCTGTTTTTCTTTCTGCTAGCTTTTACATCCTCTTAAAGGCTTAACATCCTTACCTGCTTAGAAATCCAAACTGCAGAATACTGAGAGCAAAACACTGATTTTAATTTCTTAATGGACTGTTCTCTAAGTTTTTTCACTCAAACATTTTTCTTGTTAGTTAACGTTGCACGAACTGATAAAGTAGTCTCAGATGGAAACAATGTGTTCTGCCACATTTCCATCTCTTGCCCTGTAGCCGGATCCATCCATCCTAAGCTGTGAGTCAGGTATTTGAGTTCTTGTCCAAGTTTAAAAGTCTAGAAGTAGCATCAGAGTGCAGAATATGGTATGGCAAACATAATGCTGTCAAACCTCCAGATTAACCCAGTACTAAAACCTACTTGCCGTCTTCCAACTCTGCTTTTGTCGGCTGAGGTCAGAAATACTTTCCGAATATTTTATGAGAAAAAAAAAAACCAAAAAACCATAATTACCTTGCTGAGCTTCTCATTTTGCTTTGCATGAGGGTTTTTCTGTCCTTAAAGATATGAGAGTTTTTCTAATGTAAATTTGCTTCTATAGTGCTCCTGAAATTATGGGCAAAACAAGAAGGAAAAATATTCCCAGCTGAATATATTTGAGAAAAAATTGTAGTCAATTGCTTTAGTTTGTTGCTACAGAGACTTCCAGTGACACAGCAATCTTCTTCTCTTGCCTTTGTCATATAAATTGCACCATATCTCTTAGGCAACATAATTATTGGTAGAGGTGCATACTGTAGTGGGAATGATTCATTCTTAATTGCTTTATTTGTATTTATGAGATCAGATACAAAAAGTCAAGGTTTACCTGTTGCATTCCTCAATGTGTATCAGCAGGATTCCTAAGAAAAAAGACTGAAGTATGTTAGAGATGTTTTGCAACATAGTGAAGTACAATCTAAAGTAATTTTATTATTGTTGATTTTTCTGGTCTGTAAATTTAATTATCCAAAAGATTCATGTTGGTTTTTTGCTTGCAAAGAAGATTGTTGTCAGAGGGAGGTGGAATAGGAATTGAAAGATGTGTTCAAAAAGGAAAAGAGAAGTTCTAACTTCTAAAATTGAGAAGTCTACAAGTCCAGGAAAAGTCCAGTCAGAGTTAAGTGTCTTTAAGCAGTGGTTTCCCACAGTAGTTAGACTGCTGGCTGTATTTATGAAATTTTTCTGATTTAAACATAGGACTGATCACTCAGGAAGCATCAAGGGTGAGCAGCCTACTGCAGGATGCTTTCTCAGGTTATGGTACAGTGTTGGCTTTCAGCTGAAATCTTCCTCCTTGTAGTTACTTAAAATACAATTCACTGCCTTCAGTAAGGTGTTTGAACACTCAGTTTTGTATCTTCCCCTCTCCTGTGTCGTGTTTGGCATTTCCAGCAGGTGTAGGACTGGAAGGGCTCTTTGAAAGCCCAAATTACATCACTGACTTTGCAAATCTGCCATCTCCTTTTATACTTCTGTTGATTTGACTTTCTTTGCAGTGACCTCCAAGGACTATGAATAACTTAATACTACTTTGGCCATTTGTATTAAAACTTGGTTGAAAAAGCATTAAATGCCTGGATGCTTTTCTCAAAGATTGGCTTTATTCCCTTTTATGTATTCCATTGTTCCCTCCCTAGGACCTGAGGGAAAGTTACAGCACACAGCAATTAGCCTTGGAGCAGCTCCACAGGATCAAACAGGATAAATTAAGAGAGGTACAAAAAAGAAGAGCTGAACTTGCACAGAGGAAGCGACTGGAAGATGAGGCTGCAAGGTAACCATGGCTGAGTGTATCAGTCCTGCAGTTCTTAAAACAAAATAATGCTGTTGTGACTTTTAAGATAAGATTTATACTTTTAATGTAAAAATACATCCTGTTGGTTGCCTTAGTGGAAGCATTTTATGTGGAATACCACTCATGTAAGAGGGTTTGAATTTTTGAATTTGAGAGTTTCAATGATTTATATTTGATTTGACTAAAGAAACAGGGCTAGTGACCTTGTAGTGTGAGTGATTAGTGACAGCATTTTTCTGTGTGTGATGAAGTTTCATAACATTTGTGACAGTCTGTTTAAGAGAACCATGTGCCATATGTGTGGTGATAGGCTGTTAATTTTTGGCTGGACACAGCTGTGTGATGGAGTAACAGCATCACTGCACAGCTCCTGCTGGATCCTGCCATGTACTTGGAAACACTAAAATGCCCATCAGAGGAGTGGATGTCCCACAGGGAATTAATGAAAAGGTCTTATCTAGACATTTATAAGAAGATGGCCCAAAGGGTTGGGTCCTCTCTCTTCAGGGGAAAGGTCTTGACAGCTAAAATACTGTGTTGAATTGGATACTAACTTCTTTAGACAGCTGAGGCACAGAATAACGTCTGAATGGTTATGGAGAATACACTCAGGTTTCCAGATCCTGTCTGCTGCAGTGTGGTCCTGGCAGGGATAAACACATTGGATAGATTGCAACTGCTGAAGGCAAAAATGCCAAGCTGCCAAGATCAGTGTGCAAAGGCTATTTTTATCTATGTACCTGAGTGAAATTAATCTCTTTGGCAGTCATTGTTTCCAGTCAGGAGATTTGGATACTGCCTTGCTGGAGAGCTTAAATCCAGCTTGGTTCAGTTATTAGATCAGTTCTTGCTCATCAGGATGCAGGTGGACAGAAGTGCTCGTGGAGGCACTGCATATTCTTGAATTTTAATCCATTTGTTATTTTTATGGGGAATACACGGGCACACATGTGAAGCTCTGATCTGTGGCAGAGCTGATGACTCTGAGAGCAGAGCGATCAATGTCATAAACTCAGTTTTGCTGACAAGTGTCACTGACTACTATAGGAACACAATCTCATTCATTTTTATATTGATGTTCTCTTACCTCTCTCATGCCTTTTTTCCAGGAAAGCCAAACGGGACAAGGAGAACCGATGGCAGGAAAATATCCGAAGGGAAGAGGAAGAGAAAAAGAAGCGATTGGAGGAAGAACGAATGCAGGAAAAGGTCCAAGAAAAGCTGAAAGCTGAAGAAGCAGCTGCCATGATGAGAGAAAGGGAAAACAAACAACAGCTTCTTGCAGAGGAGGAGAAAAATAGACAAGCCACAATCTTGAGGGAAGTGGAACAAAGGCAGAGGCAACTGGAAGAAGATAAAAGAAAGCAAGAACAAATAGCAAAAGAAGCTGAGGAGAGGCGCAAGCAGAACGAGGAGATAAAAAAGATAAAAGAAGCAACCAACTCTCAAGAGGTGGAGAAACACACTTCTAAAATAAACATAAATGAAAAATTTGCAGATCTGTTGAAGCCAACAGAGGGGAAAAGTCTTAAGCCACCCTGGAAAAATGAAGGTAATGTCAAAATCATTAAGACATTTGGACTTTGACTTTCCTGAGCATTATTTCACCCTTCAGGTGTACTATTATTGATGTGACTCTATTGCAGACTTCTTGCCTAAGATACAATTTTAAAAACCCAGCAATATTTCATGTCTTTTGTCAGTTAAAAATGGTCTTATGAACTCAAGTTACTTCTATCAGTTTTCAGCACTTGTGACTCTGGTGACAAACCTTCCAGTGATCATGGTCAACAAAGAGCAGTTGCTGGGAATAGTGATATTTTAGGTTTTTCCCAGGGCTTGCACTTTCTTTCCTTAAAATAGAATGCTAAAATGGAGGGAGTTTGTTCATTGATGAGAGATGGGCAGGCAATACTGAGAAAAGTGATTTATTAACAGTGAAATGTAGTTTATTTTTGCATTACTCAATGCCTCAGATGAAAAGAACAAAGAACTGAATGACTTGACCTAACTCTAGCTGTGGGACTTGGAAAAAAAGTGCTTTAACAATATGTTCACTAAAGGGACATTTGATTTCATCCTTCATTAGTTTTTGTCAGTTTTTATTAGCCACTTTTCTCACTGAGTTCAGCAAGAATCAAATTAGAACATGGTTAAAAGACATTTGCACACCTCAGCTAAACCTTGTAAAACATTCCCTGTTTGCAACACCAGTCACTGACTTGGAGAATGGAGATGCAAAGAAAATAGAAATCATGATATTTTGCTATTACAGGTTTCTAAATAAAATCTTCACACATGCTGCTGAACACTTATTATTGCAACAGTGGGATCTTTTCAACTTGGAACATTATAATGGTGTTAAATGAAGCTTTATTAAAGCACTGGGTTAGCCAGAGCAGTGTGGCAAGGAAAGAGGAAAAGATAAAAATGCCATTTTTAATGTCTAGCAGAAGGTATCCCTGCCCGTGGCACTAAATGACCTCTAAGGTCCCTTCCAGCCCAACCCATTGGGTTTTTGTGATTTTTTTCACTTCAGAAGTCAATGCATTTTGTTGTCTCAGTTATATTTCCATGGTTGGTGTGTTAAACTGATGCCCTGGTGATCTCCTCTGACACCCGCAGTGTCTGGGGCAAGAACTGATGTTCCCAGTAGTTGCTTAGAATGCTGGGGCTCCAGCTGAGTGTTTGTCTCTCAGCTGTGTCAGTGGTAACTGGTTTTCTTACCTTCCAGGCAATGCAGTTGGTGCTGCAGAGTCAAGGAATTCCATTGCCTTGGTAAATTACAGAGCTTTGTATCCATTTGAGGCAAGGAACCACGATGAGATGAGCTTTAATACTGGAGATATAATTCAGGTAAGATTTGCTGTTCACACTTAACTTGCAAAAATTAACCCTTTTCTCGAGCCTTGAGATGCACAAAGTCTTAAGGGTTAAAAGTATTGATGTATTTTAAGGTTTACTCAAAATTTAAATTGGATTGCTGCTTTATTTTTTTTTAAACAGGTGAAATTGGGATTAGTTCAGCCAAAATATTTCTCTCACTTTTACCCATCCTAGATATGTTGACAATCTCTTTGAATATAAAAACAGTGAATGCGAAACACAAACTTTCTAAAATTAGTAAATCAGAATCAATGTAGTTGTTGCGGTTCATTACACATGTACAAGTTGGCTTTTGAGTGTTTCCTTGAAATATGAGCATGGTGAATAGAGACATGTATTATTTATTGGTGGCATTTGAATTAAAATCCAATTAGTTATTTAACAAGTAGATGGGAAAGGTTCTTTTGAATCTTAAGACTGTTTTCCAGTGTATTATTAACAGAGATTTCTGCCTGTCTGAGCAGCCTGGTCTAGTACAAGGCATCCCTGCCCCTGGCCGAGGGGGTGGAACCAGATGATTTTTAAGATCCCTTTCAACCCAAACCATCCTATGAATCTGTGATTCTCTTTCTGAGTGGTCCTTTATCAATCTTCTCTCAGACAGAGTAATTTATTCTGTGTCCATTTATTGCAGCACTTCGCTGAATTTGCTGTCTATAATATTACAGCAGGACCATAAGATTGGAAATGCCTTGTGGCATCTCAGTTGAAATCTGTGTTATTTCATGTATATTAGTTATTAGCACTTGTTTGAAAGTCTTTGCCTGCAGGTAAATGTGTGAAAACTCATTTGCAACCGTGGTAATGCAGTTTCTAATGTATAAATATGTGTGGTTCCTCCTCATTCAGACTGTAAGTGATACAAGTAGGTGATAAGGAAGAATTTATAAAGCAATGTGGTACAAAATATTAAAACACTTGACTAAATTAGCTTTCAGTTTGACAGTGTTAAAGCATTTATTTGCATTTTCCTACCAATGAACCATGGAAGAGGGAACAAGAGAAGTAGGTTTTGCTTTGACTTCCCTCTCAGCTGTAATTGTATCATTTAACTGCTGATAACTGATTTCAGAAATAGGCTAACAGCTGCCACCTCCTCTTCCTCCTCCTCTTGCATCCCAAACCCCAGCTAAGCTAACCAGCTGGTATTATTTGATGGGCTGCTAATTTTTAGCCAATTTTCACTAACTGGCTAATTTGCAGCATAATGGAAGCTTCAGTATTGCTGTGAATGTTGAAGGATGCTCTTTACTTAATCACATAGTAAATAATAGAATTTTTGGATGTGTTTTGGACACAGTCAGCTGACAGAGTTAATTATATCTGTGAGCAGAACAGCAGCAGTTGTTTCCTGCTCTGCTGGGCTCACCAGCCCCTGCCTCTTGGCTGCACATTCAGCAGAATCCAGCACAATGCGCCAGCATTTTTGTCAGGACAGAGTGGCTCAGAGGCACTGCACGATCCCCATGTGCATGTCTGGGGCCTGTTTAAAGGGGTGCAGGGTCCCTGGGTCTGTCTGTACCTGTGTCTGAAACCAGGGCAGCTCCATCATCACAGGGCAAAATCAGCTCAGCTCTGCCAGGGCAGAGTGAAAATGCTGCTCCTGGTGTGGGCACTGCCCCTGTTCAGGTCAGAGAACCAGCAGGTGCTGACACACCAGGTACCCTGCTTGTTTCATGCTGCTAATGCTGTTTTCTTTGTATTTCTCCTCCTGTCCATAGGTTGATGAAAAAACTGTGGGAGAGCCTGGTTGGCTTTATGGGAGTTTTCAAGGACATTTTGGTTGGTTTCCGTGCAATTATGTAGAAAAAATACCAGAAGGAGAAAAAGCTTTATCTCCTAAGAAAGCCTTACTTCCTCCTACAGTATCTTTATCTACTACCTCAGCTGCTTCAGAGTGAGTTGTTATGTCTTTGTTTATTGCTTTTTCTAAATTTAGCTAGCACATAATGTGCTGTGTAGTTTCACTTGGTGTTTGTTTTTAAAATGTAAAGGCAGAAAACTTATTGAAGAACCTTCTTAAAAGTCTTAGCTTCGAAAATCTAAGTATTTGATAATCTGCTTTACATTGTATAGAATATCAGTTTTATAGATGTTAAAAAAAAAAAAAAAGTTCTCTGCTTGAGGTACTTCCTAAATAAAAGTTGTAATTTGATAAATATGCCTTGTGTTCAATTTGCAGACCACTTTCACCAAGTAAATCTGCAGAAGAACCTGATTACCAAAACATCCCCTTTTCCAGCCTGAATGTTAACACAGCCTGGCAGCAGAAATCAGCTTTTACTCGCACTGTGTCCCCTGGATCTGTTTCACCCATTCATGGACAGGTACCTTGTGCGGAACTTGCTATATTTCAGATTCATGTTAATGAAAGTGATTTAAAGAAAAACCAGAACACAACACAATTTTGCTGATGCTGAATGCACTGAACAGGCTGGAGGATAAAGAAGCTCATCTAAATATTCTATGAGTGTGCATTGATATAATTCCATATATGCAAAAATCATTTTCACCTACACAGAAGATAATTCTAACAAATAAGAAACTGAGATGCATGCATGCATTGATGTAAACAAAGTTATTCACCCATCACTTAGGAATGAATCTGCTTAAACTTCAGTAAAAGATACACCAGTGTTTGTTTTTAACAATTGAACCAGTTTGCGGCAGTGTTGCCAACCACCATCACTTTGTCTTACAGGGGCAGCCTGTAGAGAACCTAAAAGCACAAGCACTTTGCTCTTGGACTGCAAAAAAAGATAACCACTTGAATTTTTCAAAGAATGACATCATCACTGTCCTGGAGCAGCAGGAGAACTGGTGGTTTGGAGAGGTACATGGAGGAAGGGGTTGGTTTCCAAAGTCCTATGTCAAGCTCTTACCTGGGAGTGAAACCAAGAAAGAAGAGTAAGTGTGACTTTTGCTGTTGTTTTATTCAGCAGTTTGCAAAAAGAGGTGGTTTTGCATGCAAAGTTCTTGCAGTGCTTTAATGTGCAGAACATAAATGCCATTTAGAATTTACATTGTGTCATTTTAAGCTTTTATTATTTCATTCTGGCAAGCCAAGTAATGTTGGGCTCACTGCTGTGTAACTATAGACAGTCTTGCTAGGCTGAGTGCTGTGAAACATCACTGGTGTTTGATTATTCATCAAGTGCCAGAATTCTTGTTCATTACCAAGTCTCCTCTCTTGCAGTGCAGTTGCATTCTGCCTCTAAAGGTGCCAATTTTTAAGTCATCCAGAAGTAATTGTAAGCTCTGCAGAGAGCAGTAGTGTGTTTTTCTTCACTTGAAGAGATCATTATGCCTGTTTTTATGCTTCAGGGTAACTGTTCAGGTGAAGTCTGGTTACTGCTGGGATGGCTGCACCACTGTGTGTAAATTGTTCTGTTCATGCATTCTGCTAAAACTTCTTAGAAATTCTTTAGAATAAGAGAATTTAGTTAAAATCTTTAATTTACTTCTTTTGAATAACATAATTTGTGAGTGTATCTCTTCCCTTTTATTATATGATTTTTTTTTAAAGTGGTGTGCTCTTGGATGCCATAAATATAATAAGTAACAGTAGTATTTGGCACTGTTTGATATTCAGATAAGTCTTTGCAGTTAATTCAGAGTCAGTACCAGTTCTGATATAACCAAAGTAATCTTATTCTCGTGTGAATGGTGAGATTCGCTCTTGATGAGCCTCATGGTAACACAAAGTTGTTGTGGTTTTTTTTTTCCTTCTTTCTGCAGACCAGAAGCTATTTATGCAGCTGTAAACAAAAGGCCTAATACCCAGAGTTACCCAGCAGGAGAGGGTAAGACAGCATGAAAAATGCCAACTAATGCTACAGTCTGGTTCTGCTTAATGACTTGTAAATATAGTTCAGTTTGTGAGGAGTTTTTGAGCAGCACTTTGAGTGCTTGTCCAAAAGACACAGTGCAAATGTTCAGCTGTTGATGCAAGAGTTCTAAAATAGGAACTCAAGGTTATGAGTAATTCAGGTTGAGCACAGGCCTAGGTTCTGCTCTTAAGACTTCTGCTTGAGCATGAATATATTTCTGAAAACCCATAAGCAGAGTTCTCTTCCTGCTGTTCCCTACTCTTATGCTGCTCTGTAAAGACTAGAGAAAAGGTTTTTAATCTCCTGAATGTGAATCATTCTCCTACAATCAGTAAGAAGTAGAGTAAACAAATATTACTGGAGAAGAAAGTTTAGTGTATCGCTGTACTTCCCTGATTATACTTTAATTGCACCTGTGTTTTTTCATTACAAAGTTGTGTACCTGTCAGTAAATGGGATTACAGTCAAGCAGGTAGACAGGTCAGTTCACAGACCTGTGAAGGTATGATCCCTGTCATGAGCACAGTTATGATCCCTGTTATGAACACAGTTATGATCCCTGTTTGAGCACACTGGAGGCTGCTGGTATGCCTTTATGTGATGTTCCCCTGTGCCAATCCGAAGCTGTTCTCTGCTCTCTGCACAGAGTACGTTGCCCTCTATCCGTACTCGAGCTCTGAGCCCGGTGACCTGACGTTCATGGAAGGGGAGGAGATCCTGGTGACCCAGAAGGAAGGGGAGTGGTGGACCGGGAGCATCGATAACAGAACTGGAATCTTCCCCTCCAATTATGTCCGGCCAAAAGATCCAGACGTGAGTTCACGTTGTGAGAATTTACATGCGATATTTTCTCTCCGTTTTATTCTGTTGGTACCCAGCTCTTAGACAGGGATTTTGAGCAGAGGTTAATGTGCTTGACAGAAAAGAAAATCCTTAGCTTGAGTGCTAAATCAGAGCTGTAGCCAGTCTCACACTGCCTCTCTCTCTCTGTACAGGATGGTGTTGTGTTGAATACAGGTTTAAAGTTAAAATCTCCGTGTGCTTTTAGTGTAAACTGTACTGGTTTTATTGCACACTAAAGGTGGTTGTTGTCTTGTCTTTGTAGGCTTCTAGCTATGCTGGCAAAACTGGAACAATAAATAAGAAACCCGGTAAGTGCGTGATAACCTTTAAACACTTAAGGCTGTTTCTTTAGTAACTCTGAGAATTGGGTTCATAGCAGTGTTTTAATGGTAGCTGATTTCTTAGCTGCAAGTTGTGTACCAGGATATTTCTGTGGATACAGCTCTTACTGCAGTGAAAAAAGAACAAATGCAATTACTGTTTCCTTTCCAGAAATCGCTCAGGTTACTACTGCCTATGCTGCATCAGGAACTGAACAGCTCAGCCTCGCTCCAGGACAGCTGATACTTATTCTGAAGAAAAATGCCAGTGGATGGTGGCAAGGAGAGTTGCAGGTAGTGATTCAAGGAGAAATAATTGTGACTTCATGAGTAGCAAGGAGGTGCTCCCAGGTTTAATTCAAAAAAAACCAACTAAGTATAGAGTTATATAAAAGCTGGTCAGAAAGTTATTTTCATCTTGCATAAACCAAAGAGGAAGAAAAGCTCTGTGGTAGATTTTTTGTTTGTTAGATTGATTGGTTGGCTTTTTTAAACATTGGGTTGCTGGGGGTTTTATGGTTTTTTTTAGAGTCAATTTTCTTGGTCACATAAAATAGTAAAACCGTTGATTAACATGTGGGAGGAGGAAGAGACAAGTTGACAGTTATTTAATTGGTTAGGATTTAATTGGTGAAACATTAAAGTTCTTCTAATGAAAGAACAGGTGGGTTTGGAAACTGGAGTTGGAAGCTTGTTTAATGCAAAGGTGCTGTTCCCACTTCTCTCCCTTCCCCACCTAGATTTAAGAAGAATGTCCTGTAAAAGTGCCCTTGACCTCATTAGAGACTCTGGATATGATGCATGGGTGGAATATTCATAGAACAAATTTTCAGCCCTGCAATTGAGTTGTACTCTGAAATCTCACTTTAAAAATTTGGATGAACATATATAGGATGCAGCTTTATCTGAATTGCATTGTTTTATGCTTTGGTCAGATTTTTATCTTTTGAGATGAATTTAGTAGCTGTTTAGAAGCCTGACTTCTTGTCTTTTGTTGGCAAAATTCTGTGATGTATTTGTTGCTATTTTTTCCAGTCTATGGACTATTCAGTTTTTCAATTGTGTAATAACCATTATAAACATTTACAGGCAAGAGGGAAAAAGAGACAGAAGGGATGGTTCCCTGCCAGCCATGTGAAGCTGCTGGGTCCAAGCAGTGAAAAAACCACTTCAGCTGCTCCCCCAGGTGAAAAAGAGAAAAGGCTTTGTATTTCTTTTAGAATTTTATGTAACTATTTCAATTGTTCATGTATCTGTGAGGGTCAGCATCCATCTTCTGGGCTTTTTCATTTTGGTGGTTGCTCTGAAGAACCATACTCTTTTCATCTGGAAAAGATGTTTCCAAGTGCTGGCAAAAATCTTAGATAGAGCCAGCAAACATTGGCAAACCATGTGGAATTACATGCACTGCTCCTTACAAAGAGGGAGACTAAGCAAATTTTCAGGTTATTTCTAGTTTTTTCCATTTGAATGGTCGGGTACAAATGAGGTTATTTCACAGAAAAGGAGCTTTTTTGCTTCTGTGTGCTTAAATTATGCTGTTCTCCACAGCTATGAGTTGCTTATACAACAGTTTCCTGGATTTTAGTGGACAAAACTTCCCTGTAACTAAAGCAGCAACCCATGATTAGCTAACATGTTTCCTCTTCGTCTGCCACATTTTCCTCACAAGTGTCTGCAGTAAGATAATCAAACTCACTCTCTTTTCAGCCAGTAAAAGAGAGAAGAATACTTGATTGCATTTTAAAGATTTTAGAAGGCCAGTAGATGCAGTCCATTCATTATAAATATTCACAGATATATAAAGTGGAAATCAGAATTACTTTGGAAATCAGAATAACTTTAAAATTACAATTCTAAAAAAGTGAAAAAGGGAAGACAATTCTGTATCAAGATAAAATCATGTGCCATTTTTCTTAGGCAACAGTGCACATGAAAGGGTTGTTTCTTTCCTGTGGTTTTGTAAAACACTGAGGAAACAGTTTTAATAGTGGTCTAACTCTATTCTCCTCTTTCCTTGACAGTGTGTCAGGTGATAGCCATGTACGACTACACGGCGAACAACGAGGACGAGCTCACTTTCTCCAAGGGGCAGCTGATTAATGTGCTGAACAAAGATGATGCTGACTGGTGGCAAGGAGAAATCAATGGTGTAACAGGTCTCTTCCCCTCAAACTATGTGAAGATGACCACAGATTCCGATCCAAGTCAGCAGTGTAAGCAACCTCTATTTTTGGTTCATTTTGTCACTTCATTTCAAAGGTGCATTGCTGTTCTTCTCTGTGTTTGGATTTGGGAGTTCCAGGCATCAGCTGAATTGATTAGTACTTCAAGTACTCTTTCTTTAAATGCTTTATGATAGTACAAGGTACTTTAAACCCTTTTCTAGTTAGCCTACAAACAGCCAGCACGTTACCAACCAGCCAGTGTAGGATAGCAGGAGTGCTGTAGGGTGAGCTAAAAATACTGGATTGGGTAGGAGGTCTCCTTCCAATGAAATGCAGATAACTAACATGGACTGGGAAGCAGTGCAGGCACACTGCAAGTACAGGACTTGCTCAAGTTTTGTAAAATAAGGAAAAGTGCTGTAGTAATTTTAACATGCATATGAGTTAAGTAAGAGTACCCATAAAAAGGATAGGGAAAAGATTTTGGCATTAGCAAGTGGTCTGTCCTGTCCTAAATATGCTTGTCCTGGCTCCCAGCATTCCAGCTGTCATCCAGTCCTGAGAAACAAGATATGTGTCAGGACATAGGTTGAGGTGAAAATTACCAGCAGCAGGATGAGAACTGAATCCTAAACTGTACACCTGACAGTCAACATCTACTCTGCCTTTTGCACATAAACACAGTAAAGGTTTCTGGTGTCCCTTACACACATCCTGGTTTTTGGCCCCTGTCCCCAGAGAAAATCCTCCTCACAGAGAAACTTAGCACATTTTTAATCCTTCAGCTTTTCATCCTGTGATTAAACCAACCTTTACATCAGCCCAGTGGGTTTGGGAACATACCATGATGCCAGAGTTGCTCCTTTGACACAACAGGCCTTGTCCCTTCACTTGCTGTTTTTCTCTAGGCAATGTTTGGACTTCTCTTGGGATAAAGACACCCATCTGGAATTCTGGCTGAGCCTCACTCTTATTAGCCTATAGCTACTGTGTAGGATCAGTCTGCACTTCAGATTTGATCACATACTCATGTTCTTACACAAAAAAAAAATCATAAACTCATAGTGAAAGTACAGCTTGGGTTGGAAAAATAAAATATTTTCCCTGGGTAGCTTGTTATGGTTCCTGGGCAAAAGAGATTGTGCGCTATTCTTGAGGTTTTCTTTTTAGCTAAATTACTTCTGAGCTCATATTTTTGGTAACATATTATTCTGGCTTTTTTTTAATGCCTCTGGCCAATGTGGTTGGGATGTCAAAAACTTCTGCATTTAGATGGAACTTAACATTCTTTGATTAGACATAGCTAAATCATTAAAATGGTTCTTTGAAAACTTTAATTTGTTTACAAATCTCACTTTTGAAGAAACAGTAAAGACTCCACCAGATGGGCTATAAAATTAAGATTCTGGCTAAGTATTAAAACTTAGGAATTTTTAAAATTGATAGAGGTAACAGCTTGTCACATCAGGCGTGTTGTTATTTCAAGTTATGCGGTTGAATGTGACAAGTCCAAGGTGATCACATAAACCACTGATTTTCAGCAAAAACTGTGCAAAGACCACACTGTAATTGGAAACTTTCTGGATGATGAGTTAGTTTTTCTCATTGTTTGCTGATACATCATTAAGCTTTCTCTGTGTGGAATAAGAATATTTCCATACACATCAAACTGGCTTTTGACAGAGGTTAATGATGTGCAGATCTGCACCAGCTCATCTGTATCTGGCCATTGAACTTTTCCCTAACATCTACTTTATGAAGCAGTTCTACAAAATCCACCTACTGGTGAACAAAAAGTATGTTGAATTTATTCTCATTTTTTACAATTCTCTCAGTATTTCAAATAAGCTGTTACACACTAGTTTTGTGCTGGTCTTTGCCACTCTGTTGTGATATAGGCATTTGGAAACTTAAGGAAAAATCCTTCCTCAAGTCCAGAGCCTGTACAAACCCAGCATGGCTCAGTAGCTCCAGCACAGCACTGTTCAAATACCATTTCCCAGATTTCAGCTGGGCTGCTGCTGCTGCTGGTCAGTTGTGTGAGCAGTAAGTCACTGCTCTGTACCTCTTCTGTAACCAGAGGAATGTTTAAATATGTCCTGAATGAACTTTTAAGCTCCCTTGTGTTTCCTTACAATATTTTTCTTGTTTAAACAGAGTACAGAAACTATCATGAGTATTCTTGCAAAATCACTAAGGAATTGTCCCACAGAAATGTTGATGTGGCCCTCTACAGAACAACTTTGTGATATGACAGAATATAATTTTAAAAATGCATTGTTGCATTTTAAAGAACTTCTGATCTGAGTATTACAATGCCTCTCTTGAAAAATAGCAGCTTTTCCCACTGTTCTTTCTAGAACAAGTGTAATGGTATTGGAAAGGGAGCAGGCAGATTTGATTAACTCAAATAGGTTTGTGTGTGGCTTAGGAAAATTGTAGTTTTCCCCCAGATTTAAAGACCTTTGTATCTGGAGTCTTTTCTGGGAGTTATTAGTTGTAGCTGTAATGGTAAACTTTCCTAGCAAAGAAGGAACTGGGGTCAGTGAGATGTCCCTTCTCTTAAGTTGCTGACATAGCTCTGTGAACAGAAGAAAATCACTTTTCCTTTTGGTGTAGCTGCACATCCTGGTATAGGACCCCTGCAAGGAAGGAAAAAGAAAAACAAAATGACTTCAGGATTTTGTAGGTTTGAGGGTTTGTCTCTTAAACACGTGGTGATTGCAGAACACAGGACAGTTGAGTTGTGCTCCTGGTGACTGTGGTGGTGGTTAGACTTGCACCTGTTTTGATGACATTTTAACAGCCTTTTTCCTAATGTTTGCACAATAGCCATCATAAATAATAAATACCATACTCATCAGGTTTCAAAATACAGATTTAAAATAAAGAATCAGTCTTCTGTTCTTCAAGTGTTTGCACAACCATGCAGGGTCAGATCTTGTGTGTTGCCAGTACCTGTCAAGTGCCAGGTTCTCTTCCTGTCCTTTCCAAGGAGTGTTTAAGGGGGGTAGGCATGGTGCTCTTACCACTTCATGGTTCTTCCCAGTGGCCTGGTCTGGAGATAATTTTATTTTGGCCAGTCTTCATCTGCTTTGCATTTGGAAACTTGTTCTCTTACTATTTGTTGGCTTTTTCAATGAGATACCTTTTTAAGTTTGTCATCTTATCTGTGGGACCAATGTGAGCTTTGTCCTTTTATTTTCTTCAGTTGAGATTTTCTCCCCTCAGGTAAATCTCAAGGGTCAGGCCTTTTCTGTGTTACCAGGATCTGACAAGGACACATCTACCAGGCTCTCTTCCCAAGGGATGTTGAAGGTGGGGTAGGCAAGAGAGAAGTATAAGGAGGGAAGAGAGCTGCTCCAGTTATGTCTCCATACTTGTTTGCCAGATGTATTCTAATGTTAGAGATCAGTACATCCCCCAGAGATGTTCTTTCTGAGGGCTGGACAGCTCAGCCAGGTGGGCAAACCTGTGTTCCATGTGCAGAGAGGCTTCTGGTTCATCCTGAGGTGTCTCATCCCATGAGACTCACAGAGCTGAATGCTGTGCCAGTTCTTTCTACTCTAATCTATGTGTAGTGACTGTTTTCTGTTCACTCTTTCTGCTTTCCATGGCCCAGCACTGCCGCAGTTCCTCATACATCAGAGTTACTCCTTCAGGTGCTCAGGCCTGAGCTCCAGGTTGTTGTTTGCAGTAATATCTTTAGAGCTACCTCATTTTTGTCTGTCCCAAACCTTATTTGTAGATGTGATATGTTGGAGACATGAGACAAGTCCTGCAACAAGGATCTGTATTTCCAGAAGTTGATCTCCATGCACAAAAGATCTGTAGTAATTCCTGTCCACACTGTTTGGTGGATGAAGCTGAGTCACTTTCAGGGGTGTTCATAGTGACAAAACAACTTCTGAACTGACGTGCTCGTGGCTGGTGCATTTCTGTGTCTGTGTATGGGCAGCACATTTTGAAGTTCTCTAGTTCTTGCCAAGTAACTTCTCTTTAACAGTTCATGGTAGCAGCGGCTTTGACATGTTGCCTGTTGCAGTTCCATGTTGATATTTTAACACATGAGGATTAATGATTTATTCTAAGATTTTACTCAACAGCTCCAGAATTTTACCTCTTTTGCTAAAGATCAAAATGGAATCAATCCCTTACTTCATAGTGACATAGTGACTTCGTATTTTAAAACTATTTGGAGAATATCAGTCAGGCTTGATAACACTTTCAGGTTGTAATTCTGGGGTCTGGAATAGTCTCTGGATTGCCCACAAGGTGTGTTCCTCTTCAGGCCATGTAGCCCCTGGATTCTGAGGGATGTGGTACCTCCTGTTCCATGGATACATAAAACTAGAGGCAAGGTTTTATTTTCTTTCAAGCTCAAACAGAATCAAACAGGTTAATTTTTATGTGCTGATATGAATAGATTCTAATGAGATTTTTCTTTACAAGTTTAGTTTTTGTCTGATTTTCTAATGTCCCAGTAGAATTTTCTCAGGAGAGATTTTGGTTTTGTTGAAATCTCAGGGAATTTTGCCATTGCCTTTTAAAAAATCTTTAGGGCTTGACCTTGTGTTGAGTCTACATGACAGAAGTTTTCCTTAGGAAGAAGCTTTGGTTTTCAGAGTCAGCAATGGCTGGTCACAAGTACTTAAATCTGTGTGTTTATAAATATGAAACTGCAAGGGTGGAAGCTTGTGATGTCCGTTTTCAGAAAGTCGAATGTCCATCATTCCTTTCTGACCTTTTTGGTGTTGTTCTGTCTTTGTCCGTAGAATTCATATGTTTCACTCTTCAAATTTATGTTCATTTTATCCTTCATTTTTTTTTGTTTTGTTTTTTTTAGGACCCAATGTTGTCTTCCAGTGTGAAAGCACCTCAGAGACCCACTATCCAAGTTTGACTAGCGTGGAGGCAGGGTGGCCAGCCCCGCTCACGTGTCTGACACAATCCTTTTGCTTCGTTTGAACGTTAGAGCCAATCAAGAAATTAGGTTTTTGTGGGTTTTTCTTCTAATCTACAGTTTCAGTTGATTTGTAAAAGCAGAAAGGATAGTGGGTCTTTGTGTGGCTTTCACTGCTGTTCATTCTTGTTTCCTTGAGTATTTCCTTTGGGATTGATAACCGTAGTCATTAGCATGCATATCAAGCTATTGTTTGCATGGTGGGATTGCAGACACACAAAGACCCACTATTTGCACAGTTTATCTGAGCTGTTTTGAACGGGCACTTGTGTTCTTTTAATGTTGTAATGTACATATTTTGCAGAATTAAAATGTTCATTGATTATTGTTCTAATGGACTTGATTTAATCTCTTACATATTGAGCTTTAAAAGTGGATGGCCTTTATGGCTCAACCCTACCTGTCTGCTGCTGATAGTCACTGTGATTACAAGCATGGTACAAGATCTAAGGGTTAGATCTGGTGCACTCCATCCAGCCTTTTCACACCCTTTTTAACAGGGGAAAGAATTATTAGGCGTAGAGTGGAGGATATTTAATTTTTTTTTTCTTCCTTCACAGTAGTACTATGGCAGGAATTCAGGTTGTTTTGGCTCAATACATTCTATCCCTTAGCAGCCTCCTTCCTTTAAATTCTGGTCATTCATATTTGCTTTCAGTTTTGGCAAACGTGCTTAGTTGCTGCAGTACTTGCGCAGCCTCTGTGTGACCAGGCCCTTCCCTGCCCCTTCTCTTCATTAAACAGTTCATGGTACTGAATTGTTTGTCTCTGGCTGTGCTCTGCAGTGATTTTAAAGTACTGCCTGAAAGCTGCTGCTCTTCCTCCTGGTAAACAGAGCAGCAGCCTAATGCAGAGGTAACCTTGCTGAAGGGGTGCTGCCAGGAGAGAGATACTAAGAGAACCTGGAGTGAGGGCAGATTATTTGGGGTTAGGATGGAACTGTGCTCCTCAGTCCTGGCCTGTTGGAAATATGGTGCAGTATGAGCTGCCCATGTCTTATAATGTTTGAAGGGAAGGAGGAACTTGTAACCTTGACTCCCCTTTAAATAAAAGGATTAATTTGATTCTAGATGACTTCTCTGATTAAATAGTTTTGTGCTCTTGTAACAATGAGAGATCTCTAGACACAGTATTTAATTTAGTTGGTTTCCTGAACTTGGTTATGAAACAGCAAAGGTCACTTATGCAATCAGAAATGTTTACAAAACAAACTGCTTGTTTACTATATAGACATATATATATATATAGATGAATGTGAAGGTACTATCAGGAAAAGGTTAATCCAATTGCAGAGATTTAAAAGCCTTTCTCCAAAATCCAATGTTATGTATTTAATATCCTTGATCAAATAATGTATATGTGCCCTTTAGTTGAGAGATGTGTCTTCTGTGCAATACGGACTACGCAATGTGCCTACAGAAAACTACAGATGGATTTTTATTCTGGATGTATTTTGTCTGAACCAGTATTTTATTATAGAACGAAATCATGTTGTTGCAGGCAAATAATGTTCTAGATAATCCTTTGAATATTTCAGATGACTTGATTTCCTTCTGAAACCACATTTTAAGTGTTTCTACTAAAATACACTACTCACCCAGAATTGCCTTCTCTGAATTTGTCTTGGAAAGCCTGTTTAATGCAGGCTGAAATGTGTTGTGCTGCACCAGTGGCATTGAGCAGTCACTTACTGTAGTCTAAGAATTAGGTGATCTTCTAAATTATGTAATTTCTAAAAGGCAAAAAGGCACTGTTAACCTGTGGGATTTGAGCCACAGTGACAATCAAAGTTCAGTCAGTTTTCCTTGAATGCCAGATTACTACTAATTGTCTGTGAAAAATTAAAAACAACTTCACATGCTCACTGAGGTATTTGAGGATATACTTATGTGGAATTTTCAAAAACCAACTGGCATTCTACTCTTTTGGTTTTGTGTTGGTTTTTTACTGATACATTTGGAGATTACAGTACTGTTGGCAAAGTTTCACACAGGTAGCCCTGTGTTGCTGTGTAGGTATGAGCATTGACAATTATTGAAAATGCTGCCTCTAAGTCTGAACTGAAGAGTATTGAAGTGAAGCATTTTGTGCTTTCACAGCTATCTTTTCATGTTTCAGTATTACCTGAGTACATTCTAAATTCTCTTAAGTGTAATAAAAAATATAATAATAATAAAAACACACCTTAATAATGCTGATTGAGAGAGACTTAGTCCCTGCCTTCAGTATTTATCTGTACTGTAGAAGTCTGCCTAGCACAGCTCCAGCACAGTTGCCTGAGAGCTCTCCTCTCCTGCACAGTGGTGCAGGAAGAGTTGGGTACACACATCATCCTTGACCATGCCAAGGATGTATTTACAGCAAGATTATTTAAAAATAATATTCTGTATCAATGAAGCAGTGTGGCTATTGGAAGCTGAGTTTAAATCAGACTTTTACTTTTAAAAATACTACTTTTTCTCTGGCTGTGTGCAATCCACCCCTTTGTTGATGAAAGACTGTAGAGTTGAGTTCAGCTGGTCATCCCAGCCAGTCAAATAAAATCACCCTTATTTGGGTGAAGAAGGTTGGCGGTGGAAAATAGTCCTTTGTTGAACTCATGGTTCCCAGGCAGGAGCTGAGAGTATAAATGTTGCTGAGAGCCACACAAGGTTAAAAGGTAAACCTGAGGCCAACCTGGAAAGCAAAACCCTCTGTTTACTGTTGCCTGCAGTGTGGTACTTGCTAAATGTTGTTTCCTGTGGGCCAGCAGAGAATAGGGGCCCTGGTGTCACTGAACCAAACAGTGCTGTAAAAAATGCACAAGAACAGGTACCAAAACACTGTTTCTGTAACTGTCTGGTTTGCACAATGGACTAACAAACTACAGAAGCCTGGTTTGACACAAGCTTAGTTCCTGATCCAGAGCTGGATCCACACAGGAAGGTCTTGTGCCACCACTGGGACCAGAGGCAGGGTTGGGTGAGTGAGGAGTCCATGGTGGTGAGGGCTGGGAGCTCTTTCTCCACGTGGTCAATGGTGCAGTCAGGAGCAGAAGGCACAAAGCTCCATCAAAAAGTTGCACATTAATAACTGAAACGTCTCCTTCTGGTCACTGAACATTTCTGCCATGTCAGTGCTTTGTCAGATTGTATCCCTGTGTGATTCTCCTGGGTGGGGTTGGAAACACCTGTAAATAAGTCTGCTCATAGGAATGCTGACACTCCTTGGCCTGCAGCGGGAGCTGCTGCAGGGTCTTGCTCCTTCAGTGTAATGAACCAATAAAACTCTGCTGTGTTCTGGTGTGTGCTGCCTTAAAACCCCTCCTTGTCCTTCCCCAGCTTGAGTGTCACGTGTGGGGACGGTTGTTGAGACACGCGAATGCAGGTTGTGCTTAGCATGAGGCAATTGTTCACCTTTGGATTTGAAAAAAGTTGTAAGATAACTATGCAAATGTATTTTATTAAAGGGACACATAAAAGGATCTAGTTTGTCTGTTGTGGTTTTTTTGTCTGTCTGGGGAGGATTTTTTTTTCTCAGCTGAATAGCTTGGAATGAGCACCTGTGATGGAGTGACTTGATTTTGCTTTTTACCTCTTGAAAATTGATTCATAAATTTCCTCTGTCGTAACACCGTTTCCTGTGTTTACTGATTAGGGGAGATTGGATAAAAGTTTCTATTATTTCTCCCAGGGCCTGATGGAAACTGTCTTTTCCACAGTAGCAGATTTCTTGGATTAGTTCCTTGTGTGGGTTTCAGAAGCTGCTGGTGGCTCCAGGAGTGACAGGAGTGTGTCCCAAGTGCATTGGCCTTGTGTGTGCCTGCAGGGCTGGCACTGGCTGTGGTGGTGTCCCCCATTGCCATCAGCTCCCTTCTGCCTAATGCCAGCCCATGGTCCTTTAGGGAACATGTGGCAGGCTGGGAAAATGGAGGCAGGAAAAAGTCCCCAACCCTTACCTGTTTTTCCCAGCCATGTCAGTTGGCTTCAGAGTCAAACAATTAAATAAACAACCCCCTCCAAAAAAACCCTAACCCTCAACAAACAGAGATATTTCCTTTGAAAAAGTGGTTTATATAGAATCATAGAATCATTAAGGTTGAAAAGCACCTTTAAGATCATCAAGTCCAATCATTAACCCAGCACCAATAAACCACATCCCAAAATGCCATATCAGTATGGTTTTTTTAACATTTCCAAGGATGGTGGCTCCACCACTTCCCTGGGCAGCCTCTTCCAATGCTTTATAACCCTTTCCATGAAGAAATTTTTTCCTAATATCAAATCTAAACATCTTCTCTATCCCTAAATAGTCTTCATTGGTCACCCAAAGCAGTTAGTGCTTCTGGTGTAGCTGCATCCTTCCAGATGAGTGCCTGAGCTCCTGTTGGACATTGAGATGTCTTTTCAGAGCTGTCACTTTTAATGTTTTTTATCCCCTGTCCATTGAGTGGGGAAGTCTGTTGGGAAGGTAGTGATAGGTGTTACTCATCTGTCTTTCATTGGAGGATTTCCTTTCTTCAGAAACTGTCCCTCTTCCCCTGGAATGTGTTCATACCAAGAAGTCAGTCATTGGGAAGGTTTTCTCCCCTAGCCCCCCATGTTTTTCAGGGCTTTGAATCTCCTGCAGAGGGGAACATCTTTCCTCTGTGAAACTCAGTAATTTTTCATGCAGGGGTAGTTATGTTAGTAGAAGAAAATACTCCTTGGTCAGTATTTTTGGAAAGTAGAATTTTAAATGGAACTTCAGAGACTGGGATTTCCTGTTTATAAACTCTCCAGGTCGTTTTACCCTGGCAGCTGCTTCCTCAGCTCAGAGAGCAAGATTTAGCCCAGAGGGCACAAAGTCAGTGTAGGCATCTCTATTTCCAAGGTTCCAGCCAGCCCCAGCTCACTCTGGTGAATGTTCCGGAGAGGGAGCTGGGCAGGCTGTGCCCCAGGCTGGCCAAAAGCCTGGCATTGCATGCTTTTGGAGAGAGAAGTAGGCTGGCTTCCCCTCCAGAGAACAGGTATCCCTCTTGGTCAGCAGAGCAGGTGAGGAGCTACAATTCCTTTCTGAAGCCACTCTCAGAAATCCCCCTGCTCTTCCTGAGCAGCCTGGGGAGCTTGGGATGAAGTTTCACCAGAAGGAAGCCAAGCCAAGAGCTTTCTGCTGCCAAACAAGGCAGTTTTACTCCTTCCGTGCACATTTTTGGCTGTTAAACCAGCAGAAAACTGCTGTTTTCTTTTTCTCCCCTTGGGATTTGTTTGCTGCCAGCATGTGAGCAGGGAGTCAGATAAGTGCCAAACCGATGCAAGGAAAGGAGGGAACAGCAATGTGGGAGGAGAAGGGATAGAGATGTAGCTCCACCCTTTCAGCACCAGTGAGCCCATGGGCTGCTGTGGCCACTTAGGAAAAACTTTGGCAATGCACTCATTAGGCTGGTTTATTTTCTTTTTAGTCTTGTTTTTTTCCTTCAGACTCAAATGCCTAAATTCACCCTCTAAAATCAAATGTGGGGATTGCATAATGTGTTTTTATGCTAGTATCATCAGACCTATTAAAATTGGGAGTGTTTTCACTAGTAAACACTGGTGTTTAAATAAGATTTTATAAAATACTAAATGCAAAATAACATTCGTCCCTTCATCCCAGAAGCTGACAGTCCAAACACAAGGTTAGCACAGGAGCCAGTTAATGTAACTGCATTTTTGCATCCAATAACAAATTTATAAACTAAATCTATTTGAATGCATAAAAAAAGGCCCATTTCTCTCCCAGGCTTGGCCCCAACTTTCAGTGGCCAGCACGAGACAGACCCAAATCCCAGCATGTGGGTTGTTCCAGCAGCTGGGACACAAGCCAGCAGGAGGCTCAGTCCTGCTTCTGTCACAGGAGTGCACCTTGCAGTAGGAAAGGGAGCCACTGGCCAAAGGTGGGACTTCCAAATCTGACAATTATTGCTTGGTTACTGTGAAAGTCCTTGGATTATCCTAAATTTTCATGTCTTAGTAACCAGGTGGGCTTAAACTCAGTCCTGGACAAAATGAAGTATGACATAAGAATCCAAAAGTAGCACATTGGCCACAGACTGTCTCAATGGACTAAGAAATCAAACTTAGCAAGATTCACTTTTATCTGTAACTTTACTCCTTTTTCTCATCTAATTTTGGCCTGGTTGTAGCTTTGGGGATAACTAAGGCCAGAAGGAGCATTCTGTGTGATCAGAAGAGCTGCCATTCCTTATCTCTTCTAAAAAGTGGTGTTTTTTCAGACCTTGTCAGAAAGCTCAAGATCTGTGATCCTCCTTAGGGTGCAGAACAGAACTGAAAAGTCCTGATTTTCCATCTAGCTGTTGTCTTTGCTGTTTTACTTCTTTGTGTTCTTCAAAGGGTTTCCTTGTAACGATGTCCTAAAATTTCACTTGGCAAGAGTTTCTCTTCTGCTGACAGTTGCTCTTTCTGAGCACCTTGATGCCAGTGTAGCCAGAAGCTCAGGAGCCTGTGAGGTTCCCATTAGGCCACTGTCACATCAAGTTCAGCATAATGTTTAGTGTTTCTTGGTTTTTTCCTCTCAAATTTATTACTAACTCACCTTCCCATGAGCAGATCTGTACCTTGGCAGTGAATAGTCACGTCCTTTTGTGCCAGGAGTGTCAGGGTGACGAGGGAGATGCAGCCCTTCCTGCTGTAGGTCATTCTGCCTTTCACAACTCCTGCAAACCTTCATGAAGTGTTGTTCCTCTAGAACTGCTGGATCTAAGAGAGTCCCTGGGATGTCCTTTCTGCTCTCCTGCAAAACCCACCGTTCACCTGGTATTGCAATCTGATGCCATCACATCCAGCCATAGATGGATGTTCTCAAACGCTCTGTAATTGTTCCTTTTTTTTTTCCCTTTTCTCCCACCCTGCTGCTTTGCAATATTCTGCTGCGTGATGGCTGACAGAGGGATAAGATTGACTTTCTGTGCTCTCCTTTACCCAGCTAAACACATTCACCACTCTGGTTTTACCGGTTTTTGGTTTGGTTACTAAAGTTTGAACACTGTTGTCTTGTTTACTAACATCCAGTAGAGATAGAGTCGTGTGAAGTTTCAGGGGCTGCATGTTCTGACAGAAACTTGGGGTTTGTGTCATTGACTGTTGTTGTGTTCCTGTGCATGATTTTGATTCTTCTTCCTTGATGTATAAAAATAATTCAATATATTTCCAGCTTATCTTGAGAGAAAAAAAAAAAATAATTGTGCAGCTGTGAAGTTACACAACTAAAATGTTATGTGTTACAGCTTTACAAATCTGTAGTGGTGGTTTATATCATAAATTAATATCTAAGGCAGAGAACTTCAGAAATGGAATGGGGATTAAAGGTACAATGTCCTAAGTCAGGACCAGTCACATTTTCTATTACTCCATCTCAAAAAAGACAACTTAGAATCATAGAATCAATAAGATTGGAAAAGATCTTTAAGATCATCAAGTCTAAAAAGACATTGCTCAAGGTTAGAGGAAATCACAGTTTCAAATCAGTGTGGCAGAAGAGATGAGAAAAGTCATGAGACAAATGGAGTGGCAAGAAGTCAGGAACTCTTATTCTGCATCACAGTACAAGAGGTGTTCAAAGAAATAATAAGGTGGTAGACTGAAAAGTGACACAAAGAAGGGAGGGGGTTGATTGCTACACCACTTCATCTTAAAACCTGCTGCTGCTGCAGAGATTGTTTACCAGTTCCTGTATACTCTGAGCCACAGGCAGCTGAATGCTGGTGCAATTTTGTTAATTTATGAGATTTGATGCCTTGAGTGGGATCTAAACTCCTGACTTCCTTCCTGCAGGGTGTGCTGATCTCCAGAGCCTTGACACCATGCAGCCCATGGAAAGGAAAAGGCAGGGCTACATTCATGAGCTCATTCAGACAGAGGAAAGGTACATGGATGATTTGCAGCTCGTCATAGAGGTGAGATGTCTTAGATGTGAAAATGCATTTGGAAAAAGAACGCCTCAATACTGATTAATAACAATAAAGAGATTTTTATGAACTGTGAGATGATGGAGGAAGAAAGGTGTGTGGGTACCTCCCTTTCCAGTGAATGATACGTGGTTGCTCACCAGGCAAAAGCACCACTTTATGAAACCCATCAGCTTACAAAGACCTTCCTGTTTTCCAAATCCTGTTCATAGGTGTTCAGGCTCAGTAAAAAGATGATAGGCTGGGGCCAGCTGTTGAGCAGAGTTGCACAGAGCTGTAGAAGCACCATAAAAGCTTATCACCTGCCTTGTCCCCAGTTTTATTTCTGAAAGTAAGACCACCTCCCTTGGCAGGGCAGAGACAGGCCAGCATTAAGTGCTCTTGGGTGTCCAACTTGAACTCTCTGTACAGAAGAATGGTGTGGTGGCAGATGTTAAACAGTCGAGTCACAGGGGTGCTGTGTCCCCCAGAGATGAGGTGCTGAGGGCTCCTGAGAGCAGCTGTAGCTCTGCACACAGGGTGACCCTGAGTGCTCTGGGTCAGGGGAGAGGAGCAGTGCCTGAGTGTAATTTGTGCAGTGATTGACTCTGCAATGACAGGAATGCTCTTTTGCTGAGCTCTCAGCCTGCAGGTCCCAGGGCTTGTCCTCGCTTTGCAAGGGCTGATGAAGGTGTCAGAATGGGGTCACACGCTCAGGGGAAACAGCTGTCACAAATGCTAATAAGAAATTGCTTTTAACTGCTGAGAAATTAGACACTGACCAGTCAAAAAAAAGTCAGTGCTGGGCTAAGCAAGAGGCTGAGCTGTTTCTGTTCTCTGAAGAGTCACTCATTTTTTGGCTGCAGGTTTTCCAAAAACCAATGGCTGATTCAGGCTGTCTCACTGAAGGAGAAATGGGGCTGATCTTTGTTAACTGGAAGGAACTCATCATGTCAAATACAAAGTTACTGAAGTGAGTACTTACCTGCAGTCTTACATTTTCCTTTTCATTATTCTGTCGTTTTTTCCCTAGGAAGTTTGCTGGGTTTACAGTCAATATTCTGTCCTTGCTGATTATTTCCTGTGCATGCTTGCATTCAGAACAGCTAAATGCAGTCAGACTGCATCAAAAGGAGCTGTAATAAGAGAGAGGGAGAAATAAAAGCAAGGACAAATGCACCTTTGCTGTAACACCTTAGAAACAGACTCTACACAAAAGTATATGCATGGGACCTTTTCTTCCCAGTTTTCTGCAAAGCAACCTTTTATTCTCTAAAAATAATCTTTAGAAAGATGCAGTGGCTAGTAATTCACTGAATGGGATGCTGGTTGAATGTAGAGATTGATGCTGTTTGTCCCAGAAACCTCCAAGGAAAGTCCCAGTTCCCCCAGGCCCCCAGTAGGGACATTGTTCAGCTTAGGGTGTTGTGTCGGTGACTTCCTGGGGTTTCAGGCAGGGCTCTGGCACCTCCTGGAAGCACCTGGGCTGTGTAAGGAAGTTCACCTGCCAGGTTTGTGCCCTTTCAGAGGTGGATCTGTAAGGGTTTAGCAGCACAGTTGGATGGTGATGTCTTTCCTGGTCCGCAGGGCGCTGCGGGTGCGTAAGAAGACGGGCGGTGAGAAGATGCCGGTGCAGATGCTGGGGGACATCCTGGCAGCGGAGCTGTCCCACATGCAGGCCTACATCCGCTTCTGCAGCTGCCAGCTCAACGGGGCCTCCCTGCTGCAGCAGAAAACTGATGAAGATGCTGATTTCAAAGACTACTTAAAGGTATCTGATTCAGTAGCTTTTATGCCTTCTCCTTCCTCAAGGACAAGAGCCCGTCTAACCGGCATCGAACACATCAAAATAACCCAGAAGAATAAAATCCTGCAAAAATATCTAAGAAACTTCCAAGGTGTATTTACATGGTGACCATGGCTAACACTGAGTTTGCTCTTTATTTATAACATTCTTTCTCTCTAGCTAATTTATTTAGGCTATGAGAGGAAAATTGTCACAACAGTTGGCATCAGGCATTTGTTTCTTTCATTACTTTGGTCTTTTTTTTTAACCTGGGTGGAGCCTGGGTGTCAAAATAAAAGCTGGAACAGTTTTGAATGTAAGAATTCTGCATGAACAATGACCCTGTGATTTATGCTGGCAAAGCATCTGGGTGCAATGACACTGCCAGCTTTCCTGTTTGTTCTAGATACAAGTAGTGTTTGCTTACTGAAAAAATCCAAGATCTCTTGGAATGCCTGGAAAAATGAATCTGATCAGAGAATTTTCAGTATTCAGTGCCAGTGATGCTACTGTTTTCTGATGACTAATGCAATGTCTCTGCAAAATCTCTGGGTTGCACCACAGAAACTTGCCCTGGACCCTCGCTGCAAAGGAATGCCCCTCTCCAGCTTCCTCCTGAAACCCATGCAAAGGATAACACGCTACCCTCTGCTCATAAAGAGTGTGAGTACCCCAAGTCAGGTTTTGTAGGTGAATGCTTTAAGTTTGATCTCCATAGCAAATCCAAGATAAAAGCTTGTCCCTTTATGGGAATTTCTCTGACAGGTACCTGTGCTTACCTCTGTTTTTATCTTGTCTTCTCCCCTCTTTGATCCACACCAGATTCTAGAGAACACTCCGGAGAACCACCCAGACCACAGTAACCTGCGGCTGGCCCTGGAGCGCGCGGAGGAGTTGTGCTCCCAGGTCAACGAGGGTGTGCGCGAGAAGGAGAACTCGGACAGGCTGGAATGGATCCAGGCCCACGTCCAGTGTGAAGGCCTTGCTGAGGTACCTGCACTGATGCACTGTAGGGCTGGGGCTTTTCAGTCATTTCAACAAGGCTGGGGAGGGAATGGGAGTCCTCGCTCACACCCCTTATTGGAACATGATCCTCTGCTGAGCTCTAGGCAGGAGCTTTTATTGAATCCTATTCACAGCCATAATGTGATGAACCACTGTTTTTGCATGACTGTAGTGGCAGAGAAATCTTGATTTATCAGCTTAAAAACTGGTACCATTTAGACCATTAAACAGACAGAAATAGCTCTTCTTTCTGAACTACAGATCATATTGTCACTGGGCTAAGGTGTTACTATGGAGGATTTCACTTAGTGCGTGTTTCCCAGGGTTTTCCCTCAAGCAGGAAGGGAACAGCAGCCCTCAGTGCCAGATCTTCAAGGATATGTGGTATTCAAGCTCCTGTACCTTTCAGGACAGCCTTCAAACTGAGGTGTGTGGGACAGTTCCCCACTGCATAGGGAACCAGGGCTTGACAGACCCAGAATGTCTGTCCTGGTTCCATCACCTGATCACCCTTAAGAGGTGACCTGACTGCAGCCTGTTCAGCCTCTTCTTAGACACAGCTTCTGGACAACACAGAAGTGGCCATGCAGTAAATGACTCCATCTGTGTCTCCTCTGAGATGGGAGTTCTGCTGTGGCCACAGCTAATCACAGAACAGTTTCCTTCTCTTCATTTATAATGGAATTCATTAAACAAAACAGAAGAGTATTTTCAGCAGCTTGGTCAGTCTCCATGGTGAAGAGGAGCAGGAGCTGATGTCTGCACAGACTTGCTGCAGCTAATGGGTTTTGTCTCTTCCCAGCAACCCGTGTTCAACTCCCTCACAAACTGCTTGGGACCACGGAAGCTCCTGCACAGTGGGAAGCTCTACAAGGCCAAGAGCAGTAAGGAGCTGTATGGATTCCTTTTCAATGACTTCCTGCTGCTCACCTACATGGTTAAACAGTTTGTGTCTTCCGGATCTGACAAACTGTTCAGCCCCAAATCCAACTCCCAGTTCAAAATGTACAAAATGGTGAGTGAGTCAAGGTGCTCCATGGTCATGTTGGTATAGTAGGTGCTGGCTTATGATGAGGGCCCTTTCTTGCATCCTTTACTCAGTGATCTGATTGTTTGTCCTGTGTCCTATGACTTTCATTTTCCCTGCAGTAAAACAGTGTATTTAAACATGCTTATGGAGTTTCTGCCTATTGTCACAGAGTGATGCTGCCACAGTGACATCTGCTTTTCTTTCAGCCGGTTTTCCTTAATGAAGTCCTCGTGAAGCTGCCCACAGACCCTTCAAGTGATGAGCCAGTTTTCCACATATCACACATTGACAGAGTTTACACACTTAGAACTGACAACATTAACGAGAGGTGAGTAGTGAAAATGCAAATCTGAGCTTAAACTTGTTCATTGATGCTGCAGGCTGTTTCCAATGAGCAGACAGGGGGGGCTCTGGGCTCAGGAACAGAGCTGTCTCTTGGTCAGGAAATAAACTGACTTGACTCTCATTTGAATGAAAAGTTATCTCTGATTTTGTTCTGCCTCTGCAGCAGCTCTTGCAATGGCATCCAGCCACATCTGCTGCTTCTTGATGTTTCAGATGTATCAAAGTCCAGCATTCCATAGGACTCTTCCCCAGTCCTGGGCAGTCTTTAATGTGACCCAGCTGTCTTAAATAAAACAGCAGCTCCACATCCTTTTATTCAGGCTGATTCGGAATGTGGCATAAGATTAAATCCAAAAACTCCATTGCCTTAGTCCATGAACCAACTTGATTTGTGATGCCTCTAAAACTTAGGGAGGGGGGAATGGGGAAAGAGAGTGGGGCAGAGTCACTGAAGATTTTGCTGCCTGTGGGATGACGCTGACTGTAGGGATTGCTCTTTGCAGGACTGCCTGGGTCCAGAAAATCAAAGCGGCATCAGAGCAATACATTGAAACGGAGAAGAAGAAACGTGAAAAGGCTTATCAAGGTACCCACTGAGTTCTGTATTTCCCTCTCACCCACCTGGATACAGGGGCAGGGCATTTCCTGGAGGATGCCAGTGTCTCCTTCTTCAGATCTATTGCCAGTTCTTACAATTCCAACCGCTCTGTTTATTTCTGACCTCTTTGTTCCCAGCTCGTTCACAGAAAACCTCAGGAATAGGACGCTTGATGGTGCACGTGATTGAAGCAACGGAACTAAAGGCCTGTAAGCCCAATGGTAAGTGAGGGAAACAGTCTCAGAGCACTTTGATTCCTGTAACATTTGGAAAGGCTTGCTGAGAGGAGTTGGTCAGCTGGGAAACACTGTGCTTTTCTACAGTTTCTGTATGAAATAGTCATTCTTTAGCTTCAGAGGAACAAGTGAAGAACCAGCTCTGTGCTACTCTGGGATATAGAGATTGCCTGATCCACACTTTCTGGCAGCAGCATTGATGTGTGTCCAGATGGAGGGGGCAATTCTGCACTGCAGAGAGGTTTCACTCCCTGTTCTGTGTTTAGGGAAGAGCAACCCATATTGTGAGATCAGCATGGGCTCACAGAGCTACACTACCAGGACCCTGCAGGACACCCTGAATCCCAAGTGGAACTTCAACTGCCAGTTCTTCATCAAGGATCTGTATCAGGATGTCCTGTGTATCACCATGTTTGACAGGGATCAGTTCTCACCTGATGGTAAGTGTGAATATTTAGGCAAAGAATGCTTTTTTGTCAGCTGAGGTACCCAGTTCCTCAGCAGCAGTTTCAAGAGCCTGTAGGTCTGACTGCTGCCTGAGAAATGTTTGGTAAAAACAATACCTCAGTACTCAATAGCTTTCCAGAGCCAGTAACTCCAGGCAGTGAGATTTGATCCCAGTCTGGCTTTAGTATCAGACACAGAATTATTTTCTTGTCAGACTGAGGAGACAGAAGAGTTGAAAGCAGAAATTCTACTCACGATAGGTGCTCAAAAATAAGGACCTGGGTTGTATTTTCACAGCAACAGCTTGATCAGCTTTCTCGTTGCTTAGAAACTGAGCACGGTTTTGGCAGTCAGTTGCTTCTCATATTCTCTGAAAGGTTAACTGCTTTTTCAGGGCTCTGACACACAGTCAATTATTGCAAATTTGCAGGGAACTGCCTTGACCTGAGATGCCTTGTGTGTAACCATAGCTCAGTCTTTTCTCCTGTAAGTTAATGTGAGTTTGGCTGGCTGCTTCTTCCAGCTGGACAGCTGAGTCTTGTTTTTCAGTCCATGGTGAACCTTTTAATGCACACACACACAAAGATGTCATGTAAGAAATAGCCACACAGAAGATATATGATTTCTGAATCAGATTGTAAACCTACTAGTAGCAGTAATTGTTGAATGTCATTGTTCTTGTGAAAAGCATGATATATAGGCATAATTAAAAGTTGGCTGAGTCAAAATAGTTGATTTTTTTTATTGTCTTTGAGCACCTCAGCTGATTTTTAAATGAGTTCCATCACCTAACTGACCAGCCAGCTCTCAAACTGAAGAACACTTGAAATTGTGTTTCTGAAAGAGTATTTTCTAAGAGTGTTTTTAAAGCCCTTAGCTCAAACTGTGACATCCTAATTCCATAGCATTGTTCTCTTCTACAAAGGCCCTTTTTTGTCACTGCTGGCTGGTTTACACGGGGCTGGGGTCCAATCCAGCTGGGAGTGGTGCTCTGGAACTGAGCATGTACCCCACAGCATTGCATTAACCTGACTCAGGCAGATTTTCTAAGTTCGGTATCTTTGCCTAATGAAATTCTTTATTCCTTTGCCCAACAGATTTTTTGGGCCGTACTGAAGTTCCAGTAGCAAAAATCAGAACAGAACAAGAGAGCAAAGGCCCCACAACTAAACACTTACTGCTGCATGAAGTTCCAACAGGAGAAGTGTGGGTGCGCTTTGACCTGCAGCTCTTTGATCAGAAAACACTCCACTAAGAACACTTTTTTTTTTTTAAATTTATGAAGGACAACTGAAGCTGACAGCCTGAACATCTTTTGGTAAAAGATTCCTTGTCCCATGCTGGTTATTAAGCAAGAATTCCTGCTGCTTCTGTATTTCCTCTTAGTTCCTGGTTGTGCTTAGTTCCTTGCAGTGTTGCGAGTTGTCATTGATCTATGCAAACACAGATGTTACTGTAAATACAGTATATAGCTCAGTGCCTTTTTATTATGTTGGAATCTCTTGGGTTTGGATGCCAATGTTTCCATTTTCAGGGCCATGAAAAGTATTACTTAGAAATGTGGCACCAAGCTGTTTGTATATTTTACCACTTAGTCTGACAGACAGACTGAGGAATGGTTTAAGCTCAGCACTAGAATCATTCCATTTGAAATCTTAAAAGTGATATCCACTGGAATTTTCCCATCTCAGGATGATAGTTTTAACGGTTAAATGCTGAAGAAGCCTTAGCACTGGAGAAGTCTCCAAAATATTGTATATTCTTCTAAGAATCAAATGTAGTTCTTTACTTGACTTTAGTTCTGCACTGGAAACAGTAACTGCTATTTGATTTTTCTTTCTGCTTCGGTTTGATTTATCATTCTCTGCTGAGACAATGTGGTTGTGAAGAATAACTAGAAAAAATATTTTAAATACTGTGACCCACAACAATGTGGCAAAATACTCTTCAGCTCTTTGGGTTTTTTCCTAAATATAAGTTATTTGTGTACATTTCCTTGGTCTTCCAGACCTCCATGTGAATTTTGAAGCTTTGACATTGCCAACATGTATATAGAGAGTAAAATATAAGTTTATTAATTTGTCTACAGATGTTTATTGATGCATAGTGATTTTAAAAAAGTATATTTTATTGTACAGGGGAATGTGAATTAATGAGAAAAACTTATAGGATTTGTTCAAGGAAAGTTTATTACAAGCTTAAAAGGTTTGCTCTGGGGAACTGTCACCCCATTATAAACCTGTAAAATGAACTGGTTGAAAGAATAATGTTTCTCTTGGCACCAAATCAGGGATGGTTTAAAAAAAAGAAAGTTTGTTTATAAATATTTGATATATTGTAACCATTTTACTGCCTCCTTTAAACTCCTTTGTGCAGAAGCACAGCATGCAGTTCTGAGCAGCCTGTGCCCTTGTTTTCCACGGGTGCAGAAATTCCTCCTGAAGTCTGGCAGTTTCCCACCCAGTCGCCATCTGTACACCCTCCTGTTACTGAGTCAACCTCTGTTACATTTAACAGTTTTCTGTGGTTCAGTATTTCTAATCCTAAATAAAACTCTACTCTTGGCAACACATGCAAGATTGTGTCTGTACAATGGGCGTTTGGAGGACAGAGAAAATTCTGTTTCCAGGTTTGGAGCCCAGAGCTGCTGAGCAGCCACAGCAGCAGGGAGGAGATGAGGCTGCACTGGCACAGGAGAGGGAGGGGTCAGCACCAGCTCTCCAAAAAGCACCAGATGTTTTGTGCATCACTTCCCATCTCCTCTCCCCTATTTATTTTCTGCCTTCTCAAAACACCTACGATGTACATTAAAAGTTTGATTTACTGTTTGGACACTGTCTCCAGGACAGAACACCAGCACTGTCTTTATTGAGCTCAGCCCATGTTAAACTTCCTAAAATAACAGGGTTTGGCCTGAAGAGCATTGAACTGGATCTGGCAAGAAGAGGAGCAGCATCTCAGACATTTCTTTGGCTGCTGGGTAACAACATTTCAGGACTACATGTTTAAGACAATAAGTTTATTGCAGTTTGCCCAAAGACCTGGCCTGTTCCCACTTGCTTTGGTAGTGCTGTAACCTATTTTGTAGGGGGTACCTTTGGTGGCTGTGCTTGCTGCTGTGCTCAGCTGGGGGGCAGGTGACATCATTGGCTCTCTCTGTCACTGTGCTGGTTAAAGAGAAGGAAAAAAACTGTTGCCATGTTTCTGTAAAGATCAGCTGAGCTGTCAGATTATTTCCTTCTACACAGCACACACTGAGCTTGCCTGGGAACTCCCCAACCCTCCTTAGGACACCCTTGGTGCTGCCACAATGGATTTGAAATGAGGAAAACAAACCATCCCCTGCCATTGCTACTGTGCCTCAAAAACTGGGCTTCGTATAGATCCAGACTCTGTGTCCTGGTGAAAACCATGTTCAAACACCCTTAAATGCAGGAGTGAGTCAGTAGAACTAGAATGTGCTCTTCTAGAGCAGCCCCCAGCAGCACATCAGTGACAGGCTCTGTTAACTTCCTGCAGGTCTAAGTGAGACCCCAAACCTCCTCACATCTTCCAGCAGCCTGTGCACGTCTTCTGAAGAATGGATCGTACTCTGATGGGTCATAATCATCCAAAAACACATAGCCCTGTGGGAGAAACAGGTACTGGGTCAAGTCTCAGAAGATAACAGTGAGAGCAGCCAGCCTGGGTGGGACAGAGCCAGGCACAGCATAACACAGCACCAGAGGTGGTTGAAAGAAGAATTCCCAAATTTTCATACACTGCACCTCAGAAAGAAAGTGACTGAACTGTAACAGGAAAATTCCTCCATCCATTTTAACTTATCACAGGTATAAATACATAATAAATAATTTCTTGAAGCATCCAGAAATAATTACAGGCTAAAATGCTAATCTTAACTAGGACAGTCAAGACAATGGATTTTTTTAATTGGAAAATGTTTTTCCAGAGAAGGAAGCACTGAGATTGGCTCAGCTGGTCAGAGCATGGTGCTAAGAACACCAAGGTTGTGAGTTTGATCCCAGAACGGGCCACTCACTTAAGAGTTGGACTTGATCCTTCTGGGTCCCTTCCAACTCAAAATATCCTGTGATTTCAGCAAAACAGATATTAAAAGGAAAAACAGGAGTGAGTGAGCCCTCACTAGCACAGCCTTAGGCAGGTCACTGGTCTGCAAGATCTGCCAAGTCTGGATTCATGAGCTGGCCTTTCCATCTATACACTGGAATAAAGACCTGAACCCACACCTCACGGTCCAGGCCACAGCTCCAACTCATCAACAACCCTGCCACAGGTGATGGAGAAGCCTGACAGCAGGGAAGAGAGCAAAAGAAAAGGGGAAAAAAGAAGGGAGGGAAGGGAAAACACATCCAGAATTAACCACATTAACTAACCCACACAAGTGTCTCAAGTTCTGCAAAATTTATCATATGCTTGCCATAGTTAATGCGAACTTATGCAAATCAGTTGTCCTGTAAATATGAAGGGCCTCAGCCTGCTTTTCAAATGTGCTGGTGACAGACCTGACACCACAGAGCAAGGAGAAAAGGCAGAAGCTGATCACTGGTGCTGCTGCTCCCCTTCAGGCAGAAGGACACATCAGCCATTGCTGCTGGAGGACACCCAGCAAACTCCTGACCCGGCACAGCAGCTTGTGAGATGGACTGATGCAGACCCAGATATGTACAGCACACCCAGCACAGCCTACAGCCTCCAGCAGTGGGACTGCTTCAGTTCTTTGTCATTCCATGCAAAGGTCTGTCACATCAGGCCTTTGAAAAAGGTAGTTTGGTCTCTTTAAAACAACACAGCTCCCATGATATTTTAATTTCTGGATGAGTAGCTTGTTTACAGTCTCAGGACTCCGCCGTGCAGTGGTTTCCACTGACAGCAACTGCCTGCTCTCATAGAGTATTATTTTTGTGGCAGATTACATAAGTGCTTTTATTTTTCTCTCTCTCTCTCTTTTTTTTTTTTTTTTTTTTTTTTTTTTTTTTTTTTTTTTTTTCTGAGATGCAGAAAGTTTAGTTGTGGGATCTGATACTCAAGAGTGGTGTGAAATGAACTAACAAGTATTTTCTACAGTGACTGCAATTTGCAATTTTGCAATTTTTGTGAATACTGAAACACACAGAACTACGAAATCCCTAAGTTGGATCCATAACCTGCATGCAGAGTTAACAAAATTGTATCTTCCTGTTCCCATATTTTTCCTCTTATGAAACTTGATCAGTAGCATCCAAGGCCACAAAACCGTTTCAGTCATGCTCTGCCAACAGAGTGCAGTAGTGCTGTAGCTGAACTCAGCTGAACTGAGACACGAGGGTGCAGCCCACTCCCTGCTGACTCAGCCTTTGGTTTCAGCTGACAGAGCTGTTTTCCCACTAAATGATCCAGCCCACAGAGGGAAACACACCTCAACAGGGTGTCTCATCATATCCAGAGCCCAGCACGTGCTCACTGCACAGAGCAATGCTGCTGTTCATGGCTGCTGGTGAATTTACACAGTTGTAACATCACCATTACACAAGTCCTTGGGAAAAGTAAGTTACAGGCAAGGTACATCTGAACTCCAGGTTATCAACAGACAGGAAATAACAGCTGAGCCCCTGATCTTGTCCACAATCCTCTGTATATAACCCTCTCCATGACAGAAATGTGCTTCTCATTGATACCTTCTTCGTTGAGTAGTTTAAATATTGAGAGAATTGTTCTTGTAGCCTTTTCTGCACTTCTTCCCGTGACTGGCTGTCCATCTGGTCCTTAATTTTCTGCATAAATGGCTCTGAAACATCCTCAAGATATTTTTTGTACAGAAGCTCTGTCCTTTTCAGATCTAGGAAATCACTGTGTCTCAAATATCTGTCCACCTCCTTAAGTAAGAAATGGAAAATAAAACCCATATAAACTATTGGCCACTGACAGTAAAGATTCCACAGGTGAAGGTTTGCAGCTTGGCTGACCTGACTGCTCACTGCTCCAAGGCACCTGTTTTCCAGCCCTTCCCTCTGCTCCTCCCTCTCTCCACTTCCCACCACTTGTTTCCAAGCTTGCCCTTTTCAAGAGCTCTGGCATTCAGACCTTTAATTTTTGAAGCTGTGATGCAAGATTGGCAGAAAATGACTAATTTTTCCCATCAGGTTACTGAGCTGAAATCACTGCAGAGCAGGGAGCTGCAAGCACCAGACTGTGCAAGACAGGCAGCAGAAGGAGCTTCCCTGCAGCACTGCCAGTCTGCTGGATCACATCACAGCCCTCCTGTCCTTTGCTCACAGCACCACTGTCACCAATTACCACACCCACAGAACAAATATTAGGTGCAAACAGGCAGTTCAAGTCACCTGGGATTCACATTTAGGGTTAACACTTCAGTCTTATCCAGAGGAGACTTAAAAGATCAGAAGCTCATAACTCTGAATTAGTTCTTCAAGAATACAGGCAATTAACACTTTCTCATGAATCACTGTTTAGGAACTAAAAATACTGGCATGCAGGAAAGCACACAGCAAATGAGAAAAGAGGTATCACTTCTTACCCTCACAAAATCTTCTCTGTCCAAGATGCACTGAACAGAAGCAATGATGTCTCGGCTTTGATCAGGTGCTGCCTAACAAAACATGAAAAAAGCCCACGTGAGGTGAAAGCAGGACGTAGAGTAGGAGTTAGATTTACTTTTGGCTTTAAAATAATTACTGGTGTCGTGATTAAAGGCACATTATACCACAACCCAGCTGGTAAATCCTTGCCAGATTTGCTCTGAACAGTTGGGTTAATTAGCAACAGAAAAGCATTGGAAGAACTGGAGTGTACATGCTCAGACCCCCTTGGCTGCCCCTCACCACAACCAAACACCACTTCCCCCTTGCCACTGTTTCTCACCTGTGCCAAACGTGGTTCCTCAACTCCTGCACTCCAGACAAGGAGTACAGGCAGTGCAGAACAAATCTATCATTGGGGGATGCTACTCCTGTGCTGAATATTGATTTTTAATTCCAATTGACAGTGAAGTTTTCAGTCATGTCTGCCTTGGCCCTGCTGACCAGCTCCACACTTCTAAAGGTTTATTACACTGAGATGAGCAGGACATTATATATCAGGGCAGGCAAGAAAGAGACTAGAAGTATTAAAAATTCCACCAAAAACAAATGAGAAAGAGGAAATCTAAATTTCCAGCATGTTTTAAGACCCTTTCATCCTACTATTTGAAACAACTGGTATGTTGTATTATACCTGATGAATTTACTTCACATTGTCACAGATCCTTTCTAAAGCAGCAATGTAACAGCAGCACAGACATGGCCCTCACTCCAGCTAAGAACCATCACTGGTGAACAGGAGTTTTCCCTCAGGATGATACACATGTGATGAATCCCTAAGAACCAAAGGAGTTGGATGTCCTTTGACTGAAGGAATCTCTTCTCCCTGGAAAAGAACAGACCCAGGGGCAGCCTCATCACAGCACGACTTACAGGGCAGCTACAAAGAGGATGGAGGCTCTCACTTCACCAGAAGCCACAGCAAGAAGACAAGGGCTAAGCTGTACAAGCTGCATTGGCAGAGGTTTCATCTCAATGCAAGAAAGAATTTTTTACAGTGAGATCTATCATTCACTGCACAACCTCCCCAGGGTTGTGGTGGAGTCCCCCTCATTGAAGGTTTTCAAGGTGCAATTGGACAGTGAGCTGGATACCCTCATCTGGTGTCTCTTTCCCATGAAAGGCTGGGCCAGACAATCTTCCAAGTTCCCTTCTGTGAGTCTGTGATTCTAACTAGTCACAAGCTTGTTTCAGGTTTTATAGGAAACTTTTCCACACACCAAAGTGCAAATAGTTCAATAAAGCTGCCTTAAAAGGATGCAAGAGCTCAATAAAATCCATTGAATCTGTTGCTATTATCGGAATTCTTTGTTCTCCTTCTCCATGACAAACATCTCTGAGATTTTACTGAACTTTGCAAGTGACAGTTTTTCATTCTTCCCTTCATAACTTCCATTTCATTCCTCCAGTCACACCTTGATGCAACAGAAGCCCATAGAATCTTTGGCAATATTTTCCTTCCCAAAATGTCTGCTGCAATCAAAATTATTGGCTGTGCCACTCTGCTGGTGCTGAGGAGAACCTCTGGATAAAGGTAAGGAAAGGAAAAGGTCTGCATAAAAAGACAACCTGCTTTACAGAGATCAGGTTCTCATCCAGGTTCCACAGCCAAGCTACAAACTGGGATGGAATGGTAAGAAGTAATACAACTGCAATGCCCATTTCTGAGGAGGGACAGACTGAGGCACAAAGCTCCTGCTCAGGGCTCACAGGTGAGTTCAGGCACATGCCAGGGATGAAGTCTGGGAGCACAGACAGAGCAGAAAACACTGTCAGGATTTCACTGGGGTTGGGTGGCCAGTTCCCATACAGGATCCCAGTTACAGACCCTGTGCTCTTCACAGCAGAACCTACAGGAACCTGCAGGAATGCTGGGGGTCACTCACCTTCCAAGGCTGTTGTGGCTTGGGTTTTCTCACAGGTTTCCCATTTGCAAATCTTTGTAGCCAGGGACCCTCTGAGCTATTCACACTACCCATGGTTGGATTAGTCTGGGAACAATAATAAAACTGTCAAAACCATATCAGACTATTGTATAAACAGCAAAAACTAAATGTTCTTGCAATTCCTGCTAATCAATGAAACAGATCTCTAAAGCACTTCTAACTGCTGATACCTGCAGCATTTTCCTGTCTCAGTAGGTAAAACAGAAAGATGAAGTTTCAGGTTTACAGTCAGATACTGCCCCTGGTGGGACTGTCAGTCCCCACCTCCACACACCATGGACAGACAGTGCTTTTTGTTTCAAAGAGCAGCGATTGACAAATTATTTGAAAATGCCTGTCAGCTTTGGAAGCATTTCAGAGTTATCAAATTTCACCTCTAGACTATTACTTCTTTCCTTTGTGCCTTTTTCAATCACATAAAAGTCCCTTTCAGGTAACTGCCACATCTCACTCCAGGGACGGCTACATTTTATTGGTTTTTAAAGTTAGTTCTACCAGATGAAGCTTATGCTGAAGTGCTAACTCAGCTCCGGTCAGAAAATTCAATCTTTCTTTTGTGTGCATCAGGATATGTGGATTGATTTATAACAAGAGATATGGAACCACAGAGGCAAAATGCCCTTTACAGGACCCTCCATTTAAACCCCTATTTATTTCAGATTCACTGGAGACACGCTGCTTCCTGGAAACAATGGATTCACAACATTACTTAGGTAAAGAATGGAACAAAAGAAAAGCTTATTTCTGTAGAGACAGTGAACCCAAGTCTTCAGACAGAGCTTTCAGTTATTCAAAAAAATAAAAATCTGATACTCAAATACTTTTTGCAATATCTAGTTAAAAGAATCTGCAAATAATCTGGGTACTCATAGAAGATAACATTTCTTTGTAGAAGACAACATTTAAGTTTATTCTGTCCAATCCAGCACTTTAGTGACAATATCTGACTCGCAACTTACCCCTCTGGAGTGCAGATTCAAATTTCTTACCATCAATTCAAGGTAAAGTCTGTAATCTACATATTTATTTGTTTCATTTCATATTCCCTGCTCTTGTGCACTGACAAAAACATCTGCTGGGATATTCCTGAATCTTCACAGCAGGTGATATGGATTTGGCATTAGACAAATCCACCACACCTTCCTGTGATCAATATATCCCCCTACGTGCACAGGTGCCACAGGCTCCTGTGTCATGTCACCATTTACACATTTCCTTCAACTCCAAGCACTTTTGTTCTTCTGAGACAGAAGATGTAAATCCCTGCACAAGCTTGAGGAAAATATATCTTTTAATATTTGTAAGCTTGTAAAACAAGTAAAACCCCAACAATTACTCCCCTTTTATCTATTTTTAGTAGCTGGTATTGATACTACATCCACCTCACAAAGAGGGACTGAGCACAAAGCAGAGAAGGTGTTTGACCTCCTCTGAGGATTTTCTCTCCCCTGGGTACCCCAGGGCAGACAAAACAGACCACAAAAAATCTGCCTCTGCAGCAATCTGCCTTCAGGAACCCACAAGTGGTAAAGACTCCAGCTGCAGATTCCTCCCCACCATCTTCACAACTCAAGCTGCTACTGAATCTTAATCCTTTCTTTTTCTGCTTTTTTTTGATTCTTGCTAGGAGATGCCAACCCTCCTCTCTGCAAAGGCAGGGCTCACTGATCTGAGACAGCAGCTGTTTGGCAGGTCTTGAAACTACAGGTTTAATCACAGGCTTAGCCAGAAATAGAGTAAAGGATTTCCAGAATCTGACAGGATAAAACAAGTATTTAGTCAATCCCGCAGTTGCAGTCTGCAGATGCCAAATCCCACGAGCAGGTTGGCTGTTCTGTATTAGGGAATTTCACTGTGCCAGATCCCTGGAAGTGTCCAAGGCCAGGCTGGATGGGGCTTGGAGCAACCTGGTCTTGGGGAAGGTGTCCCTGCCCACGGCAGGGGCTTGGAACAAGATGATTTTTAAGGTCCCTTCCAACCAAACCATTCTGTGATGATTAAACTTGAGAATAACCATGCCTAAAAACCCTTGCTAGATAAACAGGCATCCTCCTGTGCTGTCAGCAGTGTAGCTCTGTATCAGCAAGTTTTAAAGACAGGTTTCTTCTCTTCTTCCTTCAGTAAAACAAGGTCCTTCCCCAAACACCCACGTGCTGAAAGTCACACTCTCCGTGCCCAAACACGAGGCTTTGCAGCAGCTTTGACAAAACACATTTTATTCACTCTGTAACAAATAAAAGCCCCCTCACACGTGCCTCAGTCCTCTCAAAATCCCGTTCAGCCATGTAGGCTCACTGCACGGATGGCACCCTGCACAAGCACAACAAAAAGGCTTTACTGGAGCCTTGGTCCCCTCTCATTGCCTCAGGTGCAGGGACAGAGAAGGGTAAAAGAACCAGCCTCTAGTGCGTGCAGGGCAGCTCTGTGAACAGAACCTTTTACACTGTGAATGCTGAGATAACAGGTAACGCGTGTGTGCCCTGAGGGTCCTGGCCTGGCCCTGCACTTCGGCGGCAGCGGTGAGACAAAGGCCGAGCCCCCTCTGGTCCCGGCTTGCCCCGCACTCTGAAGCGGGTCCCACAGGCCGCAGGGAAGAGGAGGTGAGCAGCAAAGACCCACACCCACCACCCCCGCGCCGCAGTCCCTCACTGGGGACGGTGAGCACAGCCCCGGGGGCGGCGGGACGGGGCTGCAATAGGAGCCAAAGCGCCCCCGCACGGCCCCGCCCCGCTGAGGGCAAATGGCGCCTCAGCGCGCCTTGGCGGTGCCTCACGGCAGTCGCACCGCCCCTCGTGACCTTCCGCCAAAAAAAAAATAGTCCCTCACCCATCACCCGCAGCATCTCGGGATGAAGATAAACCGCCCGTGGGGACAGGGACTTGGCTACCCGTGCGGACAGGGACACAGAAACCCGTGGGGACAACGTTACGGCAATTCTGATCTGGCCCCGAAGACAGACGGGACGGAGGCACGGCCGGATCCCTCCGCGCCCGGCCAGGCAGCGTCCCGCACTGCCATGGCAACCCCACAGCGCGAGCTTCCGTTGCCAGGGCTTCCCACCAATCAGAGAAGGGAGCGCGCGGTGAGCGAGCCAATCAGAAGCGAGGACGGCTCCGCCAAGTCGAGCCGAGCGGGACCGAGCCGGGCCCGAGCCGAGCCGAGTCGATCCGAACGGGGACGAGCCGAGCCGAGTCCAGTCCGAGCGGAGCCGAACCGAGCCGAACAGGGCCGAGCCGAGCCGAGCCGGCGCTGTCGTGGTCCCTGTTTTTTTATCCAAACTTCGTTAAATTGTATTACAAGATCTCGGACATCCCCCTGCAGTGTAGCCCTGTTTCCGTGCCCGAGATGTTTTGTTTGTTTCCCTGGGAACAAGAATTTCAGCAAACTAAAACATCTCAGGCACGGAGCCAGGCCTACACTGCAGTGCTGACCATGACACCAAATCTGAAACTGCATCAGCCAGAAATACCATCAGATGAGGGAAATGTCTGGGCTTTTTCCCCCAGCAGTGCTGCACTGACACACAGGTCTCACAATAACTGTGAGCCACGCAGACTGAGTGTTTCCTTACACTTTACACTTTGTTTTGCAAAATGTGTTACTGTGATTGATTTGCCAGCGCCCCAGGCAAGAGGAGAGCCTTGTGCCCAGCGGCCTGCGGGAATGGGGATCCCCTGCACAGCTGTGCCCAGGGTGGTTCATTTACCTGCCCAGGGACTTCTGGCAGCAGCGTGTCAGAGCCAAATCCCTCATATCAGTCTGGAAAGAAAGATTTCTATAAACAATGCAGTGAAACCACCTGTAGCTGCCAAGTTAGTCTCACTGATACAGAACATGAAAAAAGGACATTTTTCCATACAATGACAGTTCTGCCTGTGCCCAGAATCACAGAACCACAGAATCATTTAGGCTGGAAAAGACCTAAAGATCATAAAGTCCAGCCATTAACCCAGCACTGCCAAGCTCACCACTAAACCACGGCCCTCAGTGCTACATTCACACGTCATCCATCTTCAGGGATGGTGACTTCACCACTGCCCCGGGCAGCCTGTTCCAGTGTTTCACAACTCTTTTGGTGAAGAAATTGTTCCAAATTGTTCCCAGGTCCTTTCCCACTGAGCAGCTTTCCAGCCACTGTGCCCCCAGCCTGTGGCACTGCAGGGGCTGTGGTGACCCAAGGGCAGGACCCAGCACTTGTCTTTGTTGAACCTCAAACCACTGACCTCAGCCCATGGATCCAGCCTGTCCAGATCCCTCTGCAGAGCCTTCCCACTCTCCAGCAGATCAACACTTCAGCCCAAATTGGTGCTGTCTGGGAACCCACTAAGGGTCCCCTCATCCAAACCATCAATAAAGACACTAAACAGAGCTGGCCCCAGTGCTGAGCCTTGGGGAAGGAGATTTGTTAAATCTAACAGCAAGGCCTTCCCCTATAAGCAAACTTCAGACTAGCTCTATCTTATTATTTTCAGCAGGACTACACACAGAACTGTAGCAAGTCCAAAAGGTGCCACTGTGTTATTTAGCCCCAAGTTTGCCTGGCTTGCTCATAATAAATTCAGGAGCCATATCATATTTGATGTGAGCTTTTTTTTTTTTTTTTTTTTTTTTTTTTCTGCTATAGGAGGAAGGCAGAAAGTGTAAAGCTGAAAGATTGCAAAAAATGCCAACACTTTCAAAATCCTGTAACAACATCCACACATTATTTGTTCTTGCAAATAGTAACATTGTTCATAACTGGCCACTGTTCCTAGCAAAGACTAATGCTAAGGTTTTCCACGGCCAGATTTGCAGTAGTTATTCTTTGGAGTTTTACTCTTGCTGTACTGGATGATTTATTTGTAGGGAAAAGAAACCAAATAATCAAACAAAAACAAAAAAACCTAAAAAAATCCCACACCAAAACCCACCCCCCCCCCAAAACCTAACAAAGCTCTTCTTTACATGTTACAAGAGATTTATGAAAATTATTTAAAGCACTGCTCAGTGTTTATTCTTTAGAGCAGATAACACCTCACAAATATACGTGTTTTTAATTTTCAGACAGAAACAGCACTGTCGTGTTGAGTGCAGTACAGTGTGAGGGGGATCTGAACTTGAAAAAAACATCTCCATTACAGCAATTCTGTATATGACTTTTATAATAATTGATTTTTTTTTTTAATTTATGTCCTTGTGTTATTATAGCAGACTACTTTAGAGAGAAAGGTAGATGACTCAACAGAAAACTTGACTCCATCAACCTCAAGAGTGCTCATTAGGAAATAAAATACAGAAGTTCAAAACTTTAAACAAGAAACTGCTGCTTTACAACATTCCAGCTGCTGAGCTCCCTTCTGTTTTTTCAAGAACACTTGTGGGCTTGCTGCTCACAAAAGGACTACCCTATGCCTCTGCCCTCTAAGTTTCTTAACTGAATTGAAAGTGGTGTCTTCAGTATTTGCTTTAAGATGCTTTGCCTTATCTTTCTAATGCTGTATTTCAGCCTGTTTCCAGATAAGATAGTTATCAATCTCACTAAGCAAAGTAAGTTCTTTAATGGCATTACGGCTATGCAGGGGGCCACAGACCCAAGGGACAAAGGAAATGGCTACATTAACACACTTTCAGACTGTCCTGTACATCCTTGAATAATAAAATGTATTTTTATCACGTGAATTTGCATTGTCAATGACTGCATTAGAAAGTTGTTTTAAACTGCAGTGGATTGCAAAGTCCTCTGGGGACAGTGGAGGAGGGACAGTGTCAGTACCAGCACTGAATCAGGCTGTGTGTACTACAGACCAGGCTTCATGAGCTTTTCATCCTCAGAAACACATCAATTATTAGCTCCTCAAGTCACCTGAGAATAAAGAATTTTTAGCTATACTGAATTCTAAATTTGTTCCGTTTCAAAGGGGAGTTTAAGAGCCTGAATCCAAAAAATCTCATTATTCCAGGGAAAAAAAAATCCACAGAAAAACCCCACACATATGAGATACCACTTTTAAATAGTCTGAAGCGTCAGTTTTATGCCCTGACAGCTCAAACACTCAAGAGCTGATGACCAGGACACAGAGAAAGGCGGGATCAAAGCACAAGGAGATATCATCAGACTTTCAGAACAGTATTGACTCTGATTCCAGCCCATCAGGTAGAAACACTCGGGGTTAGAGGACGTGAACCAGCGAGCTCTGAACGCGGCTGTTCCCCAGGAACAGATCCTGGGGCAGCTTTTATGGCATCAGGGCTGGCACAGCTCCCACACCCTCAGTGCCGGGGCAGGAAACGGAGTCAGAGACCCCGAGAATCCCGAAATCCCGGCACTGGCTGGGCTGGAGCACAGCCCAGCACACACACACCGGGGCGGGCAGAGGGCCAGGCTTCCCCCGATCCCCGCCGCAAACAGATTTCTGTGCCAAGCCCGGGAACAATCCGGGTCGTTAGCAGAAATAATGGTGAGCTGTGCTAATATTTCTGACTCTTCATATCTGTCGCTCCAACCTCGGCCCGTTCCTCCCCTTCACCTGCAGGGGAGTAGCCGAGGGCGGGGCTGGAGAGGAGGAACCGGGATCGGAATCTGTTCCTGGGGACAAGGCTGGGCTTGTTCCAGCGCACGGATTGTCCGTTCTTCTTAACGGGAAAAGGTGAGTTCGGGAATGTGCTCGGGAGACACGCAGCTTCTTAAAATCGTTGTTTTCAGCCACTCCTGGCGGATCTGAGAGCTCAAAATGGTTGGAAGCTTGTAGCTCAGTTCCTGTGGTTTTTCTGTGGTTTTGAGTTTGTTTTGGGTTTTTTGGTTTTGTTTTGTTGGGGTTTTTTTACATTTTTGTGGGCCTGCTTCTAGCAACAAAGACAGTAATTTATTAAAAACCAGGTTAATGAACCCTGATAAAAGAGGGACAAAAGCTTCTTTCATATCTTATTTTTAACTGACTGAATTTGGACCCTGTGAAGACAGCAGAAACAATTGTTACGGGGTGGCATCAGGTGGGATTCCCATTGAATTTTTTTGCTGATACAGGCAAATTCTGTGGGACTGGATTAAATGGTTGAAAACAACGGATAGACAGCCAGCCTCCGAAAGAAAAGCCTTTAAACTGCATTTTATACAAATAAATGGAAGTGCTTATTCACCATCAAGTAGCCATAGAGCACCACCCTGTGGGGATTGACATCCCTGGGGTTTCAAGCCGTTTATCATTCTGCATTTGCAGTCTTACCACAAATAATTAGGTATGCACTTAGCTTTTCCTGTGATTTTTACAGCATCTGAGGAGGTACCTGAAAGACTCCTGCAGCAGAGAGATCCTTTACCAGAGGAAATCAGGCACACAGGAATCACCTCCTGAGGTAAAAGAAATAAATAAATAAGAATTTTTAAAGCCATTTGTTACCTTTCATTACTGAGATTTTTCCACTGCATGTTTAATGTGCCTGCATTCATGCAAAGTTTTTTCAGTTTGGTTTTTTTGTTGTTTCGTTTATTTTGTTTTAGAGAAAATGTTAGCAGCCTATTTTGATCGCCCAGGAGGCCCAGAAAATCTCTATATGAAAGAAGTGGTGAAACCAGATCCAGGAGAAGGAGAAGTTCTTGTGAGGGTCTTTGCCAGTGCTCTGAATAGGGCTGATTTACTCCAGGTATGTGTATGTTAAGCAGATTTATGCATCTAAAAACAACAAAGATTTTTCAAGCCCCTCTGTGAAGTCTTGACAGATCTGATAAGCTAAAAGAGTTTAAACCTGGTGAACATTTGGATGGGAGAGTTCATAGGGCTGAAAGAAGAGGTGTTTGTTGATTCAGCAGATAAATGTTTTTATCTGAGTTAGTGCAGGGCTGGGCTGGTGTGGAAAGGCAGCCGCCTTTCAACAAAACATGTAAAACCAAAGCTCTGTCATGCCAGATCTTAGACCCTTTTCTGGGCATTTGAGATGAAAAAGAAACATTCCAATGGCACAATTCTAGTGGGAGAAAATTCATTCAAATTCACATTCAAATTATTAGTTTGAGCTGCAAGCCATGCTCCGACCTCCACAGCAGGGATTAGCCTGGACTCACAAGTATTTCAATTTATTCTTATTTTAAGAATAAAACTTAGGAAGAATAATACTTAAGAAGCAGAAGTCTTTCCAGAGGTTAGAAAATCCTTAAATTACTGCAATATATGCAGAGAGCAAAATCAGGATTAAACAAATAGGAATTTAGTCCGGAGATGTGTGAAAGAAATATTACAGGTCATTACATTCACTGATGTTTGGCTTTTCCTTCCTTGCCTTCTTTCTTTTTGTTTTATTTTATTTCAGAGGAGAGGGAAATACCCTCCCCCCAAAGGAGCAAGTGGCATTTTAGGGCTGGAAGCAGCTGGGAGCGTGGCCGGGCTGGGTCCCAGCTGCTCGGGGCGGTGGAAGGTCGGCGATGCAATGATGGCGCTGCTCCCCGGGGGAGGCCAGGCACAGTTTGTGACAGTGCCTGAAGGCCTCCTGATGCCAGTTCCCAAAGACATGACTTACACTCAGGCTGCAGCCATCCCTGAAGCCTGGCTGGCAGCATTTCAGCTGCTCCATTTCGTAGGTGAGAGGTGCATTTGCCCATTTATCTCACCAAAACAGCTCATCTTCTTTCTGTTGCAAAATTCTCTCCTTGATGCCTCCATTTGAATGTTGTCTGCTTTCAAAGAACCTCTTCTCTGTCACTTTGTTCTTGTGGGTCAGAATCCAGTATGCCAGACACAAATCCTTGAATCTTAACCACCTCTCCCCAGTGCCAACCTACCCTGCTGATTACATATTTACAAGGAAGGATATGGAAATATGGTCAGATTTCTTTTCCTCTGTATTTCTCACTGAATGGTTTGGGTTGGAAATTATCTTAAAGATCATCTAGTTCCACTCCTCTGCTATGGACAGGGACACCTTCCATTAAGACTAAACCCTGAAATTATTCTCATGTTTCCCACACACCTGAAAACACATCTTACTTCTAAGGATCTGGCTTCACTGCATGCATGACCATATCAACAACTTTATCACTAATTGCTTGTGGATCTACAGTAGGCAACATCTTGCACCTCATTTAACAGAGATATTATTTGTAGGTAAAATCTACTCAAGCTGATTTAAAATAGACAGAAGCCCACACTCTTCATTTTAAAAATATACTGCCAAGGTAATAAACGGCAGCACTTCCCTGGGTTTTCCTCAGGTGAGAAATACACTCTTCAGCGGCATCTAAAAGATCCGATAAGGAACAGAAATTCCAAATATAACTTACCTGCAGACTTGCTTCAATCCGTGTTGCTTCCTAGGGATCAGTGGGAGGCCACTTGGTGCCTCACTTTCAGGAGCAATTGGTTACATACCAATGAATGCAACCAATAGATGGTAAAATGATTGGTAGGAGAGGTCTTTAATGTTACCCAGCATTTCTGGGTAACATTGTATTTCTCAGCAATATCTCCATTGCTGAATGCCTGACTTCTCAGTATGAACATCCTCCAAGTGTGTTTTCTACTGATGGTATAAAAGGCTGTGACTGCACCCACTTAAGCATCTTGGTCCCAGATGCCCAGAACTGCACATGGCCAAGACAAAGTCCTTCCACTGAGGTTGGTAAAATGATGTCCTGTCAGCACACTGCAATCTCTGCTACTTCTGGATTTCTCTCTTTTCTGAAGGCTATGAAGGTGCCCAATTGCCCAAAGTCCAATCAAGGGCATCTCTTTCAACCTCCTCTTCTATATCTTCCAGGCTGTTCATGTTTTAATCCAAAGGTGACGCCCAAAGGGTGACCACTTTCCTTATGCTCTCCTCCAGGAAAAGTGCAGGAGGGTGAGAGAGTGTTGATCCACGCTGGAGCCAGTGGGGTTGGCATGGCAGCCATCCAGCTGGTGAGACTGGCAAAGGCCATTCCCGTTGTGACAGCAGGAACTCAGGAGAAACTGGAAGCAACAGCAAAGGCTGGAGCAGCTGCAGGGTTCAACCACAAGAAGGAAGACTTCAGTAAAAAGGTCTTGGAGTTCACCCAAGGTAAAAATCACCCTGTGAAAGTGCAAATGAACCTCCCAACACGTGGACACACACTCAGTTTAAGCTGTCACTTGGTGAGGGAGCAGACAGTAGTGACCCTGTAAACACAACCTGATACCCTGTTCAGCCCAGAACAGGCCTTTCCTTAGTTTAATTGTGCTGTTTTCTGCATGGGCTCTCTTTAGCTCTGTCCATTTGGAGCATTAATATTGTGCCTTGTTATTGCTCCCTACCCAAGGAACTGGGGGACCAAATCCTCTCTTTTTGGTTTGAATCATCACAGAAGCATAGCAGGGCCTGGGTTGGAAAGGACTTTAAAGATCATCCCATTCCAATCCCATGCCATGGGCAGGGACGCTTTCCACTAGACCAGGTTGCTCTGAGTTCCAGCCAACCTGGCCTTGAACATTTCCAGGGATGGGGCAGCCACAGCTTCTGTGGGCAGCCTGTGCCAGTGCCTCACCCCACTTAATTCTTTAACTGTTAGAACAATGTAGTTTTTTTAAGCATTTGGGGTGGTTCATGCATGAGTCTACTTATGGGTAATAACCGATGATTCTTTTTTTGTGCCTGATTCTGTAATTCCTTACAAACCACTGTGCCAATTCCTTAATTTCAGTAGAAAGATTTAAATAAGAATTGCAGGGTTGACCCTGTACCTATGAATAACAAGGTTTTAGTCTTGCTTGAAATTCTCCCACCCTTAATGCAGCTTGACTTCATTGCTGAAATCTCTTCTGTTTCTACTTGAGGTTCTGGAGCAGATATTATTTTAGATTGTGTTGGGGCCTCATACTGGGAGAAGAATCTCAACTGTCTGAGTACTGATGGCCGGTGGATTATTTATGGACTGCTGGGTGGAGGTGAAGTCCACGGGGATTTGCTGGCACGGCTGCTTTCCAAAAGAGCCACCATCCACACCAGCCTGTTACGGTCCCGAGACAAGGAGGCAAGTACTGGCTATAAGCAGTAGATGCAGTTTGATCTTAAAATTTATGGTAGTTTTGAGAACTTTCTTTTCAAACCAGTGTTAAACACATCCTTGCAGAAAAAGCCCCACCTTGAACTGTTAGTACATACTTTGGAAAATGTCACAATTTAAGTTAAAATGTCTTTTTTTCTATTTTTATCAAATTCTTCCCTGAATGAGAGGAATGACACCCAGGACTTCTTAATGTGCTCGTGAACACCATAAATTAGATATTTGGCCCTAAAAGAAATAAAGCCCCAGTAATGGGGCGACTTGATCAAGTCTGAGGAGGGGAAAATAAAAATCTCTATTAGGTCAATTCGAAGTAGAAACCGAGGCCATTTGGATGCCCGATTATCAAAGAAAACTCATTTTATGTGGAATATTCTCAGATATGACAGTAAAAGAGCCGTAGTGAGGAGCCCTAAGGTGGATTCTGTGTATGATTTACGACCAAATATTTACAAGAACTTCATCAGTTTGATTCAAATTGTTCTGCACTGAGCTCACACCACTTGCTTTGGAGAATTTCATTCAATTAAGACGTAATAAATCTAAAAGCTTTCTTTTTGTTTGCAATTTACACTTGTCAGATGTTTTTATCTCCATGTCACTGTGACAATGTCAGAAGGTGTCTCTTGATGGCTGTGTACAGTTTATAGGCCGTGCTCTGGACACCTCGGGGAGTGAAACGAATGGAAATAACCTTGCAGGTGTTTTTTATTTTTTTCCCCAGTACAAGGAGCGGCTGGTGAGAGCCTTCACAGAGGAGGCGCTGCCCCATTTTTCCCGATGGGCCTCCCCACGTCTCCAGCCCCTCGTGGACAGCGTTTACGCGCTGCAGGACATCGCCAAGGCCCACAGGGCTATGGAGGAGAACAGGAACATCGGGAAAATCATCATCGAAATTCCCGCCTTTGTCAAGAAAGGGCCGCGGCAGTAACTGCTCCGGGGCGGTCACTGCGGGGCCATCCTGCCGCTTCTGCTCCACACCGGCACCGAGTCATGGGGGTGGCGAGGAGGGGGAGAGGATAAGGAGGAAGCGTTTGTTAAATTTTGTTTAAATTAAGGTTTGTGCGGCAATTCTGGCAGCGGATCCAACGTGAGGGGCCGGGAGTGAAGCGCGGGTGGCGGGGCCGAGCTGGAGGGGCGGGGCGGGGCTGGAGGGGCGGGGCTAAAGGCGGGCCCGGGGAAGGGGCGGGGCTTAACTCCGGGGCGGGGCTAAAGGCGGGGGCCGGAATCGAGGTCACGTGGGGAGGACTGGTCAGGCTCGGGCGCCGCCGCTTCCCGCGCGGTGCACGCCGGGATAGATCCGGTTCCTCCGTGACGGGGGCGCGCGGTGCCTGCTGGGATAGATCCGGGTTTCCTGCCCGTCGCTCCCGGGACCCGCCGCCGTCTCCGCTCCGGGCTCGGGCCCCACCGCTCCGGGCTCCTTCCCCGCCTCTCCGGGCTCCTTCCCCGCCGGTGTTTCCGTCCCAGGCCGCGGCCCCCGCTCTCTGCCCGCCGCCATGGCGATGCAGGCAGCCAAACGAGCCAACGTGAGTGCGCTGCCCCGTCCCGGCCCTGCCGGGCAGGGCTCCGGTTTCGTCCCGCTCCAGGCACCCCGCTGCCCTGACGGGAACGCGGCAAGGGGGTGGAACTGGGTGGTATTTAAGGCCCATTCCAGCCCCAGCCGTGCCGGGGGGTCAATGATTCCATGATTTAACCCGTAGGCTGCTGGATTTAAGGTTTTCAGTGCGTTCTCTGGGTCTGACACCCCGCCTGTCCTTCCCCCACCAGATCCGGCTCCCTCCGGAGGTCAACCGCATCCTATACATCAGGAACCTGCCGTACAAAATCACGGCCGAGGAGATGTACGACATTTTCGGGAAGTACGGGCCCATCCGGCGGATCAGAGTGTGAGTATTGCCAGTTTCTTTGGGCCGTGCGGGGTTTCCCAGCGGGAAAGGCTCAATGCCTCGGAGCAGCGCCCCGGGTGGGATGTGGTGATGCTCTTAACACGTGAATTTGTTAGAAAATGATTCTGCTGGGAGGTGCAGAGAATGCGCTTAAATTTGAAGTGAACTTGGGGAAGTTGATAAAATATGAGGTTTTTTTTCTCAAGTAAGTTTCAAATATAGCCAGTGACTTGGGGTAAAAATAGGAAAGGCAGAAGCTGAGCATAATCAGTTTTCTTGTTTTCTGAGCATCCAGTAATTAACCAGTGGGAAAACAGGGATGTTGCTGTTGCTGGATCTGTTCACTAGAAACAAACGCCAGCAGCAATCCCCGAGTGCCAGAGCCAGGCTGTCCTCGGGCCACACCGTGTCTGGGTGGTGGAGATGTGACTTTAGAGCCTTTTGCTCTAAAATGTGTGGGGATTGTACAAGTCTGCAGCAGCTCTGACATTCTCCTGGTTAGCTCAAATGCTGAGGGCCTGAGCTTTGATCATCATAGGAGGGTTTGTGTTGGAAGGGACCTTAAAGACCATTTCATTCCAAGCCCCTGCAGTGGGCAGGGACACTTTCCACCTGACCAGGTTGCTCTGAGCCCCATCCAACCTGGCTTTGGACACTTGCAGGGATGAGGATCCATCCACAGCTCCTCTGGGTGACTTGTTGAATTGATTGTTGTGTAGAGTGACTTTGCCAGAGTTGCCCTCTGTAGGCAAAGGACACCAAGGGGCCACGTGCTGCTGGTGCCACGCTGGGATGTGACACCAGACAGACCCTTCTCCAGTGAGGAGGGGCAGTGGATGTGGCTGGAGAAGTGGCTGAGGAAACAAGGGGCAGTGTAAACACTGCCTGGCTAATTAGGTGGATTTTTTGCTAATGAGCATAAAGGAGAGCCAGTACTTTAATTTTCTGAAAACACGTGGGCTGGAACAGCATGAGAGTGGGATACAGAATTAGATTTTCCACTGGAGTGATGCACTGGTGTGTGCATCCAACAGTTTGTTCAGAGCTACTAATTCATGTAATTTCCCACAGAAACCCCAACATCATCTGTGCCAAGGCATAACAAGTAAGCCCCTTTGTAAAGGCTTTTGTGCTTTGTGCAGTGTTGTCCCCATTCTCCTCCTCACTTCTGCACAGATCCCAGTGTGGATTTGTGTGACACCATTTATCCTCGGGAGTTCTCAGAAGCACCTTAGAGACAGTTGTGATTGTGAAGTCTCTATTGCCATCTTTTAGTCGAGACCTTTGGGATCTGTAAACTCTGGGCTCATTATTGTTACATGTCCAGACCTGTGTCCCATCCCTCAGGTGAAGGACATGGAATTGGTGCTCCCTTGGGTGATGGCTGTGCCTCAGCTGTGGGCTTGCACCAGCAGGGCTGTTCTGCCTCTTAAACTGACTTTGTGACATGCCAGGAGCCCTGTTCCATCCTAGAGATAGATCTGATCCAGACAGCCACTAACTGACAGGTCTTGTAATATTAAATAAAAGCTAATTGCTATAATGAAGATTTAAATTCTTTCCAGACACAACATGGCAGCCCTGACAAAAGCTTCAACAACCCAGCTGTTGTAGAGAGGTGCATTTCCCTTATGGAGCAAAATACAGCACATTGTCTTGTTGTCTGGCTCTGAACTGGTGTGGAAAGCAGGGATGTAGTTTAATACCTAGAAAAACATAACAAATTGTTTTTTAGTGAAGTTGCATTAGTTCATCTAATCTCAGTCACTGCGAAATAAATGAAGTACTCCTTGTTAATTTTATTTGGCCTTGATTGTGCCCTTGGTGTGCAGAGGGAACACCCCTGAGACCAGAGGAACAGCCTATGTGGTGTACGAGGACATCTTTGATGCCAAGAACGCCTGTGACCACCTGTCAGGGTTCAACGTCTGCAACAGATACCTCGTGGTTCTGTACTACAACGCAAACAGGGTACGTGCACCTGGGCTGGGGGTCACCTCTGAACAGAGCTGGCACAAAAATACAACCCCAGCATCAGCTGGTAAAGATAGCTGCTTGGGGATTCTTAAGAAATAAAATCCAAACTGTTAGAGGGAGTGAATGGGATACACAGTCAGAGTTTCGTATTTATTTGGTGATTTGTGTGCAAAAAAAAAGTACCTTTGGACAAAGGGTGTGAAAAACATGTTAGTGGGGAGTGTACTCTGGAGGAGAGGATGCAGAGGGCCCACAGTTGCACAGCTGCAGGTGAGATCTTTTTTATGGGTAAAAAGTCTCCAGTTCTCTATGTCCTCTGTGTCACTGGCAGCATCCAGGGCCCTGGGACATTCTCCAAGGACAAGAATCAAACAATGCTCTGGGTGTGTGTTGGTGATGGAGTTCACAGTGATGCTTGTTGCACATACTGGGAAATAACTTCATAAGATGAAAGACTTCTTTCCTCTTCTTACATCTTTTATTTTCCTAATTACAGGCATTCCAGAAGATGGACACAAAGAAGAAAGAAGAACAGCTTAAGCTGCTCAAGGAAAAATATGGAATTAACACAGACCCACCAAAATAAACTGATCTTTTTTGGAAAACTGTTTTCAAGCCCTGCTGGCGACTCCTTGGCCTAATGTCCTGGATTTGTGAGATAAGAATGTATTCTATTTGCCATCTGTTGGAGGTGGGGGGCAGTTATCTTATCTCTTCCAAGAACAATGTCTCCCTCCGGGGAGATGTCTCCTGCTAATGGGCCATTAAGTGACTCACTGCATGACTGATAAGGTACATCATCCCATTGTGAGATGCTCCACCCAGAAGGAGGAACCAAGCATTCCTACCTGCATGAAAATAAGCTTGGTCTAAGCCATCGGCCCAGTTTTTCTTCACTGGATTCCCAGAGGAGCAGCCATCTTCGCTGGATTCCCAGAGAAGCAGCTTCTTCCCTGCTGGATTCCCAGAGGAGGACCAGGCCCATCTACTCTATCACCAGACCTTCACAGAGAACTATACCCTTCTACAGGATCTCTGCTTCAGCAGCATTTCATCTGCCACTGCAGGAGGCACAGCCACCATCCAACTGGACTTTTACCAACACCCTGACTCCTCAGGGTGTCAGGTTTTCTGACTGTATCAGTAGTTTTGTTTGTACTAATTACATTTGTTGTTCTTTTTTTTTATTTTAGTTTTTTCTAGTAAATAACTATTATTCCCATTCCCATACCTTTGCCTGAGAGCTGTTTTTTTTTATTTTGAAATTGTGGTAATTCGGAGGGAGGGAGGGGGTTTACCTTTTCCACTTCACAGGAGGCTTTTGCCTTCCTTTACAGACTCCTGTCTTTTCAAACTAAGACACCTAAACAAAGGAATTCTTAGCAAAGTGTAAATTTTTCTCTTATAAATTTGATAAGCTGCAATATGAGTCTTTATATCTTCAGAATAGATAAATAAATGCAGAACACAGGGAGATCTGCTTTAAGATTAAATCCCCCAAGGTGACATGGCTTCTGTGTGCTGAGGGTGACCTGCTAAAGGCTGCATTGACCTGTTTGTAGCAGGAGCTCTCAAGAAGGGACTGAGCAGGTTCTGTGTTTGACTGGACAAAGCCCACATTTGTAACAAAGTTTCTTTCACAAACTGTAGAAGATGAACTGCTTTTAAAAGGATCCAGCTGATAAGGGGACTCCAGTCCAAGTACCTTGTTCCCAGTGTTGATGCCAGCTCTGATCTGCTGCAGTGAACCAACCCAGCTCTCACACTACAAAAAAAAAAAAGTGTTTGGGGGCTTTGTTGTGTATCCCAGGTTTGACTGAGGATTTGGTGTGAAGAGCTCATGACCAAAATGAGACAGTAGGTGAAGGTTTTCATTTTGATACCTGTAGTGTGATTGTTTTCTACTTGGCATAGATGAACTGTAACACATTTTCTGTACATACACTTTTTTTGGTGTAGCATCTGGTGGAAGAAAAACAAATTTACATTTTTTAGCTCTTTTTTTCAGTACTCATGTTACGTGTATAAAAATGAGTGTGATCCCGAGCGTGCATAACTAGTTTCTTTTGGAAGTGGGAAAAATAACCTCTGCCTGTGTTCTGAACCAGCTGGAAGTTGTGTGAATGTGGGTAGTATCCTGCCTTGGGAGGATTTATTTGCATGGTTGTTTGCAGGGGATGTTCCACTCCCTGACTATAGAACTTCCAGCCAGTGCAGAACCAGGACAGATAACAATATACTTTGACTGGGATTTGTAATTCAGTTTTGTTTTTCAGTGCATTGTCATAGAGGCATGCTTCCATTTTCTGAAGTTATTTTTTGTTGGAATTTGTCGATTCAGGAACAATGCAGTGTCCATTTGGTGAAAAAATAAACATCTGCATATTTTCCTTTTTTTTCATCAAGGCTGGCCTGGTGCTGTGCTCCTCCTGCATGTACCTGTGCTGTCAGGAGTCACCCATCACCAGGCAGGAGCTGCAGCACATCCATCTCGGGGTACAGGGATGTCCATGTGTGTGACAGGAGGGTGCCCAACTGTGGGAAGAATCCCCACATCTCCCCTGGAGGAGATCCCTGGCTGTTGCCCTGTGCTGTGCACCCCGTTGGGCAGCTGGAAGGGGCTCACAGCAATACTCACATTCACCACCTGAAACCAGTGAGGAATTGAACACTTGTCATTTTGCACTGAATGGTCTGATTTTCTTCATTCCTCAAAAAAACTTACAAATTCATAGATGCTACAAAGAAAAGTTCAGTAATGGCTCATGGAGAGTGAGCTCCAAGCCAGCTCTGGGGGAAAGCAGCCCCGATGGCTGAGGTGTGATTTCAGATTTGGGTGCTTGAAGCCCCATCCTGTGCCTGTCCCAGGAGCATCCCACTGGAGCAGCTCTGCCCTGCCTTCCCTTGCACACAGGCCCTGGGGATGTGAGCCAGAGCCACGCTCTGTGTGCTTAGGGCAAGACTCCTCCATCCCTCCATCCTTCCCTTAAAACTGCTGCTGCTTTTGCAGCAAGAAGCCTTGCAGGCCACAGTAACCCTGGCTGAAGTCAGAACAGGCACTGGGAGACCTGGAGCCCAAGCTGGGTTAGGTGAGCGGTCCCTCCATGGCCAGCCTGCCTTCCAGGTCCTGCCCATCAGATTGACACAGAGTTCCCAGGCAAGAACCAGATTGCTCTAAAAATGTTTAAATTGATGAAATACTACTGGGAGATTTGCTTCTGTGTGAGCATCCATGGCTTTTCAAGGATTACAAAACTGCTCTGCCCCATATATATATATCTTTTATACATAGAAATACATGTATTTATATGTGCTCTGTGTATACGTACACATCCATGTACCAAACACCTGGATAACTTGAAATCATTTACATCAGCTGCTGGGCATGGAGAAGGCTCCTTGCTGAAATGGGAACTGGAGATGCTTGTTGCTATGCTGGATTTATAGTTCTAATAAATAATGAACACTGATAATAAATACCAGACTGCCAATAATGGTGCTGCGTGCTGCCAGCCCTGTTTTAAATCATATGCAAATACCACATTGCTTCTGTCAATAGCAGAGAGCATGGTGCTTGCACTGCAGTGTCTGTTTTGATGAGGATTTGATGCTGTTTGAAAAACATACATAAAAAGCCATTCTTTAGGGTAATAAAATTAATAAAAATTCCTTCAATGAATCCTCAAGATCAGCAGCTTTTGATTTTTCTGAGAGCTCAGCTGCCGTCTTTCATTAAATATTCCATTTCATAGTTTTTCTTCCAGTGCCTGTTCAGGGCTTTCAATGTCCCTGCACATGTAACAGGAACATCGGGAAAATCATCATCGAAATTCCCGCCTTTGTCAAGAAAGGGCCGCGGCAGTAACTGCTCCGGGGCGGTCACTGCGGGGCCATCCTGCCGCTTCTGCTCCACACCGGCACCGAGTCATGGGGGTGGCGAGGAGGGGGAGAGGATAAGGAGGAAGCGTTTATTAAATTTTGTTTAAATTAAGGTTTGTGCGGCAATTCTGGCAGCGGATCCAACGTGAGGGGCCGGGAGTGAAGCGCGGGGGGCGGGGCCGAGCTGGAGGGGCGGGGCTAAAGGCGGGCCCGGGGAAGGGGCGGGGCTTAACTCCGGGGCGGGGCTAAAGGCGGGGGCCGGAATCGAGGTCACGTGGGGAGGGCTGGTCAGGCTCGGGCGCCGCCGCTTCCCGCGCGGTGCACGCCGGGATAGATCCGGTTCCTCCGTGACGGGGGCGCGCGGTGCCTGCTGGGATAGATCCGGGTTTCCTGCCCGTCGCTCCCGGGACCCGCCGCCGTCTCCGCTCCGGGCTCGGGCCCCACCGCTCCGGGCTCCTTCCCCGCCTCTCCGGGCTCCTTCCCCGCCTCTCCGGGCTCCTTCCCCGCCGGTGTTTCTGTCCCAGGCCGCGGCCCCCGCTCTCTGCCCGCCGCCATGGCGATGCAGGCAGCCAAACGAGCCAACGTGAGTGCGCTGCCCCGTCCCGGCCCTGCCGGGCAGGGCTCCGGTTTCGTCCCGCTCCAGGCACCCCGCTGCCCTGACGGGAACGCGGCAAGGGGGTGGAACTGGGTGGTATTTAAGGCCCATTCCAGCCCCAGCCGTGCCGGGGGGTCAATGATTCCATGATTTAACCCGTAGGCTGCTGGATTTAAGGTTTTCAGTGCGTTCTCTGGGTCTGACACCCCGCCTGTCCTTCCCCCACCAGATCCGGCTCCCTCCGGAGGTCAACCGCATCCTATACATCAGGAACCTGCCGTACAAAATCACGGCCGAGGAGATGTACGACATTTTCGGGAAGTACGGGCCCATCCGGCAGATCAGAGTGTGAGTATTGCCAGTTTCTTTGGGCCGTGCGGGGTTTCCCAGCGGGAAAGGCTCAATGCCCCGGAGCAGCGCCCCGGGTGGGATGTGGTGATGCTCTTAACACGTGAATTTGTTAGAAAATGATTCTGCTGGGAGGTGCAGAGAATGCGCTTAAATTTGAAGTGAACTTGGGGAAGTTGATAAAATATGAGGTTTTTTTTCTCAAGTAAGTTTCAAATATAGCCAGTGACTTGGGGTAAAAATAGGAAAGGCAGAAGCTGAGCATAATCAGTTTTCTTGTTTTCTGAGCATCCAGTAATTAACCAGTGGGAAAACAGGGATGTTGCTGTTGCTGGATCTGTTCACTAGAAACAAACGCCAGCAGCAATCCCCGAGTGCCAGAGCCAGGCTGTCCTCGGGCCACACCGTGTCTGGGTGGTGGAGATGTGACTTTAGAGCCTTTTGCTCTAAAATGTGTGGGGATTGTACAAGTCTGCAGCAGCTCTGACATTCTCCTGGTTAGCTCAAATGCTGAGGGCCTGAGCTTTGATCATCATAGGAGGGTTTGTGTTGGAAGGGACCTTAAAGACCATTTCATTCCAAGCCCCTGCAGTGGGCAGGGACACTTTCCACCTGACCAGGTTGCTCTGAGCCCCATCCAACCTGGCTTTGGACACTTGCAGGGATGAGGATCCATCCACAGCTCCTCTGGGTGACTTGTTGAATTGATTGTTGTGTAGAGTGACTTTGCCAGAGTTGCCCTCTGTAGGCAAAGGACACCAAGGGGCCACGTGCTGCTGGTGCCACGCTGGGATGTGACACCAGACAGACCCTTCTCCAGTGAGGAGGGGCAGTGGATGTGGCTGGAGAAGTGGCTGAGGAAACAAGGGGCAGTGTAAACACTGCCTGGCTAATTAGGTGGATTTTTTGCTAATGAGCATAAAGGAGAGCCAGTACTTTAATTTTCTGAAAACACGTGGGCTGGAACAGCATGAGAGTGGGATACAGAATTAGATTTTCCACTGGAGTGATGCACTGGTGTGTGCATCCAACAGTTTGTTCAGAGCTACTAATTCATGTAATTTCCCACAGAAACCCCAACATCATCTGTGCCAAGGCATAACAAGTAAGCCCCTTTGTAAAGGCTTTTGTGCTTTGTGCAGTGTTGTCCCCATTCTCCTCCTCACTTCTGCACAGATCCCAGTGTGGATTTGTGTGACACCATTTATCCTCGGGAGTTCTCAGAAGCACCTTAGAGACAGTTGTGATTGTGAAGTCTCTATTGCCATCTTTTAGTCGAGACCTTTGGGATCTGTAAACTCTGGGCTCATTATTGTTACATGTCCAGACCTGTGTCCCATCCCTCAGGTGAAGGACATGGAATTGGTGCTCCCTTGGGTGATGGCTGTGCCTCAGCTGTGGGCTTGCACCAGCAGGGCTGTTCTGCCTCTTAAACTGACTTTGTGACATGCCAGGAGCCCTGTTCCATCCTAGAGATAGATCTGATCCAGACAGCCACTAACTGACAGGTCTTGTAATATTAAATAAAAGCTAATTGCTATAATGAAGATTTAAATTCTTTCCAGACACAACATGGCAGCCCTGACAAAAGCTTCAACAACCCAGCTGTTGTAGAGAGGTGCATTTCCCTTATGGAGCAAAATACAGCACATTGTCTTGTTGTCTGGCTCTGAACTGGTGTGGAAAGCAGGGATGTAGTTTAATACCTAGAAAAACATAACAAATTGTTTTTTAGTGAAGTTGCATTAGTTCATCTAATCTCAGTCACTGCGAAATAAATGAAGTACTCCTTGTTAATTTTATTTGGCCTTGATTGTGCCCTTGGTGTGCAGAGGGAACACCCCTGAGACCAGAGGAACAGCCTATGTGGTGTACGAGGACATCTTTGATGCCAAGAACGCCTGTGACCACCTGTCAGGGTTCAACGTCTGCAACAGATACCTCGTGGTTCTGTACTACAACGCAAACAGGGTACGTGCACCTGGGCTGGGGGTCACCTCTGAACAGAGCTGGCACAAAAATACAACCCCAGCATCAGCTGGTAAAGATAGCTGCTTGGGGATTCTTAAGAAATAAAATCCAAACTGTTAGAGGGAGTGAATGGGATACACAGTCAGAGTTTCGTATTTATTTGGTGATTTGTGTGCAAAAAAAAGTACCTTTGGACAAAGGGTGTGAAAAACATGTTAGTGGGGAGTGTGCTCTGGAGGAGAGGGTGCAGAGGGCCCACAGTTGCACAGCTGCAGGTGAGATCTTTTTTATGGGTAAAAAATCTCCAGTTCTCTATGTCCTCTGTGTCACTGGCAGCATCCAGGGCCCTGGGACATTCTCCAAGGACAAGAATCAAACAATGCTCTGGGTGTGTGTTGGTGATGGAGTTCACAGTGATGCTTGTTGCACATACTGGGAAATAACTTCATAAGATGAAAGACTTCTTTCCTCTTCTTACATCTTTTATTTTCCTAATTACAGGCATTCCAGAAGATGGACACAAAGAAGAAAGAAGAACAGCTTAAGCTGCTCAAGGAAAAATATGGAATTAACACAGACCCACCAAAATAAACTGATCTTTTTTGGAAAACTGTTTTGTCTTAGTTTGAAAAAACAGGAGTCTGTAAAGGAAGGCAAAAGCCTCCTGTGAAGTGGAAAAGGTAAACCCCCTCCCTCCCTCCGAATTACCACAATTTCAAAATAAAAAAAAAAAACAGCTCTCAGGCAAAGGTATGGGAATGGGAATAATAGTTATTTACTAGAAAAAACTAAAATAAAAAAAAAGAACAACAAATGTAATTAGTACAAACAAAACTACTGATACAGTCAGAAAACCTGACACCCTGAGGAGTCAGGGTGTTGGTAAAAGTCCATTTGGATGGTGGCTGTGCCTCCTGCAGTGGCAGATGAAATGCTGCTGAAGCAGAGATCCTGTAGAAGGGTATAGTTCTCTGTGAAGGTCTGGTGATAGAGTAGATGGGCCTGGTCCTCCTCTGGGAATCCAGCAGGGAAGAAGCTGCTTCTCTGGGAATCCAGCGAAGATGGCTGCTCCTCTGGGAATCCAGTGAAGAAAAACTGGGCCGATGGCTTAGACCAAGCTTATTTTCATGCAGGTAGGAATGCTTGGTTCCTCCTTCTGGGTGGAGCATCTCACAATGGGATGATGTACCTTATCAGTCATGCAGTGAGTCACTTAATGGCCCATTAGCAGGAGACATCTCCCCGGAGGGAGACATTGTTCTTGGAAGAGATAAGATAACTGCCCCCCACCTCCAACAGATGGCAAATAGAATACATTCTTATCTCACAAATCCAGGACATGTTTTCAAGCCCTGCTGGCGACTCCTTGGCCTAAACAAAGGAATTCTTAGCAAAGTGTAAATTTTTCTCTTATAAATTTGATAAGCTGCAATATGAGTCTTTATATCTTCAGATTAGATAAATAAATGTAGAACACAGAGAGATCTGCTTTAAGATTAAATCCCCCAAGGTGACATGGCTTCTGTGTGCTGAGGGTGACCTGCTAAAGGCTGCATTGACCTGTTTGTAGCAGGAGCTCTCAAGAAGGGACTGAGCAGGTTCTGTGTTTGACTGGACAAAACAAGCCCAAGCCCACATTTGTAACAAAGTTTCTTTCACAAACTGTAGAAGATGAACTGCTTTTAAAAGGATCCAGCTGATAAGGGGACTCCAGTCCAAGTACCTTGTTCCCAGTGTTGATGCCAGCTCTGATCAGCTGCAGTGAACCAACCCAGCTCTCACACTACAAAAAAAAAAAAAGTGTTTGGGGGCTTTGTTGTGTATCCCAGGTTTGACTGAGGATTTGGTGTGAAGAGCTCATGACCAAAATGAGACAGTAGGTGAAGGTTTTCATTTTGATACCTGTAGTGTGATTGTTTTCTACTTGGCATAGATGAACTGTAACACATTTTCTGTACATACACTTTTTTTGGTGTAGCATCTGGTGGAAGAAAAACAAATTTACATTTTTTAGCTCTTTTTTTCAGTACTCATGTTATGTGTATAAAAATGAGTGTGATCCAGAGCGTGCATAACTAGTTTCTTTTGGAAGTGGGAAAACTAACCTCTGCCTGTGTTCTGAACCAGCTGGAAGTTGTGTGAATGTGGGTAGTATCCTGCCTTGGGAGGATTTATTTGCATGGTTGTTTGCAGGGGATGTTCCACTCCCTGACTATAGAACTTCCAGCCAGTGCAGAACCAGGACAGATAACAATATACTTTGACTGGGATTTGTAATTCAGTTTTGTTTTTCAGCGCATTGTTGTAGAGGAGTGCTTCCATTTTCTGAAGTTATTTTTTTTTGGAATCTGTCAATTCAGGAACAACGCTGTGTCCATTTGGTGAAAAAAATAAACATATGCATATTTTGCCTTTTTTCATCAAGGCTGGCCTGGTGCTGTGCTCCTCCTGCATGTACCTGTGCTGTCAGGAGTCACCCATCACCAGGCAGGAGCTGCAGCACATCCATCTCGGGGTACAGGGATGTCCATGTGTGTGACAGGAGGGTGCCCAACTGTGGGAAGAATCCCCACATCTCCCCTGGAGGAGATCCCTGGCTGTTGCCCTGTGCTGTGCACCCCGTTGGGCAGCTGGAAGGGGCTCACAGCAATACTCACATTCACCACCTGGAACCAGTGAGGAATTGAACACTCGTCATTTTGCACTGAATGGTCTGATTTTCTTCATTCCTCAAAGAAACTCTTACAAATTCATAGATGCTACAAAGAAAAGTTCAGTAATGGCTCATGGAGAGTGAGCTCCAAGCCAGCTCTGGGGGAAAGCAGCCCGATGGCTGAGGTGTGATTTCAGATTTGGGTGCTTGAAGCCCCATCCTGTGCCTGTCCCAGGAGCATCCCACTGGAGCAGCTCTGCCCTGCCTTCCCTTGCACACAGGCCCTGGGGATGTGAGCCAGAGCCACGCTCTGTGTGCTTAGGGCAAGACTCCTCCATCCTTCCCTTAAAACTGCTGCTGCTTTTGCAGCAAGAAGCCTTGCAGGCCACAGTAACCCTGGCTGAAGTCAGAACAGGCACTGGGAGACCTGGAGCCCAAGCTGGGTTAGGTGAGCGGTCCCTCCATGGCCAGCCTGCCTTCCAGGTCCTGCCCATCAGATTGACACAGAGTTCCCAGGCAAGAACCAGATTGCTCTAAAAATGTTTAAATTGATGAAATACTACTGGGAGATTTGCTTCTGTGTGAGCATCCATGGCTTTTCAAGGATTACAAAACTGCTCTGCCCCATATATATATATCTTTTATACATAGAAATACATGTATTTATATGTGCTCTGTGTATACGTACACATCCATGTACCAAACACCTGGATAACTTGAAATCATTTACACCAGCTGCTGGGCATGGAGAAGGCTCCTTGCTGAAATGGGAACTGGAGATGCTTGTTGCTATGCTGGATTTATAGTTCTAATAAATAATGAACACTGATAATAAATACCAGACTGCCAATAATGGTGCTGCGTGCTGCCAGCCCTGTTTTAAATCATATGCAAATACCACATTGCTTCTGTCAATAGCAGAGAGCATGGTGCTTGCACTGCAGTGTCTGTTTTGATGAGGATTTGATGCTGTTTGAAAAACATACATAAAAAGCCATTCTTTAGGGTAATAAAATTAATAAAAATTCCTTCAATGAATCCTCAAGATCAGCAGCTTTTGATTTTTCTGAGAGCTCAGCTGCCGTCTTTCATTAAATATTCCATTTCATAGTTTTTCTTCCAGTGCCTGTTCAGGGCTTTCAATGTCCCTGCACATGTAAAATGAAATAATAATTTGTACCTGCAAGACAGAGGGAATGGAAATGGAATGCCCAGAGGACTGTTTTGATGAGATCTACTCAAGATTTTGTTTGAAATGTAATATCAAAGAACAGGGAAATGAGTTCAGCTCATGAATGGCAGAGGGGCAGCAAATAAAGCAGATGTTACCAGCCTCACACTCTGCATCTGTGCTGGTTTTGTGTGTGTTCACTTCCCGGTTAATTTTTCAGGAAGTAGGGCATGAAATTAAGACTGGAAGGTCATTTTTTTTCCCATTGAATCTGTTTAGAAATTAGTAACTAGAGTATATCTGATTACACAGGCAATGACAGTAAATTTTTTCCATTCTATTATATAGAGGTAATAATTTTATGTACCGTGTTGATCGATGATACAATTAAATAAATTAACACATTTGCAGTCAAATAAAGAGCTGAAGATTACATTTCCTTGAAGACTTAATTTCCTTAAGTATCACAAAGCACAATTAGTTTTCCTTTCAGATTTTTTCTTTTTAATGAAATTGGCATGAAAAATGTAATAATCTCTGCTTCCAACCAAGGTCTCCACGGAGAGGAGGCGATGAGGGAGAGCTTCATCAGCCAGCTGTAATAAGGATTTTAGGGAGTGGGTGATGGCTGGTGTGTGCTGGGAGAGCAGAAGGGAAGAGCACATGGCAGAGCTGCAGATAGAGGTGATAAGATCAAGTACCATCAGCTCTCAGAGCCCAGCAGGAACGTGGTTTCCCTTGGGAAAAACCCACAGGAGCAGAAGGGCAGAGCCATACCCTGCCTGTTGTCTCAGGTGCTGCAGAAGCTCCCAAGCAGCAAGGCCAGGAGGGGATGGAGGGAGCACGGGGCCATTCCAGGGTCACTCACACAATCCTTGGCATCACTGTTCGCTGTTGGAGCACTCAGGAAAGGGCCCAAAGCAGGTGCTGGTCTCTGGTGAAACCCCACCTGCAGGGCTGCCTCCAGCTCTGGGGTGCCCAACATAGGGAGGACATGGACCTCCCAAGTCCAGAGGTGGGATGGAGCACCTCTCCCATGAGGAAAAACTGGGAGAATCAGGATTGTTCAGCCCGGGAAAGAAAAGCTTTGGGGTGACCTGATTGTGGCCTTCCAGTACCTGAAGGGAGACGACAAGATGCAGGGAGACTATTTACATGGACATGAGTGACAGGACAAGGGCGAATGGCCTCAAACTAGCAGAAAGCAGGGTTAGATCACCGATTAGGAAAAAATTCTTTACTGTGAGGAGTGTTGAGACACTGGCATAGGTTCCCCCCAGAGGCTGTGGATGCTCCAGCCCTGGGAGCATTCAAGGCCAGGCTGGATGGAGCTTTGAATGACCTGGTTTAATGGAAGGTGTCCCAGTCCATGCCAGGAGGTTGGAAAAAATTATCTTTAAGTCCCTTCCAACCCAAACCATTCTGTGATTCTATCACACTTTGGTTTTTTTCTTTCTTTGTGGTTTTGTGGGGTTTTTTGGTTGGTTGGTTGGATTGTTTTGTTTGTTTCAGTTTGGTGGTTTTTTTTTTTTTTTTTTTTTTTTAAATAAGCAATTAACTTAAATTCGCCCACTGATAGGAACAGCTTAGACCAATGTGCTGAATCAAACTGCGTTTGACAGGTACAACAGAGCCACACCACCTTTAATGAAGACTTTGGGAGGTGTAATCTGTGACCCAGCGGTGAAAGGAAGGCCAGAGCAGTGGCAAAAGAGAGCTTTTCAAATTATTTGGGAAAGTTGGTGGTCATCAGATCCTGATAGATCCAATTACCAATTTTTAACAGTGTGCCCTAAATTAAAGAACTGTTAGTGGAGGTGTAACCCAGCTGTTGCAGTGACCTGAGATTTCCACCAAAAAAAAAGGGTTCTGAAAATCCCTTCATTTCTTTATGGAAAGCAAAGTGAGAAAAACATTTGCTCCACTGAGTGTATAAAAATCTGTAAGATATGGATTTATGGATTTAATAATTAACAAGCTGAAACAAAGGCAGCTCTGTGGGTAAAATGAACATCTGGAGAGAGAAGACAATGAGCCATGGTCCCTGGCCAGATCACCAGTCTTGCTTCCCTGTGCTCATTCCCTCTCCCAGCTCCAGGAGGTGTCACCTGGGGCCACCTCTGTAGCTTTGCTGTCTGACTGCTCATGCTGGGAGTGTTCTCCTTACACAGATACAGAAACAGCACAACTGTTTGAAGTATTACCATCAAAACATCCGTTAGTGGAAAACCATGCAAATAATTTATAGCCAAGTTAAATGAAAGTAACATCATGACCCAGTGAAGCCCTGGTTTTCTACAGCAAAGAGGAAAACTGGGCCTAATGGAAAGAAATCAGACAAGGCAAAATAACAGCACAGAGAAAGCTTTGCTAATCAAGTCCTGCTCCCAAATCCAGGTAAATAACAGTCAACACATCTTCCTGTCTCCAGAGGAGAAACCAGCATTTCATGAATTTGGATAAGCAGCAAATGAAGTAAGTACTGCTGAGTCTCGAGTGCCAGAGGCCCAGTGCTGATGGTCAGTTTGCAGGCTTTGTAAACAGCAGCAGCTGATGCAGCCTAAAAACCCCAGAATGTTCAGTGGTCACATCATCCCACAATTCAGATTTCTTCTGAAAGTTGGATGCACATAATCCTGCTCTTTTCTAGCCTTGCTCAATTCCAGTAGAAAATATTACACTAGTTTTACTGCTGTAAAGGCATAGAACTAGACCAGCATTGCATGTCTTTCACAACCAGCACTTTCCACCTCTTCAACAGCCAAATTTTGGCCAGAGTTGAGGGGCCCATAGAGGCAGGGAAAATGGAAAGTCAGGAAAACTGTCCCAGCACCCCTTACTCACATGTCCCTGATACCTCTGGTCCCACAGAGATCTTCCACTGGGCCATCTCTAATAGAAGCAGTGCATGAAGCTACACGTATTTCATATAAGAGGAATAATTAACAAAAAATGGGTTGATGATTGAAGAACTTCTTGTACAACAAAGAGCATCCTGGTAGCCAGAGAAGAAAAACAGGATAAGAAACGGTAAAGTATCAAGATTTTATTGTTTTATATATATATACTTATAATTCTTAAATGAGACAGTATTTTTTAAAACAGCAGCAAGCAGAACGTACAAGTTGAGAAAAGTGGCAGCGCAGGTAACTCTGTTTGGCTAATGCCCGTTCATGTACAAGGAGTACATTGGTTTTTTTTTTTTTGAGCACCTTTTGTGGTTTTTATTTTTTCTTGGTTTAAGTGTACAGTAAGGCAGTGGTTTTTCAATAAGGAATATATATATATATATTTATATTTATATATACTTTCAGTCATCACTGTGAACTCTTAGTACATGCAAATTAAATAAAATGTACAACTCGGAAATGTTACACCAGGAGACATTTTTCCTCAGAGCGAAGCTTCTAATAAAAGGCAAATACAGACACCACAAAGTTATAAAAGAGAAGGAAGGCATAGGAAACCAAGCGTCAGGCACTACTGACAAGACAGCTCGAGCAGGGAAGGTTGGGATTCCAGTGAAGATTCCTCCTGTCGCTGGCAAGGCAGGAAGGAACGGATGGTTATTAACAGATGTCTCCAGCCAACTCCCTTGGGAAGGTTCACTCTAACCTGAGAAGCTCCACATCAAAGAGGAGCGTGGCATTGGGAGGTATGACCCCAGGGTGGCCTGTGGCTCCATAGGCCATCTCAGGTGTGCAGGTCAACTTTGCTCTTTGTCCTAAGCTCATCTGGGTTTTGGATGTTGGAGAAAGGAGAAGAGAAGACAAAAAAAGACAGTATTAGCAGGAAAACAACAACAAAAATATCACTACCTGGCATATTTACAGAATCAAGGAGTGTTGGGATAACCAGATTTATAGAATTGTTTAGTTTGGAAAAGACCTTTTATTGAGTCTGGGGCTTGGAAGGAGAAGATCTTTAAGGTCCCTTCCAAACCAAGCCACACTATAATTCTGAGTCCAAATGGTTTTGCTTCAAGCTGAAGCTGCCATAAACAGCTCAGACATGGGCCTGGGCCTCCTCACTGCTTTGGCCTCTCACAATAGTTATTTAAACTGCCAGAACCAGCCTGGAAGTGACACAGAGTCTTTTTAACACTAGGTTTGTTCCATCCTGCCTATACTGGGGTGGGCTGCAGCAGGTCTGAGTTCCTTCTGTGGAGCATAGGGTACAAGGAACACCATCAGCAGGGAAAAGACCCTCACAGCTCTCTATTCATGAGAGATTAGTGCCCAACATAAAGAGACTCAGTACTTATTTCCCTAAACTCAGTCCAAGCCCCAGGGCAGACATCTCATTTATGCTGCTTATCCAGGCAGAGAGCCCTTGCCCCTGGGACAGGCAGGAATGCAGATGTCTCTCACTCCAGGCTGGCTCTGAAGGGAACTGCTCACTTAGATCTGGAGTTATCTTCTGAATATTTTGGAGATTTTCAAACTGCTGTTCATGAACCATACACTTGTGTTGGAACAGTCACTGGCCAATATGAAACATTTCTTGTTTCACAAGAAACATTCCCTGGTTTGAAGCAGTGTTTTTAACTCAGACCTCTCTCCCAAGATCAGGCACATTGCTGGACTACAGATTATGTGATAGTTCCTGTTGAGAATATTTTCAGGGAGAATATTTTCAGGTTCTATAAAATATATCAAAGCTAGAGAGTCAATTACTTTGGGTAGAAGAAAAATGTGCGTATGAACTTTCCCACATTCAAGGAGTACTCACGACATGGGGCTGAGCATGTACAAGCCAATGACCTCCCCTGGTCCCCATAGAGACTTTGCATGGGGCTGGATGTGCTTGGATGTGTCCCTGCAAACCAGGCAGCTGGCAGGTCATGCCTGGAGTTTTAGGGATGAGGCAAACTTGAATTGTCAGAAGCAGAGCAGAGAAATGCAGACCCTGCTGACATCTGACAGTCATTACACCAAGGTTTGAAAAATCTGCATGCTGGGCATAGGGAAGTGCCTTGTTCCCAGAGACTCTGTCCAGCACACTCCCCAAATCCCTCAAACCCTGGGGGTTGAAGCTCGACTTGTGTCAGTGATCCACTAGGAGGAGCAGGAGGGCAGCGTGTGGCCACATGGGTTTCTGGAATGGCTCTCGGCCACTTATTTTCCAAGGGACAAGAGTCGGGGAGTGAGAGCAGTCAAGGAAGGGATGAACTGATTCCCCCAGTGCTTGTTGATGCTGCTTTATCTGCACTGGCTTTTGGTTCCTACAGCTCTGCAGTCCTGAGCTCTCTTAGGCCTTTCTGCAAAAGCCAGTAATAAACAGTCCAACTCAAAACCTTCAGAGGAAGATGGTATTTTTCACAATCTAGGATCCTCAAATGGACTCCTCTGGCTGGAAAGAAAAAAATGCTTGCATTGCTTTCTCCATAGGGCTGGAAACCCTTGTCTCTTCCACCCCTCTCTGGAAAAGCATGGTTGCATCATTCCTCAGTGGATTGTTTCTCATTTTGCATTCTTCCCTTCTCTCTATTTAAGCACAGGAAGTTGCTCCTGTTAAAGTTGTTACTACAAGAGTATTTGAGATATTGCTCCAACACTGAGCTCTTGGATCCTGAAATGGGAAGTCAGGAGGAATTTGCACCCTGATCTCATTCACTTGTGCTCTTTAGCAGCCTGATCACAGTCCTCATGTGTGGGGGGCCCTCACAGCACGGCACAAAAAGCAAGACCTGGCAGTGAGTTGTATTATGGGGCTTGTACTGTGCTGGCACTCACACTATAATTAATGGAGGGTAGTTTTCTTTCTCTCAGCACAGGGCTGGTCAGTGAATGTTTTTTAGCTGGGAGTCTGATGTCATAAAAAGGTAACAGTGCAGTGTGGTACCTTATGCAGTCAGGGTCAAAATGGATGTCATCAAAAAGGGCAGCTTGGGCTTTTATGGAGTAGCTGAATAGAGAGAGGTCACTCCATAGAAAAGCTGCCACATCAACATTTTAGAGGCCACTGCTGTCTGTATGTGGAGCTGCCCATGGGAGAGGGACAGGCCTTATATGGCACCTGGGGAGGGAACTTCACTTCTCCCCACCCAAATATAAACCATGGGGAAAGGCTCATGAGCAGGGGATAGCCCTGAGGGGATGGATGGATGGATGGATGGATGGATGGATGGATGGATGGATGGATGGATGGATGGAAGGAAACTACAGGAAATACTGTGCTCAAATGCACCACGCTTTCACAAAAACACTCCATATGCTACACTGTGATTTCCACTTGGTCTGGTCACCACTGCCCTGGACATTGGTGAGCTCACACATCCTTCAGCCAGCTCCAGGTTCAGCCAGAACAATTCATTAGTACCTGTGTAACACCTTCTTCAAATCCTTTAATGACTTCTTGTCTGCCAATCTTGAACCTGAAAGGCTTGTTTCTGTCTCTGGAGGAATCAAACTTCTTTCCATTCTGTAGCATTCCTGCCAAAACAAGACACACAGTTTCAGTCTGAGCTACATCTAAATTAAAGTGCTGGAGGAGAAGGAAGGAGTGAAAAATAAATGTCTGGGTCACATCAGCTGCTCATTTCCATTTTCACTTTGAGGCTTCATTCAAAAGGCAGGAGAGGCAACTGCAGTGGTACCGTATTGTTACCTTTGCCTTCCTGTAATTTAGGCTCTAAAATGGAAATTATGGCAATTCCAAATGGAAATTATTTAGGCTCTAAAATGCAGTTTTATTATTTTCAATGCAATAGGTAACAACCCATACTGCACTCAACATTGCACAGACATACAGAAGAGCTGTTGTCTGCACAGTGGAGCTCCCTGCCTAAGTGGATAAAAAGCAGGCAAGGAATAAGTGGGAGGCAGCAGAAGAAAGAATCCCAAGACAGGTGCTTGATCCAGGCACCTAATCCTGCCCCTAATAATGTGTGTTACACAAACAGGGCCATCCCACACCATGTGTGTGAAACCTCTACACAACATGACAGCTTTATGTCTCTCCTCATACAGAGAGAACAGATGAGACTCTGCAGTCACAAATATGAAAGCTGCAAAGACATTTATACAAATGCTCTACTACCCTCCTTCTTCATGTTTTCAGTCAGCCACAGGAGACAGTCACAGAACATGTTACTTATTCCTTTGGGTGGGCACTGGTTCAATCCATGGCTTTTGAACACGTGCCCAGACTCCTCAGCAAATGGACAAAGCTTCACAGAGCACTAAATGATCAGCTGTTCTCCTTCTTTTTTCAAATTGTGGATAATTACGGTCACTTTCAATTTAGAAACCTGGTACTTAAAATGTTTTCCTCTGGATATAGCAAGGTTGGGTTGATATCTATATATTAGAATCAATCCTTTCTTTGTAGTGCTGTAGAGCCAGCGTTGTGGGCATCCACACGACTCTCCTATGCAAGGGCTTGTACAAAGAGAAGTTCATTAATCTGAGGAAGACTCTGGTTGCAAAGAACATTAACAAGTCCGGCTTTGAAAGAAAATGCTGAGAAAAAGTGTCTTTAAGATCAAGTATCAAAGACACAGTTTTACTAGTTTCTTTCCATTAGAGAAATTATATTAACAGATCAGCTTGATGCACAGATTTTATTTTTCAGTGAAAAACTACCAATTACTGTCCAGTAACAAAGAGGCAAAATATGCCGCCTTTTTTTTTTTGCTTGCTTAAAAAGTCTGTACTATGGATCAGAGATAAGTATGAAGAGATGTGTCAGAATGAAAAACAGACACTAAAAAGGTAGGATTCTTTTTGCCAATTTTTAGGCTTCTAAGATGTAGCCAGCTACTTCTGAGCTAATTACTCAGAGAAAACAGACAAGCAAGTCAGAGAAAAATGCACTTTCAGGGAGCAATTCATCTAACCAGATCTAGGTATGTACATTAGGACATAATGAATGACATCCCAGCAGGGCCTATTTCTGTGCAATGAGTAAAGGGAAGTCCAAACAATAGCTCAGACACAGATGGCTCCAAATTCATTAGTAGTTAAATCAGTGGCAATGGAGTTCTGGAGCTGCAGTTATGAGCATACAGTGTTTGATTATTCCAGCGGGGTTCTCTGTCCAGATATTTTACATCAATATTAATATCAAATGCCATATTAAGGAAAATTAGCCATTAGTCAAGTCTAACATTTGTCCAAGCTGGTCCTTCAGACACACTATGCATGTGCCCAAGGCCTTAGAAAGAAAACTATGGAAAAACCTGTCCATAAGGAATGTTTCATAACCATTACCATCAGTGCCCAACATAATCCTTTAGTTTTCCACAGTAAAAAAATGAACTGTTGTATGAACAGAACTCTGATGCAACTACACAGAATCACAGAACTAATGAGGTTGGACAAGACCTCTGAGATCATTGAGTCCAATCTATGACACAACACCACCTTGTCAAACAGAACATGGCACTGAGTGCCACCTCCAGGTGACTACACCACTTCCCTGAGCACCCTATCCCAGTGTCTAATTACCCTTTCTGTGAAGAAATTCCTCCTAATGTGTTGGGAAAGATTAATCAGGGAAACCTTATAAATATGATTGCTTAGCAAAAGATTCTGAAAATATGAAACCTGTAATCAAGATAGAAATAGAAGCTTACTTTGAGCTGTAGGATACCAAGTCTTAGTTACTATATAACCTAAAGACAATAGCCTGGCCAGCTGAAGGAGAATCCCTTTTGATTGAACAATACCTTTCTGCTGGCTAAGGGATCCAAAGGTCAATGTAGCAAAACAGAAAAGTCTAAAGAGTAGTTTTTAGAGTTTAAAATATAACACATGGTAATGTAGTAGTTCTTATAGGCTGTATGTAGATTCTATAGGGTTTTGTGTCTTGTATTGGTTGGTCACTGTAAATTAGAATATTCATCACAAAAGGAGATATAATGTATTGTAACCAGAACCTCGCTCTCTTGTCTTGGCTCTCCTACCTTTCGCCCCTCTTCTCTTCTCTCTTGGCCCCTACGCTCTTGGTTTTCCCTCCTTTTCTCCCTTTGCCCTCTTCACCCTCTTGGTTTTCCCTAGCTCTTCTCTCTTGGCTTTCGCTCTCTGATCCCTGCTCTCTTGGCTCTCCTCTGCTCTTTCTCTCTGGACCTCACTCTCCTTTCCCTGCTCTTACCTCTGTTCTCTTCCCCCTGCACTCTGACCCCTGCCACGTTTCTCTAGCTCTCTCCCCTCTTCTTGCCAGCTTACCCTCTTGCTCTCTCTCTCCCTCTCTCTCTCTGGGACTTCATTTCAGCCGAGGCTGGTGGCTGAAGGGAAGGCCCTTTCTACCCACGACCCTTGCAATAAAACCACCTATTCTAGAATATCTCAGGTTTGCAGAGTACCTTGTCCCTGATATCGGATGCTTCTACACTAATGTCCAACCTAAACCTCCCCTGGCACAGTCTGAGACCATTTCCTCTTGTTGTGTCACTTGTTCCCTGGGAGCTGAGCCTGACCCCCACCTGGCTGCACCCTCCTGTCAGGGAGTTGTAGAGAGTGATGAGGTCCGGCTGAGCCTCCTTTTCTCCAGACTAAACAGTCCCCACTCCTCATAGGATTTACCCTCAAGACCCCTCCCCAGCTCCATTGCCCTTCTCTGGACTCACTCCAACCCCTCAATATCCTTCCTGAACTGAGGGGCCAGAACTGGATATAGAACAAGGAGTGGCCTCACCAGTACAGGGGAAATTCACATATTATGCAATGTATCAGCTCAGTGATATCCTCAAACCCCTCCAGGCAGGCTGGGAAGCCACAACAGCTTCTGAACAAGGTTTTCCACCTACAGACTAAGATGGATTCATTTGTAATATAGAAATTCAGCCTGCATTGGGGGAGGGCAGGCAGGGAGAAACAGCTCAGATAGAACTCTCAGGAATATAATATAATCCTTTTTGAAGTATTTGATCTTAAATTTAAGTGACAGTCCTTCCTCAGAGCACTTTTATTTTTAAACACATCATAAAACCTTATGATTCTATGAAATGGAAGGAGACTATTACAGAATCCCAATATTTAATAGTTTTAATATTAAAACTTAGTACTGTCATTACAGTTTGTATGTTCAAAGCAGTATGCAAACATTAATTATTCTTCACATTAGCCCAAGGATGCGGCTATTATAAAATAGCCTCAATCTGAAAGTTCAGATTCAGATGCAAAGTTCCACAACACTTTATTATGCATTCATTTCACTTTGTAACTAAATCCTATTAAAACCCTTAGCTTAAATCTCTGATGGTTTACTAAATACCCCACATCAAACCAGTGGCAGAATCAGAATTAACTCTTCAGAGATTCTGACAACAGCTCCTGGACAATGTTTCCCATTTAAAGTAACATTTCCATCTTCCCATGAGCTTGCTGGTTTGATACACCATTTAAAAACTAATTCATTTCACTACAAAATGCCCACAGAAGATGTGTTAGGCCTTGCAGAAGAAATCAGGCTTTTCTATATTTACAGTAATATCCTATTTTCAGCAACAGCTGAAAATTCATGAGGTTATGGATTCATAAACATAACTTCCTCTGTCATCACCTAACTGCTTTTGGAAGACAAAATTCCTAATTCCTACATTCCTAACTGCTTTTGGAAGACAAACTAGGATGCAGAGTCAAATATGTCTGTATTCACTGAGGCTCTGGCAGGAGGGTCAGTTTTTATGTGAGTGCCCTTTAAATGCACATCCAGTCTGGAAATGAGTCAGACGCTCCATGTGCCCTGAAGAAGTTCTGATACAGATTTAGATGTGAACTTTAGATCTTTTTTATCTCTGGATCTGAGAGTTAGAGTTGGCTATGCAGGCTCCTGGGAGCTAAAAAAGCACAATGCTTTATTTTCTGTCTTGCTAATGCACCAATTGATTTTTTTATGTGAAAAAATTGATTTAGTTAATATTCTTCAACAAGGATGGATGCCCATCTTCAGCCTACATATTTATTTATCTAGCTAAGAGCAAGGAGAAAAAAACCCACAGTCTGGAATTCAGCAATGACATTGTTTTCCAAGTCAGATCAATTAGAGTTTTGACTGAGCAAGGACATCAAGATGCCTGTATGGCTACTTGTTCAAAACCCCTTAGGTTTCTGAAAGGGAACAAACATTGTATTAAAATAATTAATTGCACAAACTTGGTTTTCAGAATATCAGAAAGGCATCCTAATTGAAAATCAGGTTTTAAAAATTAAGTGGACGTAGAAAAGGAGACACTTCAGATCATGGGTCCTACTTAATCACTGATGTTCAGCTCACTGAAGCTGCAGATTAAAGATGGATCATTTTATTAAGGAACATGACCACAGATCCATCCAAACTGCCAGGACTACAATGCCATTTGGGCTAAACCTGCAGTGAAAACAACTTCAGGCGAGGTTCAACAAAAGTTATTATTTCTTATTAAAACACATTTGTGTCTGCAGCTCTGTCTGCACTACTTTTTAACACTGCACTACTTTAGCTAAGATCCCATCACTGAAGTCTGTTTCCTAAGGGGAGAGAGCTAATGAAATGACACTGTCTGCACTTGCCTAATAACTTCTGAGTCTTTGAGCCGATTTCAACCGCATTTGGCAGAGGAATAGCAATCATACCATCATTAAGATCCTATGCATGTAATGAAAAAATCTGCATAGAAAGAAGAGCCTGTAAGAGCTTCTACCAAGAGAAAGGCTCAATCTTTGTTATCAGAGAAACTCTAAACTCTGTTATTGAGGAGAGGTCAGGAATGGAAAGGCTTGACCACAGACAGTTTCTTTTTGCTTATTTTCCTTCTTTCATCTGAGAATGGTTCAGGTGGGAATATAAGCAATCACTTAGCACAAATCCACGAGCCAGCCTAGCAGTTAAACACTTATTACACCTATTGTCCCAACAAAACCCTGCCTCAAACCATGGCCAAACTGTTATCCACACAAAGGATGGGTGGATAGGGAGAGAGAACACTGAAGGCCATCCATGGATAGTCAGCCAAGCTTCTGTGCCTGAACTTGGAAAATTCATGTGTAAATTCCACTGTTAATGTTACCCAGTTCAAAGGTAGAAACTGTGTCTCAACCTGTCATCTAGGCTACTCTTATGGTTAATAGAGAAAGAGGGGCATCTCCAAGAATGATTCATCCCATCTCGATTTAGATGTCAGGGCTGAAATAACCTCCTGGAACTGTTTATCAGTCTCTTACAAAAGGTAAGGTACCTTTAACCAAGTGCTAGACTGACAGGTTTTTATGGGGCTCTAGTGAGGCAGTATTAACTCAGCCATCCATCCCTAAATGAAGTAGGCAAAATTGCATCCCAGGCTTCACTGGCTCCAATGTTTACTGAATTATTTGTCTCTGCAGCGTTGAAAAATTCTGGGAATCAGAAGATGAAGATCCTAATCCATGACACATCTCTTGATTTCACTAGTTGCTCTCTTTTTATCCTGTATAATGGGATTCGTTTACATCACAAGTATGGAGGGGATAAACTGAATTAAATAGGTGACTTTCAAGAAACAGCATCATTCATCTATGAAGTATTCCATTCCCTTCATTTTTTAAGCAGTAGTTACCTACAGCATGTAAAGACAATGCATATGCTTGAAGACAGCTACTTCCTGAACACTTTTTGGCAGAAAGAGGGGCAGAGAAGGTGGTCTGTTTCTAGGACACCATCCTGTTCCATTTTATGTAGACCAGAGGCTCTTCATGACAGGAACTATATTCTGATGCCCCACAATGCCATCACATTTCCAATTATGCCCTGTAATCAATTTGTGCTGTTAGGAACATGTCTTTGGGTTTGGTTCCTAGGACTTTCTGAGGAGTTAATGCTGCTGTGGGTTAAGAATTTTTCATTTCAAGTGTTTCTTTTTTTCCCTCACAAAATATATTGTTTCTATGTCAAAATATGTCACCATATTCTGTCAGAAGACTATCACAAAGGCTGGAAATTCTGATATTCCCTCCATTTACAACATGCAAGTACTACTAATATCCACTTTTAGCCTGAAAAATATATTATCAGAAAGGTTCTAGTAACTGCACAAAAGTCCTTGTGTCAACCTTGATGCCTTCCCAATGTATAGAGGAAGACACAGTTCAGCACAATTGCAAAGGAGTGGTGGAAGAAACACATCCATAAAGTCACGAATCACATCTCAGGTTGATTCACACCAGCAGAACTCCACTGTAGTGTTACTTGCATTTTACATTAAAATAGATCAGTTGTCTTCAGGATTCAATTCTGAAATACTGTGGCAAAGCATTCCCTGCATTCAGTGGTGTTCCCACCTTTGCTTGTGGCTGTCTCAAGATAATAGACCTGAAAAACATGTGGTTTCCCTCAGGAACAAAAACAATTCCCCTATGTTTGGTTGTTAAACACAACAGAGATCTGGGCAAGAGTTTTCTAGGCAAATACTGTTGGTGCCTCATGTTTCTTCTTCCCAGGACTTAACTCAGCTCTCCAACTTATTCCATCAGAACCCAGGTATGCATAAGCCAGACATCTCACACTTCTCCCATCCTAATTTCATTATTATCTCAAAATGCAATTCACTGTTGACACATTTTTGTCGTAACAACAGCTCCCAGTAACCTGTGGTTATACCTGGCCATGACCCTCCTCCTGACACAACACAGCGAGTAGCACACACCTCTGATTTCCTTGATTTGACTTCCAAAGAAAACTCTTCTGGACAAATTTGTTGTCTCAATAACTTTACTGATGGTCATTGTAATGGAAAGAAAGAGTGTTGAAGGTGAGCTGGAAGATGTCTTGTTCCCTACACTATGTTGGAATAGGGGCCACCTTATGTGTCCTTTCTGCGGACCTTAGCAACTAAACCACAAAGGGAAGCCTTGCTCTTCCAGGGAAAGAATCAACAATAGAGGTTTAGTACCTCTGCAAATATTCAGTTTTATCCTGCTAACACTTCCTCTGCTTAATATAAAAAAAGTCTTATGTGGAAAAAAGGATTTACTGTCTTAGACTGCATTTTCCTGACAGTTTGCAGCCACTTAAGAAAAAATTATTAATACTTTAAGCGAATTTTCAGTCTGGAGGGATAATAGTTGAAGAAAAAAAGGGGAAGGGGATAAGCACAACTCTGCAGCATTATCAGCTTTTTGCCACAATTATTTTGTTTTGTCTAGAAAGGCAACAGCAAGGACTTGAATGTGCCATTTGTTGCCATGACAAACCGACTCCAAGTGAAGAAGTGGGAAGCGGAGAGCGGCGGTGGGCCCTTCCCAGCTCCCGCTACCGCAGCGCACTTGAGTAACGCTTCATCTTCTGAACACGGGCTGCCTTGCTGCTTCATTTTCTTTGTGTATTAGATACTCATATATCTTTAATGTGGAGTAAGAGCAGTCCAATCAATTATTTATCATGCAGCTGACAGCCTGCAATGAAGACACAACAGACAACTCTTCAATAATGCATCACCGTGGGCTATGAATCACTGTTGCGTACAACCACAAGACAATATGAGAGAATCTTGCACTTAGCTCGCCTTCACAGCCAGGAAAATTACCTGCAATTGTCTAGTTCCCTCTGCTGAAAGGCATTATTCTGTCCTAGCGGCTTTAGGGATTTGCATACTTTTAAGAGAAGGAAAAGTAGATTTACCTTCAAGGGAAATATGAGGCTCACTAAGCATTTTCTACATAAGTTGTAAAGAGACCAAAACAATTCCTCTGGTATCCCGTCACCTTAAAAAAGTCATTTTATTTTAGAGGTTGATTATGTTACTGTTACAAAGTTTGGCTGTAAAATATACATGTACTGCAGCATAAGGCAAATTTAATCTGAATAAGCATGGCAGAATCAGGTCAGTGTGGGAATGCTAATGAGGGGACGATGGATATCTAAAGCAGCGTTTTAGACAGAATATATTAATACAGAAATACTTTAGATCTCTTGTTTCTCTATCCTCAAACAGTATGGCCCATAACACAGGGTCTGCAGGGAGAGGGAATGTTCCTCACTGGTCTGGGTCTTTCTGTCCCTGCCCACTGGTAGCAGCCCAAAAGCAGAAAGAACAGTTCAAGCATGACTGTAATACCAAGAGAGTCTGCAAGATTTCCCAAACAAACACAAGAAGCAGAGCTTGTCCAAAGAATTCTGAGCACCTAGTGCACCATGAGAACAGAGCTATAAAATAATCTGGGTTTTTTTTAATCTCGGTTTCATTTCAGTCTTTTCCTATGCCACATGTATTTCCTTCCCTTCTTCCTTTTTGTTTCATGGTTGCCTGTGTTCTGGGGGCACGGATTTGGCATTTTAGCCTGTGGCACATACACAACTGTGCAGATGACCTCCCACTGGGAAGTTACACACTTGTGTAGCAGGTTAAACCACACTGAAATAGGTGTGGGTGTGACAGCCACTCTCTCTCAGGGTACAGCGCCAGAAGGGCCCAAGATGGAACTCCAGAGTTCCCAACACAGATCTGGGTGAAGGGAGCATGGAAAAACATCAGAAAATCATCTTCAGAGGTTTCTTGTGAAAGCTCTGAGCATGGCTCTGAGATCACGAGAGGGGACTTGGGGTAAAAGCACAAGGTTTTTAATTCCTCCTCTACTCCAGGGAAGAAACTGTCAGAAGAAGCACCTTCCCAGCCCAACATGACAATCTTACCAGCAGTCAGGGGTGCTTTAATGATAAGCTGATCTTGGATTGGGCTTTTTTTTGTTGTTGTTTTCAGCTGTCTAACCTTGTAGCATGTTTCCTTCTGAATAAAATTTGTGCTAAAATCTGAATTGAAGTGCAACATTTCTGATTCCCTTGGCTTAAGCTAGCAACAGCCTAGTGACAAATCCACCCATCTCTAGTAGGGCACTGAATTAAGGGGCTATGGAAAGAATCATAGAAGAGTCAGGGTTGCAAGGAACGTTAAAGATCATCTCATTCCAGCTCCCTGCCATGGGCAGGGACACCTTCCAACTAGATCTGGCTGCTAAGGGCGCCATCCACCCTGGTCTTAAACACTCCCACAGATGGGGAATCCCCAGGTCCTCTGGGCATGTCCAAAGACAATAAGTTTGAGCATGAAAATGTGTATTATTTATATGTTACCAATTAACACCAAGATGTTAAAATGGTATGTTGGCTTTTAGGGCATTTGGAACTGAAAAATAACAGTTCTCCCCACATCTCTGGTGAATGAATGCTCTTTCTTTCCCATAGCTCCTTGTTTACTGGGTTCTTTATCACATCCAACTTTTTTAATGCTCAGCATGGCCACAGCTCCTTCACAGGTAAGTGTTTTACTGAGACTCGTCTTGACAAACACAGCAGTCATCTAACATCGTGCAAAGGACTTAGCAGCTTCTCTGTTCTTAAATAAGATGGAGAAAATTAAAAAGATTCTTGGGAAAAGAGACACACAGGACACAACCAGGGAAGTAAATAGTTTATAAAAATGGCTGTTTACTGAGCCAGTATATCAGCCAGCCACAGTCCATATGCCAAGATTACATATGCTCTAAGTAAGTCAGAAACAGACACTGCTGTTCCACCATGATCTCATATGTACATAAAACATACAAAATGTAGAAGTCCAATGCTTTTCATCCAGGCTGTCCAACTTCTTGATCTAGACTGGTCAGACATCCCTGTAATATCTTATTTTAGAGTTATGGTATAACCTCCCCAGCTGGCATTATGCAATAGACCCTCCCTTCACAAGTGTTTGGAGAATTCCTGGGGAGTCATCTCCTCCTGCCTGTGATTCCATGCAGAAAAATGAGACATTACTTCACTGACACCAATTTGAGGCCACTATGGGGCCTCACTCCAGCATAACACACAGAGTTTCCAGGGTGATCAGGTGGAACCACCGAGGTGGTTCAAGGGATGAGTCCCTTGCTGGGATGGAAAAGGCATCTTGATGCTGCACTCTCCCCACTGACATGGACAGACTGTAGACTTCTACATAGGTAAAGACAGTCAAGCTTAATTCCACCTAAAATGACTTGATGACAGTCAAGATTAGTGAAAAAACGCAGCTTAAAACCAAGCTAGTTCTGATTGGTGCACCAAACGCCTTCCAATGGGTTATGTTGGCTGAGGTTCTTTAGACTTGGTGACCACAGATCTACCCAGTCACTTATAGTGACTTATATAGGTTGCAACCCTGCTGCAGGAAGAACAGGAGATAGAGCCCCATTCTAGTCTTTGAGTGAACTCTGAGAAGGGTTCATTAACGTGTTGTGAAACCCTTATTATACTGTCAGACGTTCAGCCTACCATGACCATCAGATAAACCCAGCACTTTGCTGAGCAGAGTCATTTGCTGCAGGACTCCAGTGGAGAAATGTCTTATTTTACTTTTCTAGGCCATCATTTTAAAAGTTATATCAGATATACTCATCAAAGGCAAAAATCTTTCCGTGGGTGTATAGTTTGCTCTTCCCACCTACTAGGAATGCACCTGCTTTCACAAAAAAACCAAAGAGTATTTTTGCTCTGTTTACATTAGTTTCAATGTAAATAGTGTTTTATGTGTTTCAAGGCAGACACTGTTAGCGTTAACTGTTAAATATCTGTTAAGTATCATTCTGCCTGTAAACTTTGAGTTTGTTCTGAAATAATATTACTGTGAGATTTCTTTTTTGCCACATTTGTTTCTTGTTTTTGCTCATCATTCCTGATGTTGCAGATTCTCTTTGGTGTGAACTAGCACAGTTCCCCTGATATTAATGAAAGTACAAAAATATATGTAACAGTTTGAGACCTGGATCTCAGTAATTTAAATCTACATTGAATCAGGCACTCGGGACTATTCACCAGAGCAGAATCCTGCAAGAATATGGAATAGTGTACATTTGTGGTCAGAGCAAAAAGCTGTATGTCAAAAAGAATAGGTTGTGTCACCAGACAGTTGTGTAAGTATAACTCACCTTCATTTTATTCCCTGTGAAACAAGTATTGTAGTTTCACCAAGGTCAGCCAGTCAATAGCATATCTAGCAATAATATTATTAACTAATATACTTTGCCTTGGATATCCTGAATGGCTTCATTCAGTAAGCCTTTAAAGTATCTTCTGAGCCACAGAGGAAAGGAGCTATTAACAGCACAGTTTGTTCTTATAAATAGTCTTTTCCATCCCTAAGTTTTGATCTCAGTGATCTTATAAACGAACTATGGAAAAAGTAGCAGCTGTTATCTTGACAGATGAGTCTCGGGCATTGCTCTGCTGGACATTACAGTCGTCTCTCTGAAGAACAATAGGAATTTCCAAGTGCATGTATCTATTTTCATCTCCTTAATAAGCCATTCGTGTCTCAGGCAATGAAGAACACAAAATAAACATTTTAGGGGACACTTCTCAGAGAAAGGGGTAAGAAGAGGGATATCACCCATTAGGGACCTTCCCTAATGCATTTTACTGAAGTGAGAGACAGCAAAAGAATCAGAAGTTTCTTAGAGAGACAACAGCGACAAGCTTCCAAAAGATGAGATACAGAAAGCCTGTGCACCAAGTGAGGTGCAGCCAATAGTCAGGTAGCAGGACATAGTAAGCACACATATGAACCCCAGTTTTAAAAACTTTCTAAGATTTAGCATCATCATTCATTTTGGATGTAGAGCTTTGTATCTGGCTTTAAGGACGGACAGAAGGCTGAGAAAGTTCATCTTTTTTCAAGGGTGGCTGGGAGAGACGGTATTGCCACCCACCTTTCCTATTATAAACACTTGTCAAGGCACTATGAGTTCAACTCCATTTTAACCCTGAATTTAAACTCGTGTTCTTCACCATTTCTGATGGTATTCTCATCATCAGACAACCAAACACTCAATGGGATCACCCTCTATGCTCCCTCCTTGAACCTCTATGGTAGCTGGAAATGGAAAACAATGGAGTGAGGAGAAAACAAGTAGTAATTAGGGAGGTCAGTGGCATGGGCAGAGATCTGGATCCCAGTCCACAGACTCATGGAATCACAGAATGGTTTGTGTTGGAAGGGGCCTTAGGTAGATCATAACGTCCCAATCCCTCTGCTATGGGCGCCTCTCACTAGCCCAGGCTGCTCCAAGCCTCATCCAACCTGGCCTGGAACACTTCCAGGGATGGGGACACCCCAACCTTTCTGGGCAACCAATCCTTGCTCCCAAGACTTGTTGGATCAGCAGTGCCTGATGTGTAGGGTTTGTCCCTGCATTGCCCTCACTGCCTTTAGTGGGAGTTTGAGGATGCACTGCACAGACCACAACCTTTTCCCAAAAGCAAAAGTGTTTGCACACTCAGGACTGCAGCAAAAAAAAGACATTGTAAATTAAGCCAGTTTAGATACTACAAATAGAAATAGCAGCCAGTCCATAGACACAAACAACAGAGATAAACATTGCCAAAAATACCTTGCATTGCCAAAAATACATTGCCAAAAACAGCACAAGAGAGTGGAGAGCAACATGAGTTGAGTGTGGAAGAAACAGCAAAGCACTACATAAACAAATGTATTATTACACCAACAACAAAAAGCCTGAAGACTTCAGACTCTACAGTGAAATGTGAAATATTATAATCTATAAAAGCACAGACTGAGATGGTGCATACATTACATAACTCACAGGGACTGCTGTGGACCAAACTGTGCTCTATCCCAAGTCACACTATCTTTTATATTCCCAGCATGTGTAACTGAAAAAGTAGCATTTACATTAGCAACTTACTATGTGAAGTCAGTAAAAATCTGTTCCTAGCAATCAAATGGCAAAAACATTCAAACCACAATATCAAAGGTTGTTTTTCTGTGGAAAAAATAATCAATGTCTTGTTCAATTTCAAAACTTCAGATAAAATACAGTCCAGGGTTGAATGGAATGAAACATTTTGCTTTAGACAACAATAAAAACAAAAGGCTGATGTTCATCTGAAATGTTACATTCTAGGAAGACTCCATTGCCTGGTTTTCTGATTACTAGTATTTAAATCTATTTAAAATTCAGCTTGGATGAGGTCTAAGGGGTTCTTGAGCACCACCACCTTTCCAGTTACATAATGGCAAATATTGTTTGGCTACATCCAAGGTAAAAAACACCAGAGTTATTAAGGAGCAAACATAAAAGGAAAACAAAAAAGTTTAAATTCATCAGAAGCTTGCTGAAGGGGAGACATATCAGATAAACTCCAAGCATCCATACAGCCAAACCAGACAAAAGAAAGGCAGAACTGAGCTAAAATTTGGATCAAAGAAGCTGAGACATGTGAGAGGGATACAGTTATCTGGTCTAAAATAATCATTCACCCAGACACTTGAGTATTCTACACTGCTTTTAAAAATAATTGAACAGATCTTCCCTGACCAGGTAACATAGCTCACTCTGTAATCCATAAGATCTAATATTATGGAACATGTAAACATTCAATTCATTTAAGTTGCTGCTTCCATTTTCCCATTTTGCAAAGAAGGACGAAAAAAAAAAGAAAAGGCAGCTTGTGGCAGTTAATTTCTCTCCGTTTTGGGAACCATTTTAATGCTTACACACGGATCCTGCTGATTTACTGGCTGCCTGCACAGGGAGTTTCAGTGTTCCTGCTCACAAGGGCAGCAATCACCCAGGATACTGGGTCATTGGAAATCATTCATCAGACTTGTAAGTATTCTGGCTGTTTGTGTCATAAAACACTTGTCAAGAAAAAAGGAAATAAAATGGAAAATTACAGCTGTTATAATATTTACTGTATCAAAAGTCTAAGACAGCCATAACAATTCTGGTAATTCAATTCTTGATCTATACATATTTCTGTAATTTTTATGTGCTTTGCCCTTCTCAGTCACATCATCTGCCTTGCCTGTGCACTGTGTGCCCTAATGTTTGCCTTCTAGCAGGAGGATTAAATACTCCCTTCTGTCCTTATGGATCCACACTTTTTTACTTGCTGTTCACGGCCTTCTTGGAGAGGTGATCACACATTTCAAAGCCCAGTAGGGTTGCTATTCAGCAGCCAACTCTCCAAGAAAAAAAACCAACCTGCATATAAATTTTTGTACAGCTTCCAAATGACCCAGTGAGCCCTTCTGTGATCTGCCCTCAGTACTAAGGTGCCTTCCTCAACACAAACTGCCTTTCCTGCAAAAATTTGAGCATCCAACTTGAGACTATGATATCAGACACCTAGACAGCAAATCTCCAATTAATATTGTGCTACACAGTTTCACAAATACATCTTCCATCAGTGTTTCCCGAGGGTTTAAAAGAAAGTAGCATGCTTAAAAAAAAAAAAAAAAAAAAAAAAAAATGGTGATTTATAAACCACATGCATTTGGATTGCAACACTGCATTAAGCAGATAAGTAATTTTTGGAGCAAATACAACAGTCTGCCTCTGTTCAGGTGTAATATTTTTCTACCTCTCTTACATCAAATTTAATTTTAATACAGGCACAGTGCACCCTGCAAGCAGCCAGAACTCCGGCAGTGTTTACTTGCATCTCTTTTCCCAAACTCCTTTGTAGGACCATGAAACCTAAATATTGGTGCATTGCAGATTGTCATTTTTAGCTGCTGCAATACCCTGTGTCTTGTTTTGGTCCCTACTGCCAGATGACATCATCTTTTAGCAACTTTTTCAGGGGAACAGCCAATGCTGCTTTTTCCAGGATACTGTTGACTAGAAATCCAACAATAGCATATTTTCTTTTTTTTTTTTTTTTTTTTTTAAGTCTTCCTGCTGCAAGGAAGACTGGAAGGATGCGAAGGAAGAGGAAATTACAGAATCATATCAGCAAGGAAGATCACAGGGGGCCTGTGATCTTGTGTAGTGATGCATTTACTGTTGTAGTGCAGCCTGAAGGTGGATCATATCTACACCCAACAAACAAAAGAGAAGTATCAATTCTTCAGAGCTGGTGCATGTGCAGATACATAAAATTCTATTTTCTCACATCAGCTTGAGCTTTGTGTCATGTTCTCTGCCTAGTAATCTAATAACGGCTGGAGGTGAAGCCCTAGCAGTGAAAAAAAAAACCCCAAACAACCAAACAACAAAACACAGAAAGGTCGTTTGCCACGCTGCAAAGACGATTTCTGCTGCAAATGTCTCACAGGCTGAGAGCATGACATCTGGCTGTCATGTAACAAAGAGTTATAAAACGAAATACATTTGTCTTGGCCTCCACATCAAGTTTGAATTTTAGGGACGCACTGTGCTTGTTCAAATCAAACACCAGACTTCCTCTGGGTGAGCTCCAAGATCTATGTTGACTCTTGGTACTGTTTAAAAAAAGGGGAGGAAGATTTAAACGACAGAATTTTGGTGGTTTGTTTTTGTTTTGTTCTGTTTTGTTTTTAATAGTCTAATGCTTTTTTAAAAAGAGTACAGAGATTCACGCATGACATGAACTGACAGTGAGCATTTCTAGTTATGGCACAATTATGTTTTTACTCTAAGGCAGACAGACTCCAACCCAGTGACTGGGAGAACATGTTATCTGATCCCTAACTGGTTTAACAGCCCAGAGAACCTTTTTAGGCTGGTGCCCAGATATGATCTTTATTTCTGTCTTTGTGGTGATAGCACTACTGACTGAGTGCCTTGGGCCATGTCTCCATTTGGTTGTTACATCTCAATCATTTCGGCTCAGAAGAGAACACAAATCAGTGTCACCTGTATTTTTACGGTTACAGGAACATGTAACCCTTGTTCTGATCTTGTTCAGAGCAGCTTCACATCCTGTTGGCTCTGCTAAAGTGTTACAGAATGCAAAGCAGGGGCTCTGCCTTTTTATCTGCTTCAGAAGCCTTTGTGGAGATTAGGAAGTGTTGCTCTGCTCTCTTCCACTTTGCAATCGGGACACAGAAGTTCTATGCCACCTTGCTATCTGGACACAAAAGGTCAGGTTTCAAGCTGGGGTAAATCAATTGAACCTCAAAAAGGTCAACAGAGCAACGTGAGCTCATATTGGCTGAGGAGAAATTCTCACTGAGCCATTCCAGAGATATGAGACTTGGGATACAGGGTTTTCCCACCATACAGTCTGCTATAGATATTTTCTACTCTCCAACACAGTTTCCCTAGCTCCCTAGATAGTCTATTCAATTACTTGCTTTTTTTTTTCCCCCCTCACTCGCTGTATTTAAAGACAATTAGCCTTCCTGGAAGCCAAAAAATAAACACATTTTAAACCTTGCACCACAAGGATTTTCTAATATGGAATTATTTTGCTAGACCCAGGACTAATAAGCCTTGGTGGGATTACAAAAGATACAGTGAGAAGATCTGCCCACAACTTATTCTTAACAGTAAGGAACATTTTCGTCATTTGTCCTTGTACCAAGAGTCTACTGAGAGGGTAGGAAAGAGAAATGATAGAGCTTCTCTCAGTGCCCTTGCACATACACTTTGAAAGGATCAGAATACAAGAGAGATCTTTGTAGTTTAATTTGTGTGAAGGAAAAAAAGATGTGTATGAGACACAAAAATAGTTAGGTTTCAACACTTTTTACTGCAACTGCAGAAAATGACATAAAAATTAGTGTGTTGGCTGAGCATGGAATAAAATGAACATGTTTCATTGCCTTAAGATGACTGTATTTTATTTTGTTTTATCACAAACTCAGAGAAAATTGAGCCAGGTTTATTTTGGCTGGGTTTGCTGCATTGGTTTGACTGCTAAATATAGGTAAATCAAACCAGAGCTCCCTGCTCAAGTTTGACCCTATTAATAGAAATATGCATGACCCCGAGACACTCCTACATTAGTTAGTCTGAGTCAGGGCAGACTCCCTGACTCATCCAAATTGCATTTCTCATTTTGGGTAACAGTGGCACCATGGATGTTACAGGAGGGGCAGTAAGCAATACTTGTATTAACACCTTCATTTTTGGAAATTTGGTGTGCCTGCTACAGGCAGCTTGAGGAAGGAAGGCAAGAAGTAAATCAATCAAACTCTGGCTTGTAGAGAGAGAGAGAGAGAGCCATCCTCCCCCCTGTGGATGGGGAAAGTGTCAAGGAACAAATTAGATAGTGGGTACAAGAGGAACAAAACTCCTCTATCCTGATATTTACTTGCAACAGAACATGCCATTAAATGTGTATGCCTTGAGGGAATGCCAACCTGCACCCAGGAAAACCTGGCCAATCTCGAGGAGAGTCATCATTTACTACTGGAAAAAAAAAAAGAAGGAGCAGAGGTAGTGAGAGGCTAAGATGATCAGGTTTAACTTCCACTGGCCCGAATCCAAATATGCAAGCAAAGGCTTAAGAGAACTTTCTACTGATGTCTCTGTGCCAACAATAGATGCGGACAGGACAAATATTTACAGACCAGAAGTGGAGGGAGACTAAATGGGGGGGAGCCAGACTCTGCCTGAAGTGCTCATTATAGCACTTGGTCCGTGGTGGCTCCAGCAGGAGGTGAGTACAGGCCACAGACGGGACAGGACGGGCTGACTCAACCCCACGAGATGTCTGTGCCCACGTCCTGTGCCATGCCCAGCCCCCTCTCCCTGGGGTATTAACAGCAGTGCAGTCATACTATACATTCTACAGAATAACCACCTCGCTCTGGAGTGAGCCCAGGCAAGGCTCCCCGTGAGCTAAAACATGTCCAAAACAAACAGAATGGTCCTGGAGACCCAGTGGAGGTGCTGAATCTTCTACTCCATGCCCTGAATGCTTTCTTTATGCATCTTTCTGAGGCCACCTCACTCTGTAAGTGTCTCTCCTCAACACCCAAACGTGTTGGAACATTACAGGAAAATGAGTTCTAAAATGGATCATTTGGCTGAGAGACGCCTCTCACTTTATTTGCCTTTGAAAACATAAAATAAATCTCATGGTACATGTATGTATCTAACTGTGCCCCTTCCTCCTGTTTGTTGTTCATCTTCCTCAGCTGTCTGAGAATGAGAGCTTCTCTTAATCCATTTGCTGCACAGTTAAGCACAGTGGAGCTCTTGAATGATAATACAATACAAACATAATCAAATGCTCCTTTCTCTGTTCCAGGAAACAACGACAATGCTATTAAAAAACCCAATTCTATAGTAGTGGGGAGGACATTTGAGAGCAAAACTTTGTCCAAAAGCACCTGCATTCCAAAGAACCATTAAAATGGTTGTTTCATGTGATAACTGGCTAGCTCATTCCTTATTTTTCCAGAGCTAAACATGCCACTCACCCTGGAGAGCAATTTATCTCTGTGAATAAATTCCATCTGTACATCTCCCCAAATTTCCTTTCCTGAATATTTCTGTCTGAAGCCCAAAAACTGCCACTGGCTGATCACTGCAGGACAGATCTTTAGCAACCAGAACTGTGAAATAAATAACCACATCCTGAAGCATCTAATTACAGGGCTATAACTGCATTATTTTCAACCATTTCAAAAGCAATTACTCCTCTTCTTCCAACACACCCATGTTTACTGGAATAACTGGAAGCACTTTCATAGATGCATGGAAAAATACAGAAATTGTCTGAAAAAGCAGTTATGTAACACAGGAGTAAACACAGCTCTCCAGCTGGATGTTAAATAGTGAACTATCTTCTGCTTCTCAGTCACTTTGAGCTTTAATGACTAAATGTCCTCATGTCCAAGGCATGCCCAGGTGTTCAAACAAATAATTTTCTATTTATCTTTTCTCCTAAGAAAATAAAATCAATAATGTAACTCCACAAATGCCACAAACTGCAGCAACATGCAGTTTTCAAGAAGTAGATGAACATTCTTCCCGTTTAGGCCTAAGGAGACCCATAAAGCAAACACAACCCTGTGTCCTAACAGATAAAGCACTGTTTACCTGCTCTGACTCTCACATTGCATTGCAGAGTACCAGGAGGGTGTTCCTTGCAACTACTCTACCATGCCCATCAAATTCCTTCCTTTTTCTCTCGCTGGCCTGTACATGCCAGAAATTAAGACAGGCATGTCCTGACCATCTGCAGGAGCTAAATCACACACGGGACATTCTTGTCATCAGGTTCTCAGTCTGCCCAAAGTAAGATTAAATAGAAGACGTGATAAACTGCCCCACGAGGCCAGTAGCAAGCCCTGGGATTGGGTCCAGAGCCATGCTGAGACTTGCAAGTCGAGTGAATGCTCCGATGCACAGCCTGGATGCTGCTCCACGAGCACTTTGTGTGGTGCCATCTCAACACTGCATGTGCGTTTGGTATTGCTACTGCCAAGACACATGTAATCATTCTCAGTCTAATCCTAAAACCTTTCATTCTTTTCCTTCTGTTTTGAGCTCTGCTTCTGCTCTCCAGTCAGAAATCTCTAAGCAGGCGCTGACCTGTCTGATCCCAGCTGGGGTCTGAGCCAACATGGATTAGCACCAGTGGAGAGCTACAAAATCGTGGCTGGGGCATGTCAAGGTCATGGATGTTTCCTCAGCTGAAATTGCTCTCTCTCTTTCTCTCCTTCACAGCCATGTATCTTCGACCTAACTTTGCAGCTTAGAGAGCTGTCTATGCTCTGAGACTTTGGATATTTCCACATTGCATGCCGGGGTTATCCAAAGGCTGCCCTCGGGATCAGACTCACTCTATATTCAGACAGTGAAATACAAGTGCAACCCCGGGCACAGCCCAAGGGACTCTGTCTAAGCCTGTCTGGCAGTTCAATACTCTGCCAGGCCCGGGCACACGGCAGGGGCAGCCTGTGATCAGGAGCCGTGGCTCACACACCTTCCTGTTCCCAGCCCTTGTCAGCTGTAATGTAGACACAGCCTGGGGTGCTGGAGAACGAGAACGTGCTTGTCTCCAACCCAGGAGAGCCTCTGGAGCCGGAGGCTGAACGTGCCACATCTCCTACACCTGTGAATCACACACATGTATATAACAGAAGGCAGGCAACATCTTTATTAAATAAACTATTAAGTACTTCAAATTGCAAGCCAAATGGGACCAATCTTCATTTAATGTGGCCAGACCTGTCTCCATGATTCATAACATCAAAATGTCTGGCAAAAGCAGAGAAAAACACAGTGCCTGCTGCAGAGCCACTCACACAGGGTAGTAGTAGTAGGCAGTAACCAGATTAAAAATGTCAGATCAACCAGGATAGCGGAATGTAATACCTGGTCTTATACACACTTTTTATTATATAAAAATGTTGGTTGAAAATACAGATTTCTCCTAACACCTCTGCAATGCTCACAATAACACACCTATGTCAGAAACACAACACTAGTGACAAGTGGCGCAGTTTTTATAATCACAGAATCATTTAAGATGGAAAAGTCTTCTAAGATCATCAAGTCTAACTGTTAACACTGCTGAGCATTTTTTTTTTTTACATGTAAACACAGTACAGAGGGCAGATATTTGAAGATAATTAGATGTCTAAAGATGCAGTAGTCATACTGTGGGCATTTCAAAGGCACCTGGACATCAAACTCCTTTGATTTCAACAAAATTATTTTAAAAGCCAGAAGATTGCAAAGTTCATCATGTCCACACAGTAAAAAAAATGTATTTTTATTATCCAGTAAGAAGAATTTGCACTGCAGCATAGCAGGCAGCCATAATTCTGATAATAAAACTCCACATTGTTCTTTTCAGCTTTGGTGTGTAGATACTGGGTAGTGGAATATATCATTTGATGTGCATGTTAATGAGACATTTATCATTATTCATGCTTGTATTTTGATGGAGTTTTCATAAATACTAATTCTGAGTCAGCTTTGACCTGGCAATCCCCATGGAACAGACTGACATCCTACTTGGCTGAACCTGCTCACAAGGCACATCCGTCGTTTTAAACCTGAATGTACTTCTGCCCTTTTCAACCTGCTATCTCATTATCTCACTATTCACTCACAAAAGAAATGATGAATCATGAACACTGGGGTACAGGGAACCAAATACACTCAATAAAATTAACCTCATTATGTCAGTTGTGAGTAGCAGATGAAAATCTCTGAGGGTTACTCCAACGCAAGAAAAGAAGAATTGTGTTCTATTGAAAATAATGAGGAACAGATACTTAGAGAGAAATCAGCAAAATCAGGGCTACAGGTGAATTTGCATTTGAGAGGTTTTCCTGTGAGACATTAACAGATGAGAATTGTGACATCTTTCACAAAGGGTTTTTTTTTTTTTGTGTGTGTGTATTTGGTTTGATCACTAGGTCTGGAAAATACACAAAGTAGGTAGCATTTTATACTTAAACAGAACAAAACGGTTACAAAATCAACTGAAAAGTCTTACACCTAAACTATCCATGGAATGAGGCTGTATTTTACCAATAACAAGAGGCCATCCATGTTACTCCTTGTAATGTCTGTGATGCAGGCCCACATTGGGAAAGGCATCAAGGTGCTCAGTATCACCACGCAGACTACACCACTGCCACCTGCAGTGCTCAGGGATGTGCAGGCATTCCCAGGATCCTGCTGTACCCACACAGCCCCAGCCATCTACCAGTCCTCTCCAGGTAGTCAGACCACTACAGATCACCCAGTGACCCCAGAATTTGTGCCCAAACCACCTCCAGTGTTAGCAGGGCTTAAAAAGGTGAACTGTGATGGTTCTGGCTTCTTTTCTCTGTCAAGGTCGGGATTAATACACAGGAGTCGTAGTTTTGTGTTCAGACTCAGTATTTATTATTTGTTATCTATATTACAGTCTCACAAGCCATGAGCTCTAACTAACAGGCTAGAAAATGAAGGTAAAAGAGAGTACCTATCTTTTATCTATCTACAAGGTCTTTTCAAGGACAATCCATCCAATTATGAAATGCCACCTAAATAATTTTTACTTTAAACCCAATAACTAACTTCTTGAAGTCCACAATGCAGACTCTATCAACCAGTTACAGAAAGCCACCCAAACCCATAAAGAAGAAGGAAAAAGAAGGTGAAGAAGAAGGACTTAGACAACACCCAAAGACCTCCATCTTGCCCCATATATTACTATATACTAAAATCCCAAATTGAAGTTTTTCACCATGTGAGATCACACAATACTATTCAAACTCACAACCTCAGTGCTATCACTCACTTTGAAAGCCTGTTCCATGGCCTCAGGTCAAATGTAGTGCCTACTTGAGGGTCAGTGCCCTTTAGAACAGAAAGCCTGAAATTTTCAGCCTCCAGGGTTCCAAAAGTGAACTTCTGTGCGAGGTACACAGCGTATTTCTAGGTGGGATCATTTTATTTTACAATCACTCTGTAGGAAATTTTTTCCATGTTCTTTCTAGTATGGCTATTTTTATTTTTCCCATACACAGATGTCCTTGAGGTATGCTTAAAGCCCAAACTGTGAACACTGTTTGCCAACATTGGGTTTTCCTGTAACATGATACAGTTCTGATGTGTGTGTGACACAGAGAACCTCATAACCACGTGCCCTGTGGGCAGGAACACATGGCAGAGTAAGAGTCAAAAAGTCCTGCTGCAAAACAGGGCAGAGCTGACAGTGAGCCAGGGCTTCAAATGGCCAATGTCCACTCCTGAGAACAGCTGCTGCAGAAACTTGCTTTGCCTGTACTACATTGATAAGGCAGGGTTTTCCAGAAGAGTCAATCAAATAAAGTTTTTAAAGAAGAACAAAGTAGTGTGATGTCAATTAAATGAGATGTGGTGATTGCAAGGGGATTTATGCAAACAGTGTTTGTTACCCTGAGCAGCATGATGGCTTGTCAATCTTCCTGAGCTGCAGATGTTTCTGTGTGTTGCAGACTCCCTTGGAAAGCTCCCTTCTTGTACGTGTTTCTGTCTTCTGCTGGGCATGTCTAGTACTTACTGTTTTTTATAGAAAGAGCCAGCCTGGTCCAGAGCCTGTCTGGTCCCAGCTCCAATCCCAGGTTTCTGCCCAGTAATCCCCACATCAAAGACATACCTTGAAGTTAAACATCCATCTGTTTCAATGCAGCTATTTTGATTTTCATACACAATAAGCAGTATCTAATAAAAATTGTATCAACCAAAGTGGTCTAAAAACATAATTAAGTCCTCTGGCTAAGCATAAAAAATGACTTTGAAACATGACTTTACATTCTGTAATTAACCAAGCATTTTTTTTTAATATCCCTTTAATACATTTCAATTAGTTTTCTGAGAAGTTACCAGTTCTAAGGATGTCTAGTGCAAGCTGGTGATCAGAATGCAAGTGAATGTAAATGGTTCCAGAGCTGCACCAGCTCATTTATCACAGTAGGGAGTATTTTGTGCAAAATGCTGACTGTCCTCTGGTGTCAGCGAATTCCACCCATGGGAGGGCACCTTTTTGGTGGTGCCAAGCATTAAGCCAAGAGGCAATAGGCAGAATCTGACACACAGGAAGTTCCACCTGCACATGAGATAGAACTTCTTTCCTCTGCTGTGACTGAATACTGGAACAGACTGTCCACAGAGCCTGTGGAGTCTCCCTCACTGGAGATATTCCAGAAATGTCTGAATGCAATCCTGTGCCATGTGCTCTGGGATGACCCTGAGCAGGGAAGTTGAACCCGATGACCCACTGTAGACCCTTCCAGCCTGACCCATTCTGTGATTTACCTGACCATGACCCAGAAGCTGGAAAAGCAGCTAACATTTTGATTGACACCATTTTGTAGTTGTCATTGATATTTATACAGGGAAAGGTCTCAATGATCCAGACACACAAAAAATGAAATGCAAAAGAAGAAAAGTAACTGGCATGATCAAACCTAGGGAAGCAAATGAGTTCAAGTTCAAACATTGTTCTGGAGGGAGTTGAACAAATTACCAGCCCAGCCCTAAGAACCATGAATCTAGGAAGGATGTGAAGCCTCTGGGACTAATCTACACAAGGAAAAGACCATTGAACAAGAATGCAACCAAAGCTTCCAAAGTACATGACAAAACTGTTAATTAATGCATTTATATGCCAGAAGTGATCCTTGCAATTTCTTCTTCTGACTTCCTACTTTACTGGAGGCTGCAGGACTTTCCCTAAATAATTCCTGTTTGAATTAGAGCCGATTTAAAGATTTCTCAAGGAGATGAAGTGATTGCAATTATTGGTTGGTGTTCATTTATAAATCAGTATTGCCAGTTCACGTGTATTCCTTATTTTAAGGTGAAGTTGCCAAATTTCACTTTCCAGCCATGGTATCTTTATGTCTCTTGGTTAACTAACAGATCAATTCAATTGTCCTATCATTTTTTTATCCCCCGTGTAAGTAACAAACCATCCCTTAACCCCTGCTGAATAAATAAGGCATTTTATATCCAGAAAGGTCTCCTAGGACTTGTACTATCCTCGTGTCTCTTTCATGCATTGTAGACTACAGAACTGTTTTTGAATTATCTGTGTGAGACCTCTGGCCCTCCTCTCTTCTCAGTGCTCCTGTTTATTATTATTTATTTACTCCTGGATTGCAGTCCACCTTTTTGGCCAAAGAACAGCTCAGAGCATCTGTTCAGTTGATAACCAACCACCACTCCCCAAGCCAGTTTCAAAGTCACTGCTTCACATGACAAAGTGCTCCTATCTGTAGGCACAGGAGTCACTCTTTGTTCTTGCACCTTCGAGTTTTTTGTAAAGAGTTTTATAGCAACTGAAACATATCATATACTTGTGACAATATTACACAGTGATCCCTCTTACTGTGTATCAATGACCTATGGGATGAGAACATTTATTTAGGATTTATCTGTTAATTTTTGTCACCTTGATATCTTCTTCCACTGATAAAAACATCACAGTGGGGCTGACACCAGTTCATTGGAAAATCCTCTATTCAATAAGCCAATTTTAGATCCACTGGAATGGATTTATTGTATCTTTTTAAGTTTCTTATTCAGGGTGCCATGAATTCCCTGCAGACCGTGATGGAAAACCTCATGGTTTTCTGTAAACATTATCCAGCCATCTACATACCTACTTCTTGAGAGCCAGCTTGACAAGATTTTCTACCAATGACCCTAAAATTGCCTGCCAGTGTTTAAAAGGCATTTGGATGATGCCTTTAGTAACACTCCCTAATTTTTGGTCAGCTCTGAAGTGATCAGGCAGTTGGGCCAGATGATAGTTGTAAATCCCTTTCAACTAAAACAGTCAATTCTATTTCTGTGACATCCTAAATCAGAATTTTGTCACTATTACTCGCCCAAAACACAGATGAGAAAGACCAGTTGAACAAGGTACAGCACAACACAACATTTCAGAACTGTAATACTGACACAAAACAAGAGTCAGAATTTATTTTAAAATGTTTTGAACACTAAAAACCCACACTCACTTTGACCTGGACTTTTTAACTTTATACGGTCTTTATATTTACAGTCTTTATACTATGGTGCACATACACCTGTATTACAGATGTCTTCCTAGAATACATCTAAAAACAGGAAAACAAATTGTAAAAATCCACCCTAATCCATCTTAAATGTGTAAGTGTTGAGCCCATATTTAAGCTAATACCGTAATCTGTTGTATAAGATATGTATCACAGTTTAAAAATATATGATATGCTGATTTTTTTTTCTAAGTTGTTTCCCCAGGTCTCTGGCAAACAGCAGGTAGAAAAGCATCCATGGGTTGTGGCTTCTCTCCATAAAAAAAGTCCCAAGTATCTTCCTCATATGAGAGGCTTGTCTCATCAAACCTATCCTCACTCAGCTTGGCCAAAAGAAGCATTTTTAAATTAGCAAATACTGCTTCACAAGGAGCAGTAAAAGGAAGGTTCAGCAAAACAATTTTTTGACTTTTAAATCCAAGAGCCATGGATCCTTTGCAGGGCTAAAAAATAGTCCCATCATCTTGTGCAGCACTTCCACTACTTCAGTGTAAGGTGGTTTCTTTAAATACTTCACCCGGGTAGTGCCTGTGACATTCAAGTTGATACCTTCATCAGGATCTAATGTAGTGCTGATGAATCCTGCTCAGTGACAGGTTTATACAGGTCATGCTTAGAAGTTACCTTGGCTAGTGACAGTGATTTATTTCCAGATAAGAAGCTAATTATAAGGTTTGAAATTTGCAATTGCTCAGCAGGAGGGCAACAGTACTTCCTTTAAACAAAGTTATGCACACTGCATTAGTAAATATATTTATAACAATAATTATTTCTCCATGTATAGACCCTAGTCTGCCTATGCACCACAAGCTCCTGGAATGACTGTCCACCCACCACTAAATAACTGTGCACCAAAAATGTTGTTTAGTACCAAATTTCAAGAAGGAAAATTTTGTCTTCTTTTCTTGGCAGGGTGGGGGGGAAGTCAAGCAAATTTATTCTATTTATTCTCTTGTATAAACAAGTAACAGAACCACTAGAGAGTCCTCATCACGGCAGTGTTATACATATGAAGCACACTAATACGACAAATTTGACATTATTGCAATGGAGAGATTGAGTTTACTATTGGCAGGGTCTCCACACTACTGGGAAGCTGGACAGAGCAGAAATATGAGAAAGAGGCAGAAATAAATACTCCCTCTTGTTTCCACAGGCAAGTTTTCTTTTCTCTTCTCTACAACCACCTGAGTGCTTTGGCTCCCTACACCACTGCAAAACCCCAGGCCTGCAGCAGTGCCAGATCACAAGCGTGGCTGTTGCTCTTTCCATCACCCTGCACTTCCATCCTGTTGTTCTGATCTCCATCACAACCACTTCCTCCCTCCTTCTCCAACTTGTTTTTCTTTCAAATCAGATTTTCAGCCCAGTTCACAGCACAGACACTGCAACACTTCTACACAGAGAACAGAGTGATGCAGAGGCAGCAGGAAATGGCTGGGAATGTCCCTGCATCCCCTGTTTCAGCCCTACCTACTCACACTGCAGCACCTTCAGCGTCTGTGACAAGCAGTTATGCTGCAGCATAAGAAACATTTTCAAATCAGGGCTGCACTCCCGTGTTCTTTTGGATGTGTTAAAAATCTCCACTGCTTCATCCTCTGAGGAAGCAATCTGAAAACAAGTCTCAGCTTAATGTACAGCTAGAATGTGTTTAAGAAGCTGCAAAACAAGTAACACTGAAAACTCAAAAACTTGTATGTTACTAAACGAACATACTAGAAATTTTTTCTATTACAATTTGTTGAAGTATTGAAAAACAAATAGAAGAAGAAGGGTGGGTGGTCCTATGCATAGTAAGAGACCAACAGGAAGGTGCAGTGGAAGGACACATTGGGATCATTAATTTATTCACAGTGTGCCAGACAGTGTCCAGCTCCTCTAGGATGGCAGGTTCCTCGATGTCAAACCCAGAGAACACTTTGCATTTGTCTGACTTTTATCAGCTGACACTCTCTTGGCCTGTATTGTACACCAGTTTCTCAAGGGAAAAAAAAGAGCTAAGATAAGTATTGCCCTAGTGCCCCCCCACTTTTTGAACACAGCCACTTGTCCACAAGACATACAGAGGTGTCCAAAACCTCAAGTGAATGTGGCAGGCACTGAAGACTGGGAGCTATTCTTATCTCACTGCCCTCTATAAACACAATGGCCAACCCTGTCTGTTACAGCCTCATACAGCTGTCAGCATTTAAATGCTTTGTAGCCTCCAAATGGGCCAGTCCTACAGTGACAGACTGAATAATAGAAAGATTACAGGTTGTGTAACTCCATTACAGTATGGAGGTGCTTTGCAATCAGTCAATGTTTCTTTTCACACTCCTGCAGGGAAAAATCCCAGCCCAAGATTTTACTGCTCTTTTGCTGTGAGGTAAATAATTTCTCAGCTCTCCATCACCTCTGGCCCCTGTGTTTATAGCCCCATGCTCTCTCAAGTCCAGCCAACTTTGTTTCCTATTTTTTCCCAAATGCTTTAGAAACTTTTGAATCTGAAGAGGAGCTTTGAATGTGCTGTGATAGCAAGTCTTAGGAAAGCACTTCAGAAATGGTTCTGCAGTTTTAGGAAATCAATGTACTGCAAGCTTTAGTTACTTTATTGAAATACAGTGAATCATTACAGTCAAGTCCCCTATTCTTTACAGCAGGGAAGGACCGAGCCGTTGTTCTGTTTACAATGCTTACATAACCAATCAAATCAAGATTGGTTAGAGAAAGACAGAAAACCTAATAAAAACTAAAGTACGTCATGAATTTCCACCATTTATCTTAATTTAAATAGTTTGTTCTCAAAATGTAAATACTTTTTCGAGATCTGGAAAAAAACAAAAACAACTCTTCTACAGATTTGGTATAGCCTGTACATAATATATAAAGGTGGGCAATGTAATAGGTAAGTAGATAGGTAAATATAATAGATAAGGAATTTAAAATCCCATGAATTTTTAGCTTCAACTTTTCTAGAGGCTCGCTTTGTGCCCTGGACACAGGATTTCCCTTCTCAATGTCCCTGTCTTTTAAAGGGGAGTAAATAAAAAACACCCTTTTCCTTTTCCAAAGCAATTTATGAATGAAGTGAGTAGCTCTTCGATCAGATTCAGCTTTCTAAGTTGTCCACAGGGGACTAATGATGGCAGTTCTTCATGACTGTATCAATTCCAAATTTGCATTTGACTCATACACATTTACAACTCCCACACCCTCAGCCAGAGATTGCAAAAAATATTGAAAATGAGATGAGCTTTATAACTAGTTTCACAAAGAACAAGTCTTAATGGCACAGGTAAGGATCATTTTGTAATGAGGCATTTCCACCCTGTTCCAATGACTTTTCCACATCTCTTCTTATAGTTACAGGTCCTGGAAGTCCTCAGTGTTAAGACATAAAAGGTCAGGACTCTTGAGTTCTAGGCAGGAAAAGGTAGGACATGATAAAACAGGCACAGTCAGATGATAGCCCTCAGCTGTGCTGTGCAGGAGCACTGCCCACTGACCTAAGCAAACATCTGAACCCGTCCCTGCTATTTCTTTGACTGAAGATGAACTGCAAATGATGGCAGGAGAAATTCAAAGGACAGAATAAACTGCAAGCTATAAATGGGGCTGTCTATGTTCTCCAAAAACTCCCCCAACAGAGTGGGACAGACATAGCCATAGTTTTCCAGAGTTGCTGCCAGCTGGCCACTGTGAGACACAAGGGTGTGGGGAGCTAGTCATCCCGGCAGAGCGACAGAGGAGCAGCTCCCGCTCTCATCAGTGGAGAGACACTGTCAGAGAGTGACCTCAAGTGCAAGCCAAGGTCAGGTGCTGGAGCATGACACTGCAGGAAAGTGTTCATCCCTGTGAATGGCCAAAGGAGCCCTACAGAGAAGGATCTGGAGGCACCTCTGGATGAACAGCTAGATATGATCAGTTAATGTGTGCTTTCAGCTCAGAAACCAACCACACCCTGAGCTGCATCAGAAGTGTGGCCAGCAGGTCAGGGGAGGTGATCTTCTCCCTACTCTGCTATCTTGAGGTCCTCACCTGGATGCAGGACTGCATCCAGTTCTTTGGTCCCCTACACAGGAAAGACATTGGGCCTGTTAGAGTGGATCCAGAGGAGGCATGAAAATGAACAAGGGCTGGAGCACCTCTCCTATGCAGACAGGCTGAGAGAGTTGGGGCTGTTCAGCCAGGGGAAGAGAAAGCTCCAGGGAGACCTTACTGTGTAAGTTCCAATACTTAAAGTGTCAATACTTTAAAAAGATAGAGAGACTTTTTACCAAGGCCTGTAGTGACAAGATGAAGGGCAACGATTTTTACTGAATGAGGGCAGGTTTAGATTAGATGTAAGGAAGAAATTCTTCCCTGTGAGGGTGTGAGGCACTGGCATGAGTTGCTCAGAGAAGCTGTGGATGCCCCACAAACTTGAAGTGTTCAAGGACAGGCTGGATGGGACTTGGAGCAACTTGGTCTAGTGAAAGGTGTCCCTGTCCATGGCAGGGTGTTGGAAGTAGAGATCTTTAAGGTCCCTTATCCCTGTGATCCTATGATATAGATATAGAGTTGGCAGCAGCCTATGAATTTCAGACTCAGATCCTCAATTTTCAAAACAAAATCTGTGGGAAAGGCTTTTTCACCAAAATTACAGCTTTTACAAATAAAATAATTTATTTCAGTTCTTCAGGCTGAAAATTGTACGTTCCAGTCTGAAAATGGCAACGCTTGATGTCTCAGGAACTTCTCCACTGTACGACACCTTCTATCTTCTTTTATGTACTCTAGATATGGTTACATTGCACCTCCAAAAGTTGGAGGTCCTCCTGTCTTCTTGAAAATCCCTACTTGTAGCAAAACCAGAAATTTATCCACAGAAGAGAACAAAAATGTAAGTTCCCATAACTGCAATCCCTATATAGTATTTTAGTGTAATTTCCAAACAACTACGTTTGGTTTCTGTTTGGTTGGTTGTTTTTTTTTTCTAACACAGTGTAAAAAATTTCAACACAACTGCTACTTTCAAAGTTGCAACAGCAGCAACTTCATCAGGTTAGCAAGTAGCAAAATATATTTGCACTTTGGTCATTAAAAACTAGCTAAAGCCAATGCATCTGAGAATGTCTTTTTTCGTAGCAATCATGGACTGGAAAATGAAGGTGTTAGATCTTTTCCATTGTCCAGCAGGAAACTACCTTCAAAAAACAAGTCTTCCATTTCTAACTGAGAACAAAGTAAGAGAAGACAATCTTGCTAAATCAAGGTTGTCACATCATTAAATGTGCAAAGGGAAGTGAGTGAGCAGGAAGAGACAACAAGAACCAAATAACTATGCAGAATTCAATGGAAAAGATCTGGAAGGAGTAACCACACTTGGGATATCATAAGAAGAGACAGAGGGAGATCTACAAATCAATTGTACCTAACAACCACTGCTGTGACACTGAGTTTTAGAAGTCCCAGCGTGCTGGATGGGAGAGAAAGGACTACATTGCCTCAGTACATGGATCTGCTGCCTTGGCTACAAAGATCCTCTGGCCCTGCCTGATGACACCACAGCTAGAAATTCTAAGATCTCTCACACTGAGTGATGTGCAAGGGAGTACAAACTTCTGCAGCCAGCAGTCTTGTGGAGGAAAAAAAAATTAAGAAAGATTTACAATGCCCTTGAAGTAAGTAAAGCTAAATAATACGTCTCGATTGAGACATGTTGCTTCCAATATAAAGCCCCCCCACCCCCTGGCCCTGGTTCAGCAAGACTCAGCAGAACTCCTGCCAACACCAGGCTGCTGCTTCCCGCGGCAGAGCAGAGCGCGTGTCCTCCAAGGCCGCCTGCTCAGCTGCTCCCCAGTGCCAAAAACGGGCACCGTGTGAGCTCCTTGGCAGTGCCCTCCCCAGGGATCTCCCACACACATCCCTGCAGCAGCTGAACCAACATACTGAGTGCTGGAGATCACAAGCCTGCAGAGAGAGATCTGCACAGCATCTGCTCAGGTCAGACACCTGAGATGTGGTGTATGATACATATCCCTGCCGTGGGGCCACTGCGGAGGGGTGACACCACGTGTTGTCAAATCAAGAAAATATTCCCCCTTCCACTCTCCCTGCCTAGCTGAGCTGCCTGACATAGGAATTGTATTAAGCTCTTTATCTAATCAATAGAAAGAGAGGCATATCCACAATCCAACTGTTTAGGTAACCCAAGGTAACTAAGCTCTCAATTTAAGACTTCTTAATTAGGTAAATACGGTGATGTCTGCTCTATTTTGTCAATAAAGGGAGACAAGCCTATCACTGGTGCCAGCTGATAAGAGCTTCTCTTTGGCTGATGTAGGATAATTTGTACTTTTTACACTAACAAATAATATTCATTGCACTTTTTTTTTTCAACAATTCTTTGATTTTTTGGCTGCATAAATTACTAGAAAATGAGTCCTTGTAAAGACCTGGAATTCTAATGATCAAGAATTGATGCAAATCTTTCAGGTCTAAGTCCTCAAATAAAGATATGAGCTGTAAGCAGGGCACACTGGGATCACTGAAAATAAGTGCAAAGAGGATCCAGCAAAAATACCTTTGTGTTTGAAACAGCAACCTAATTTTCTAAAAGATGGCACTTTTTTGGATCAGCTCTGAGGTTTTAAAAACTTGATGAACAGAGACTATTAGTTCTCTGGAACTTTAGATAATCTGCTTTGTGAGCTTTTTTTTTTTTAATATCTTGAAATCCACTTCCACAAGGCTTTTGTGAGGTAGGAGTAGGAGGTTTAATATTTGCTAACAATTTAATTTCTGTGCACAATAGGAAGGGAGCATGATGCTACAATCCCACCATGAAAGGAAATCCTATAAAGGTTAGGATTGTGTTCCAAAATCGAAGCTAGCAGTCACCAAATCACTCAGCATGTCTCATGCTGACAGAGAAGTCTCTGCCAGGGGAGAAAGTGACCGTGTATGCTGTCTTGAAGAAATCTATTTATAATCCTCTTTACTCTGCAAGAATGAAACTCATCCTGTCTTCTTCTCAAATGAATGTAAGACAGTGTTCATGGGCAATCCTGAAGCCTTCCCTTCCTCTGGTATAAATGCTCAAAGCACAGCAGCAGAGGTCCAAATAACACCTCAGTGCCACGGGGAGGACCCTTAAGGGAAGAAACCTCCAATTCTTAGTCAACCCAAGGCTTCACAGCTGAGGTTGCCAATAAAAACATTGTTGAAATACTTCAGGGTCCTTTTCTGGACTTACCCACATATAACATCTAACACCACAAGTCACTTCAGTGAAACCAATGGGCATCATACACAGCAACAGAGCAAAGGAGGAGCAACTGGGAAACTTGAGGCTACAGTTCATTACACTGATCCTTTGCCATCAGGCAACAATCCAGTGTGTTCAATTTAAACTCACTCACTGCTGCTGAAGCTGCTACTTTTTCTCTTACAAATCTCAGAACCTTTTTATTCATCAAATCAATTTTCACACCAATAGCTTCTTACAGTGAGTCTCACTGTACTTGAAAACATTAATTGCATGACAATTTTGAGAGGCACAGCCCCTTTTTCTATCAATTTTACAAAATGAAAGACCAAGTAATATACATCAGTCACTAAACAGGCAGCAAAATGTGCAGGAGAAATCTCTTCTGTTCAGACATTGCTTCTGGACTCTGATCACTGTCATCACTATTAGGCCAAAGTCACTGCTAAAATACTTCCAGGGATAACTAATCTATATTAAATAAGCAAAGATGAGAATTTTTATCCCTTTATTGACAGAGTTTAAGACTTGCAAATAGTTTCTAAGGGGCAGTGAAAAGACCACATTCCTCAGGGAGGACTAAAATTACTTTTTACAGTTATGATCCACCAAAGAGAAAAGATATTTCTAAGTGCTTAGCTGCCACCAAGGTCTCTGCAGAAGCAAAAGGTTTCATACTTTTAAACCAGGGCATTAAATAAAAAAATACAAAAAATTGGCAGTCCCCAAAAGATGGACAGATGTCACACTCCTCTGGTATTTTGTATCTTGGGAATGTACTTGATTAAAGAATTAAATTCCTTCTAGGTAAACAAGATTTAGTTGGCTTTAAATCAAGGTTCAATTACAATGTCTCTAACAATACAATTCTTATTAATAATGATAGTTCTAATTGCAGTATTCACTATCCTCTTCCAAGCCCAGCTAGACAGCCTCCTGGAGACAAAGAATTTTGATTAAATGCCTTATGTTGTTCAATTTTCCTGTCAGCTACACAGGCAGAGCTCCCACTTGAAGTGGTACAGATGTTTCTGAAAGTGGGACCAGAGAAATACCATCCTCCTGTACTCATCTGGCACAAAGTGCTTGCACAAGGCTGATGTTCATCCAGTCATGCTCATAGAGACACAGATGACACTCTGTAAAGTTATTCTGCATTTATGTTAGTCTTTTTGAGAATTATGTCAGTATAGACAAATCTCTGGGTATTACTATGTACACTTAAGGCTGGGTTGATTTTGATCCAAGAAAAATAGGCAGATCTTTTTGGCAAGGATTGTTTCAAGGGAATTGCATTACATTTCTATTGTGTTAAATGGAAAATAGTGTTTTTAATCATGATAAATCAAGCACATTCTATGAATTACTCTTCATCTCTATCTATGCAGTATGCTTTTGTTATATAAAGAGCTTTCAACTTCACAGACATAACCATAATTCTCAACACAACACCACTGCCAAAGCTAAAGAAACAATATAAAGTAATTCTGGCAATATATGGGAAAAGAAGATGATACAAATTTGTCCTCAGACCACTAGGAAAAGAACAATTAATAATTTGTTTAGCTTTAAACAAAAGCCTGCTTCTTAAAATGGAATGAATTTCTACAGTTCAACTGAAATAAATGGAGCAGTATTCATTTATTTCAATGTGGATTTTCACTTTAAGCATTAAAAAAAAAATAAAAATCAACTTCTCAGTATTGAAATATTGAAGTAGAGAGGGCAGTGCTGGGCTCTTCTCCCTGGGATCCAGGACGTGTGGGAAAGGTTCCAAGCTGCTCCAGGGGAGGTTTAGACTGGACATTAGGCAGCATTTCTTCACTGATTGGGGGGCCCAACACTGGAGAGGTAGTTGATCCCCCAAATCTGTCAATGTATAAGAGGCATTTGGACAATGACCTTCACAACATATTTTAACTTTTGGTCAGCCCTGATGTCATTAGGCAGTTGGAAGAGATGATAATTTTCCAACTGAAATACTCTATTCTATTGGAAATCTATTTAGTGTAATTTTGGGGTCATTGTCCTAGCCTAAAATGTCTAAGAAAAATCTTCTGAGAGAAGTCCAGTTTAATAAATAATTAATTATTTATTGTGTCTTTATAGTCTCACTCAAGTCAGTTCCAGCACATTAGAAACACTGGTTTATCATCACTTCCTTAAAAAGGGTAATTGTGTTATAATCAGAGTTTTACAGGTGGCCAAGGAGGAAGAGGTTAAGAATCCAGCTCTACCACAAGTTACATGGGACAACACAAGAGAATGTCAACTCTGAATAACTTGGGAAAAAAAGCTGCCCTCTCATTATCTTAAGCAGATTTAGATTAGCACACACAAAGTTGATGTGAAGGCACACCATCATCCAGCAAGAGGGCCAGGAATGAGATTCAGTTTCTTGGAGTGCAGATTTTACCTCACAGTCCTCAGACAGAGCATATCCCTCCTCAGTGAAGGTTTTGTTGAGGGGTATTTCTAACTGAAAGTCACTTTTTGTATCATCTTCATAAATCTTTGAAAATTCTACACTGCTAATTCCCATTGCCAGAGTCAACAAATTTAAATCATAGGAAACAAAACTGCAGAAAATGCCTTAATTCCTTTGATGCACTCCAGGATTAATGAGTTTGCTTGTACTACTGTCAGTAGTCCAATGTAACCCGAAGACCCAATCAAGATTAGGTCACCATTACAACAGGCATGAAGAAGGAGGCAGTTCATATCTCAAATTGCCTGCAATCTCTCTACAGGAGGCAGACAAAGTACAACTATCATTTTGCAGATGGAAAACAGAAGGAGTAAGCAGATTGCCAAAGGCTTTGAGAAACTTGCTGAAGGAAATCTGTGACAAAAAACATGACATAAAACAGTGCTGCTGCAAATGCATTTCAGTGCCAGTGCTCTGCCTTATCTATTAATCCCATTACAGTAATATTTTGCCAGGTAACTTTTGAGACTCAACATGGATGCTGGATGCTAAGAAGAAATTATTGTATTTGTTAACAAAGATAAGCATATAGGAATCTGACCACATTTTTCCATCGTATACTAAGATTGGGACCTGGTTTCATGTTCTATCACAGTCTAATATCTAATATCTATCTAATCTTCTGCAATTATATGGACATCTATTTGTGTACTTAAATCAGGCTGTGCAAAGCTGAAAACTTAGCAGGTGATTTACAGGACCAAAGTTAGGCACTAAGGCATCTTATGAAAGGGCAATTAGGTACTTGTGAAGGGTAATCCAAACATCCTGCTCTAATTGTAAAGCAGCAGAGAATTACTCCTAAGGGGGAAAAGAAATAATTAAAAACAATCTCCTTAAACGAAGAAGTCCTTTCTAAATTGCTCCCTAGTGAGATTGCACCTCAACTCCTGCTGCCACTGGAACTCAGGTCTGTTCCTTAAGGCACCACAATGCTTTTGGGAATCAGAGCACACTGTACACTGAGATTATGCATCGAGTTGATCAAGGAGAGACAGAGGAAAAGCTGCCACATGTAACAGCCTAATAGCTGGAATGCTGACAGCAGAAGTGTAAAACTCAATCACAGTTCTCCTTCATTTTGAGGAGATTCCAGTTCTCACTTCCCACTCCTCCAGAACATGTAGGGTTGTCAGACTAGAAACTACCCTGCTGAATCTCTACCTTGGTGATGAATCATAAAATCCTGGAGGACGAGTGGGCAGAACTCTAAAGCTCTGCCAAACATCTGGGGTTCCAGCCTTAGGTCCTCTCTGGACGTTTCCTGCATCACAGACCACCAGAACAAGCCATACAGACAGCTTACTCCTAAAAACTGGAGATTGCCACAGGTCTTTTACTCCTGTAGTGACAGCAGTCCCTTCCTGTCCACACTCTCTGCCATCACTCCCCACCACATGGTAAATGCATCCCTATGAGAGCAAAGGTAAGAGGGGAAATAAGAGACTATAGAGCCCACAGCCCACTCCTCACTGGAATGTCCCTAAAGATTCATAACTTACTCTGGCTGAAGAGAACCCATTTTAGCCTCTCCTTTCCTTCAAGACAGGAATAATTAGAGGGCAGGAATCTTTTTTCTATGCATGCACAAAAAACTAGCCCTTCAGTACCAACCATGCTTGTGCTAAGGAGCTGTATCACCTCAGTGTGTGTTGGTATGAGAGCAGAAGCCACTGCAAGAAGTTACATGGCCTGCCCAGCTGGCACCACACATGGGAAAATCATAGGATTAAAAAATATATTGAATTAATCCCCAAAGATAGGGATTGCACTACAACTCCTTCCATATCCCTGAATGAGTGCCTGCACCAAATACTCACCCTCTTGCCTGCTCCTTTCCTTGTCCATGGCTCTTGCCCTCTTCACTGCTCAGTGTCCCAAGCTAAACTGGAGGGAGTGGGAAATTTCAGCTTTCTTCTCCCCAGGAATGTAGTGGCTGCAGATCAGGATGTGGCAGGCAGAGTTATGACTCTCTTCTATTACAAAAGCCATCTGGGGATAGGTTTGCCATGTCTGAAACCACTGTTCAGTTATTACACACCAAGTGGGCTCCCACATGCTGCATTTTTGGCTCTCTGCTCTGCTTGACCCTGGATTCAGAGCTGTGCTCCAAGCACTCCAGTAAGGTCAGGCTTTTCTGGGGATGCAAACAATCTCTGGATCTTGATGGAGTCCAGTCAGTGCATGGTCCCCTCACCTCTCATAACACAACACCTCCTCACAGGTATCTGTACCCAGCTCCAGAGTGTCACTTAGGCTAAATATGGAGATAACTTGAGAGTTATACATGCTGTACAATATTAAGCAGCTCTAAAAAGCAGCATTTCTGGATCATTTCCTTGCACTTAGGGGTCTTGGTTTTTCCTAACTCCCATTTTAGGTGCCAAGGCAGAGGTTCTGGATTTCTCTGCAAGCTTCCCTATAACTTAGCTACTCAATTTCTAAAGCAGGACTCAGAGCAGTGTTGTGAGGATAAGTATTAAGTACATTGAGGCCTAACGAGATCACATAAATAAGACAGAGATCATGCCAAGATAAATACCAGGCACATCCAGAATCTCATCAGTACAAAAAAACCCTGTACTGGATCCAGATAAAACTGCTTTAAACTAAAACTCAACACTTACATGTCATCTTATCCACATGCTTTATAGATCACTGGAATGAAACACTTTATCCACTAACCATGGGCTCAATTTAAAAACATCACCAGCAAAGACTGCTGGCACCAGCAGTGGAGCTGAGGTGATGAGCTTCCCCTGATATCTGTTCTAATCTGGGAGTCAAGAGAGGTTGCACAGCACCAGCAGCAAGATCTATGGAGAAAGCACAGTTTATGCTAGAGATTGATTTAATGAGTTTATTTTATAAAGCCTTTTATGTCAAAGCCAACTTACAACAGCCTTATCTAATATCAATAGGAGTATTCAGCATCTTGTTATCTTTTCACATTTACCATTCACACTCTCTGAAGTTATCCAGAAAAAATGTGCTTTGTGGGAGCCACCAGGCTCAATTTTTTTTTTTTTTTGCCTATTTCAGTTCTGACATTTAAATTTATCTTGAACCAACTAGAGGTGGGAGGTGACAATTTTATTTCATAAAACCTTCTGAAGTTTGGACAGGAAGAGAAACATTTCTTTCAGCATCTTCACAAAAATAATTTCAAAACATCTCTTTTCATATCTAAGTTACAGAGAAATGTCTGTAAGAGCTGAGACTGGAATGGGACATCCATGTGCTTAACATCTTCTAATTCAAAATAGAAATCCTCATTAGATCAAACTACTTTGAATATATAAATGTATATATGGGAGCTTAAACCCAGACAACCTCCACCCTGAACCAGTGCACTAACTCCCATATAACCTTCTGAATGGTGGTATTATTGAAATTATATAAAAAGTTTATTGAAAATACAAACAGTTTTACTTCATTAGTTGTATTTAGCGGAAAATGTTCCCATCTTGCTCCAGCTGTAAGATGCAAGTACAAAGCTGAAGGAAGGCAACAGTTACTAGAGAGAACTTTCCTATCATCCTGAACACTAGAGGAAAACATTACCTCAACATCTAGGCCCAGATCAGAAGCTTCAATCCCTACATAACCTGCATGTGAGCTTCTTAAGGAAAATATCTCATAAAATGGCAGCTCTTGAAGTGAACTTCCCAGTTGGAGACTCAGACTGCAGAGATTTTTGCATCCTTTTGACAACTTACATAACTACACACAAAGCGTAACACCATAAACTGATTTAAAGAACATTTTCTTCTTCAGCATAAGCAGCTCCATTAACCAGCTCGCCACTTAAGATTAACACAAGTCCATAAAGCAGGTGTTTAAACAGACCTTGTATTGATCTCTTCAATCTGGAACGAATTTTACTGCCAATACATGGACACGTGCTTTTAAGATATATATAATCATTAATTGTCTGTGTCAAGATCAGACGCTGTAAAAATATGAACCCAGCATTTTGACTGTTTCACGCTCAATTTCATTAGCTAATAAAACTGCTTAATGAATCAGGTCTGCAGCTTCTTCTGCAAAGCTCTCGCCACTGAAAGCTACCCATGGCAAATCTGCCAGCAGGCACATCTAGCTACTGTAGCCTGAAAAGCTCAGCTAGAAGTGAAATAGGCAGGAAACCCATCCAAACATTATCCAGGGGATTATGAGTGACAGAACAAAACAAACAAAAAAATACAATAGACATCTGAAATGGGAAACCACTCTTGAATGTGAAGCAGTTGAGATATCAAGAGAACATCCAGAACATGCCTTACCTGTGTAGTGCACCACACACGTCTGACCCTTCTTTGGAAATGTCCTTCCTGTTAAAATTATAAGAGGTTATTCTTTTATTTTCTCTGATTGACCTGGCTATGCAAGTTTATCTTTTAAGAGGAAAATGCTGAACTGAGATCTGACATTAGCCATTTGGTTACTTTAGGATACCTGAGACATCCACATGACAGCTGTAGGTATAAATGGCTCCTCATACAACTTGGAGCACAAGTCTTATGAGGAGCAGCTGAGGGAGCTGGGTGTGTTTTGCCTGGAGAAAAGGAGGCTCAGGGGAGACTTTATTGCTCTCTATAGGTCCCTGACAGGAGGTTGTAGTGAAGCAGGGATCAGTCTCTTCTCCCAGAGAACAAGTGGAGGGTAAAAGTGAGGGGAAATAGCCTCAAGCTGCACTGGGTTAGGTCTAGATTGGATATTAGGAAACATTTCTTTACAGAAAAGGTTGTAAAGCATTGGGTTGTAAACCACTGACTGCCCAGGCAAGTGGTGGAGTCATAATCCTTTCAAGTGTTCAGAAAACACATGCATGTGGCATCTGAAGACATGGTTTAGTGGTGAACATGGTGGTGGCGCCGGGTTGACAGTTGGACTTGATGATCTTAGAAGTCTCTTCCAGCCTTAACAACTCCGTGATTCTATGACTATGTGTTACCAAATCACTAATATGCAAGACAGGAATGGGATAAAAGGGTAAAAGGTCCCACTTGGCTGCTACTTAGCTCTTAGGCCAAGTAATACTTTTCTTAGATAATTCTCCCTGTATATGTGTGCACTAAATATGGATTTACATTCTGTAAGTGCGAAACGAGAGTCAAAACTTCATGGATTATAACTTTTAAAAATTCTCAGAATGTTTTGTACTGCAATTTTTCAAATAAAGTCTCAGTCTGACACTGTGAGAAAATCCATTTGTATTCACATCTCTAATGCCTTTCACTCAAGAAAGACAGCTCTGTGAGGGCATCTTTAATTAGCAGGGATGGGTTTTACAGAAATTTTCACAGACAAAAGCAGTTTAATTTTGTAGCATCAGGCAACAGTAAAGCAGTAGTACACTGAGTTCTTTTCAGAGCCTGGTAGCTCTTCTTAAAATTTTGATACTGAAAGGAAAGAAAGCTTATATTATTTGGTTGACACTGGAAAATGAAATTTACATTTTACCTATTCCAGGTACTACCAAAGATACTAAAAGCAAAGGGATGACCCCCAAGGTCATCTTTTATACACCATTGACACCTCAAGGTGCCAATGGTGTATAAAGATGCTAACCTTGATTTCTAAAGGCTGGCCAGGGGAGTGCCCAGGTTCAGAAGAACTTAAAAGTATCAATTAGGTTAATTATTAAGGAACATCCTTGAGAGAAAGCTAAAAACTCAGACTGAGTTAGGCTGCCCACAGAAGCTGCGGATGCCCCATCCCTGGAAATGTTCAAGGTCAGGCTGGATGGGGCTCGGAGCAACCTGGTCTAGTGGAGGGTGTCCCTGCCCATGGCAGGGAGGTTGCAACAATATGATCTTTAAGGTCCCTTCCAACCAAACCACTCTATGAAACTGAGGCTCATCTCTTAGTTAGCTTTCTGGCTCTTTGGTCAGAATTAACATGATAACAAGTTCTGCATTACAGGCCACTTCACAGGATATAAACCAGCACATAACACATAAGCTACGGCCTTTGGGCTCACATGCCAAAACCACAAGCATAAATGGCAGAGGGCAGGCTAATATGATGCACCAAGATTGACAACACAAAAATTGAGAAAGTGGTGCTTCCAAGCACCACCTGAACAGCCTTATCCATTGACTTTGCTGGCTGGAATATCCCTAGCTGCATGTTGCACAAAATGTAGTAGGTATCTAGTAAGAGCACCATGGTTTGCCAAAGTGGGATTCATCTCTTTTAAATTCACAGCCATCTAAACCACAGGCAACTATCGTATGCCAGTCTCCTGGGCTTCCTCTATTGACAGCAAAGAACTAGCAGTGCTTTGAGAGAAAGCCAGCCTATCTAGAGAAAGGCAAGACAAATTATTCTCTGGAGATGGCCACAGAGAAAACCCACAAGACTACTTTAGATTAGCAAGCTAACCTGAGAAAAGTGATGTGAGATGAATCCTACCCCCAGTAAAACAGGTATTATTAAAATGATCCACTACTACACAGAGATCTGAGAAAAGCAGTTTCAGACCTTATGGACACACAGTCTGCTGTGTGAGGGTACCACCAGCAAAGCCAATGGAGCGACATAATTTCACATCAAAGCCAAATTAAAAGCAGAGGTTCGCAGGACCACTGACTCACTGTGGCTTAAGACAGGGTTTAAAGTCAGCTGATTTTGATTAAGACTTGCAACCAAGAGAACTAATCCATACAGCCTTATTTGGAACCACGTATTACTTACAATAGCAGACTTGATCTATTTAATGGATAGAAACTACTACTATGAGGTAGTTCCACACTCCTTCCTACTCCCAACTCAGCACCATTACTTATGTGGGTATAAGTATTCCTCTTTTACATCTGTGCAACCAAGGGAAGAATTCGATCTCTAGAGCTAAAAGCACAGAGGGAGAAGCCAATTTTAAAGCATACACAAAGAAAGAAAAGATACTGGGCCAAGAAACTTAATCTCTGTTCAACTTGAACGAATTATTTATGCTCGTATATCAGCCAGCAACGAATCTGACCTATTATATAGCTACATATACATGTTAGAAATTACATTCTCTTTAAAAAACCCAAAACACAAAAACCTTACGGAATTATATTATTATGCCAAGGAAGAGCAGAAACACGGTGAATTGGCTCTGGAAAGCCCAGCGTGCGCCAAGGAGAGGTGACTGCCACCGTGCTGCCCATCAGCCCTCGCCAGCATCCCACGCCGGACCGGAGGCGGCGGTGCCCTGGCGGAGGATGCTGCACGAAGGGCCGGTGCCGCGGCGAGGCCGGGCTCGCCACCGGGGAAAGTTTGGGCTCCCTGCCGGGCTGACCCCGCGCTCGGGCCGTGCAGCTGTCAGCGGATGGCACAGAAACCCCGGCCCCTCGCCGCCCCTGCCGCCGCCACCCCGGGCGGCCGCGCTCCGCCTCTCCCGCACCGGGGATCGCGCCCGCGGAGCTGCGGGCACGGCCGTGCCTCCCCTCCCTCCCTCCCTCCCTCCCTCCCTCCCGGCCCCGCGCTCCCGGCCCCGCGCTCCCCGCACCGCGCTCCCCGCTCTGCCGCCGCCGGGGACGCGCCTCCCTCGCTCCCGGAGCCGCCGGGTGCCCCCTCCCCGCGGGGCTGCTCCCCCCGGGCTCGTACCGTCTCCCGGAGAGATGGTCTCGATCTCCACCCCCATGGCGACGCCGGCTGCACTGAGCGCCGCTCCCCGGCGCGGCCGGACCCCCAGCGCGGGCAGTGCCCTGGGCGGCCGCGGGCAGGGGCGGCCCCGCTGCCCGTCAGCGCCCGCAGCCAATGCGGGGCAGGGGCGGGGAGCCCGGGGAGGGGAGGGGAGGGGTCCGCCCGCCCCGCGCCGAGCGCCCGGGGGCCGCGGGGACCAGGGGAGCTTCTGCAGCGGGGGTATCCCCCGCCGGCATCGCCCCCGCCCCGCGGCCGTGCCAGGGATGCTGCTGCCATCCCCCGGGCAGGGCTCGCTTTAGCCGTGGTGCCCGGCGGAGCGCTCCCTCCCCGGGGTCTGGCGGCGTTTGCCCCCCTGTGACCGAGCCCCGTGTGCAGCCCGAGCGCGGAGGGCTCAGGGCGGGAGCGGGGGGTACCGGGGGGTACCCGGGGGGTACCGGGCGGGCGGGGAGACCAAGGCGCTTCAAACCATCCCGACACCAGGACGCGGCTGAGGGCGAGCGGAGGGTCGGCATTTCCCGTTAGGAAGAGCCATGCAGGAAGGCATCCGTGCCTGCACGTTACGTGTGCGCGCTGGAGGGAATGTCCTCCCGGCTCTGATGGGGAACGGCGGCACCAGGGCAGCGGTACCCACCGCCGGTGACCCCACACAGCAGCGGCAGCGGCGGTGGTGGCAGGTCTCTGGCAGGCTGGCAGTGACCTTCAGTTTCACTGCAAAACAATATATATGTTCATATATGTTCTTGTTCATATCTATGTTTTAAATTGGAAAATCTATGTATGTATGGTGTTCCCACGATGTGAGATCACATATTCAACCTTGCTACAACTACCGAGGAGTGCACCTGAAATAGACTATTTCCTCATGCACTGACTGTGTGTTTGAATCTCAGGAGTTTCCACTGCCTTTAAAGGAGTAGTTCTGTTTGCAGTTCTGTGTTTTCTGAGTTAAAAATAAAAATGGAACGGCAACATCATCAGTTTTCCAGCTGGAAGAGTTGTCTGTATCCATCTAATTCCAACCTGCGCTTCTCTGACATTGTTTTTTCAGGATTTTTATCTTTTAGAAACTGAGTTCTCCTCAGGAAAAAAGATCTTCCACTATATGGGCAGTTGTCAGGATGAGTGAACTGAGGAATTACTGTGCTGGTTCACACCTGTGATAATGTGGCCCTTGCATGCATACTCTGAACTACACTGACCATCTGCACACAGATGGAGATATTTTTTTTCACATTTCTTTGATCAGGCTGTTCTTTCATCTGGATGCTCAATCGTAAATCGTATCTATCTTTCCTTGTGGGTCAGACACTGAAATACCAGGGCTGGCTGGCTGAAGTTCCCCAAAAATGGGCAAGGGAGGAAAATCATGAGCTCACACAAGTCCAGAAGCAGCAATGAGGGCTGAACATGGATTCCTTTCACCTGCCTCCCACTCCAGTGAATTCTGCATCTGTAGGTAGCATGTACAGAATAATCTGGTACTTACTACAGTTTATCAGAAGAGGCCTGTAGCAGTGTAAATTCTGAAAAGGATTCTTTTCCATTGCCAGTCTCAGAGTGTCATTTGATTTCTGATCAGTAGAAAGATACTAAAAATGCATATGAGAAATAGGAAAATGCCAGGTAGGAGGTAGTGACACAGAAGCATTAAGAACACATGAACATTGCTAATTCCAGAGGTGCCTCTGAGTCATTACAGAGCAACAAGGACAGCACAAGAAAAGCTAAGCATATAAGGGGAGTTATAAAGGGAAATTTTAGGTACATGGTGTCCTCCTAGGGCTTTTGACTTCACAAGAAAGGACTGTGTTCATGCAGGGTCCAGGTACGTGTCTGTGTCCTCTCAGATGATCAGAGCATCAGAAGGCATTAATCCAATGAATAAAAGCAAATTATTCTTTGCTGGGTTCACTTTAGCCTTTATAATTACATGTTTTCTTTGATCAGGCCACACATCTCTCCATGATGGGAGAATAGCTGTTCTTGAGTTGTGTCTTGTGACAGGAGATTTGACCTAATCACATAATAGACATAGTTCAGAGGGGATCACAGAATATCTGCTTCAAGTGTCATCACAAGTAACAGGCCTTAAAGGCAAACCTCAGCATCCTCAGGCAGACTGACAATCATAAAAAGCAAAGCCCACCTGTCGCTAGACGGACACAAAAAACCACAGTCACCCGTCAGGTTGTGAGAACGAGAAAGAAGGAAGTTTATTTTTGGGATTAGGGTTTATATAGGTTTTGGAGTTTGATCAGGGATTGGGGGACAAGGTTGACACCTCTCTGACCCCACTGGTCGTACCAGAAGTCCATCAATTTTGTCCTTCCCCCTGGAAGGTATGCGCAATTTACAAAACATCATTCTTTGTTTATATTACAATGCGTGAGAAAGCCCCAGTAGAAAATGTAAACATCAGAATGCTGAAAAATCAGGGTGACACCCACCAACAGCAAAATTCAGAAGCCACAAAATGGGATTAGGAGGGACCAAGCTGTGACCTAAATCTAATATGCTGTATCCACAATCATCCTATCCCATGGCCTCTTGCCCCATGGTAGGACTCTAAATGCTTCTTTTGGGCATGAGCTAATTAGATCCTCAATACTCATTCCCAAGACTATGGAAAGAAAGGTAAGGCCAAATTCCAAGACAAAAAATAAGGCTCTCTAGAGAGTATCTCAAAGTTCTTGGATGAATATTTTAAAAGATCTTTGACACCACAGATATTGAACCAAAAATAATGTTATTTTCCCCCTCACAGTATTCACTGGGGGCATTGAGATCCTTAAATACACGTTAACAAGTCTACAGCACATAAAGATCTTGGAAGAGTAGACCGAAACAAGGAATGTCTTTATCTTTTGGAAAGCCTCTGAAATAAAAAAAAAAATAAAATAATAATAAAAAAAAGTGGTTTAGAACTGGCAGGGAATTGGAGGGGAAACAGAAAGGACAAAGGGACTAAGAAGGAAAGTTCATGACCAAGGAAATGGCTAAAGCGAGATTATCAAAGCAGACCAGATTACTGTATTAAGAATGCTCTTTGAAAGTCATTGCATGTCATCCACCTCCACCACCTTTGGGATCCAGTGTATCTGTATCAAGGGCAAGGTCCAGTAGTGTCTCTCTCCAAAGCTCTGTAGAGCTCACGTTCCTGAGCAGTTGTTTACCACAAGACCTTCCCACACTGCATTTTTCTATCCTGGCACCAGAAAGAGAGAGCTGGAAAAGTGGGGGGTTCTCTCAACACTCCTTCCCAAATGTTTTGATGGAACCACATTATTCCAACATCTAAGATTACTCAGTGGTCACAAAGAGGACAATTTGCCACAGTCATTATGAGAAAAGCCAAACCCTCAAAGTTTAGCATATGAATATCCCATTTTCTTTAGTTAAAACCCCTACAGCCAGCACTGTTTACAAAATATTTATGCATTTCCACTTTTAGGAGGACAGTTTTCAAATTTTTAGGGTGTTTTAACTTAGTTCATAGTTCCTATATTGTGAAATCCCATTCTTCATTGTTTTTAAGATCTACAAAGGATCTACAAATCATGTATAATAGATTCCATATGCACACGAAGAACACCCCTGGAAGGCAAATCATTAAATTGCCCATAAAGAGAAAGCGCAAATTATGGAAATGTAAAAATTCATGGAGGCCACAAAACCCCCCCAACAATACACATTTCCCTCATCAGCATCCATGGATAAAGAATCAGCATTACTTTGAAACCCAACCAGTGCAATATGAACAGTGAAAACAAACTAAAAATGTGTTACCAATACTGACCTTTCCATTCAGTGAACCAACATGTGCAACCAAAGGTCATGCAAAACCAGCGCCACACTGGAAAAAATCCTGACCAAAATAAGCAGCAGCCTGCAGAGCTCAGCAGGTCGTGTCACTGTGAATGTTCCTGTGCATCATGAATCCTCATCTTCCTCTTGGAACTCCTTATCCACATCTGTAGCTGCAGTTTCCTCTTGCAGCTATAGCCATGAGTGCAAAACTGCAGCTGGATTTTTTCAGTAGCACTAAAACTGCTTTGAAAGCCACCACCTCTCTCACCAGGCTTTTCCCAACTCAGATATTCACACATTCTCTCTCGCTATGCTTTTATGTGAGTCATTACAAAGGTCTTAGACCTGATCTTCAAGGCCTTTTGCAGGACCAGGTGAGGTAATCTCAGGTATGCACAGCTTATCCACCACCAGGTACTAGAGCCAAGAAATTGGTAGCTTGTGTTCTGGAATGGAGGTAAAAAATCCACAAGACCAAGACCTTAATAATGGAGCTTGCTTCCAGAAGAGATTTATGCGATTTTGCACTTCAAAACCACATGAGTTTAGGCAGACTCATGGTCTCACAGACTTGTCTCCCCAATTAAAGGACATACTGGAGCAAGCCCAACCATTCCAAGGTTGTTAGTGTTTGGAGAATGTGGAGAGAAGGAGGGAGCTGGGTTTGTTCAGCCCTCAGAAGACAGAGAGAGGAAGGATCTCAGTTACTGTCTACAGCTACCTGGGGGGCATGGAGAGGATGGTGTCACACTCTTCTCAGAGATGCCCAACAAAAGGACTAGAATCAATGGACACAAGTCATTGGTAAGGGAAATTCTGACCCTATAAAGATTAAAAAAATCTTCACTAGATGAGTTATCAAACAAAGCTTTAAGGAGCTGGAACACACTGATGTCAATTCCAAGCAAGCAATTGGACCATATGGCCTCCAAAGATCTCTTCCCCTAAACTGATGTATGAGTCTGTAATATTTTTCATGCAACATGGAGAAGGAAATTAAAAAATTGTAGTGAGGTTAACCACAATTCCAACATTGATTGCATGATCCTAAATCACCTTGGATCTGTTTGCAATGCATGATGCTCCAATGTGGCTGCTATTCTAGCTAGCACCTCAGATGAAATATAAATATGAAATTGCAGCATCCATCCAGACTAATTAACACATGCAGATTGCTGTATTGATATTGCTTCAGTGCCTACTCTTCTGAAGGCAGCTTGCTGAACTGAAGATATGCTCTGAATTGCTCTGTGTCTCAGTATTTAATTTATATAACAGGAATGATCATTCTACCTTGTTTAGATTCCAAATACTTCAGGGGAAGAGATCCTTTTTATTATAAATTAAAGAGGGCAAGTAACACCTTAGGACACAGATCCTAAACTCAGCGTCATGCAGTGCGGTCTCACAAATAAAATTTCCAATAATACCAATATCTTAAGCAGACAGTCAAAGAGGATTAGATTTTTCTCTTCCACCCAATATTTCATAGCAAAAAATGGATTTAAAAATGTAAGTAAATCTATCTTTCAAACTGTGGAAGAGTACTGGAATTACAAATATTGCATCTGTTCAGTAAACTAATTATTCTGGCTCTGTCATTTCCTTTCCATGGAAGTTACAGAAGGACGTCAGTGGCTGTGAGAAACTTTGTATTTACAGGGCAACTCATTTGCTGCTTTCTTCAGTAAAGCTATTTCTCTATAGTTTTGGTATTTATTCTGCTTGGTGGAGAAATGTCACTGGCAAGACAAATTGGAAGCAGTTCAAACAACAGGAGAAAACCAAACAAGCCGCAAATATTAGCTACAAGCTTTTGATTAGTCTTTCGATGATTTTGGAAAATGTAACTGTGGAAATTAAATTAGCTGGCATTCTCAATCCTCCAGATAAATGAATCAAGGGAACTGGCTAATGGACTCAGAAAATTAAGGTTGTATTTGCTTTCCTTCATTCTGCATGTGCAATTATAACACTATTTAATGAGTTTCTAGAACCTCCTGACCAGAAGGATCTGAAGTTAAAACTAAAAGTTCAGAAGCCAGAGAGGCAGATTTTAACATATCAGGGAAGCTACAAGTAGGAGAGAACAGAAAGATTGTAAAAAGTTGGGTTTTTTTTCTGCATGATACTCCAGGGACAGCTTTAATTCCATGTAAGTGTCAACAGATCAGTGACAGCCACTAAAAATCTCAGAGTTTTTACATTCATCTCTAGGAGAAACACAAACACTAATCTCTCTGGTATTCAGCTCCTCATCAGGGTTCACCCAGCATTTGGCCTTTAGCTCTCTTAGAGCAAGACAAGGCTGAATCAGCCATTTCAGGTTGTGCATCGATGGAGTCAAGGTGGCCGAATCCTGAAGAACAGGTATTTAGGCTTAAAATGACCAAGGAGAAACATTTCTAATCCTTCCTACTAGGGAAGCAGGAAAAAGTATTTTCAATTTTATTTTCCATTACATTTGAAGGCTTTAGCTAAGATAAAAAAGAACCATCACAGCCTTTCAGTAAAAAATGTAGACCCCCTCAGGACCTTCAATACAATTTTAGCTAATGTGTCAACTACCCTAAGAGCTGTGGATTAAAAACATCATCCACTATAGCTCAGTTTCAGCCTACACAGACAGTTACAGGTGAACTCCTTAAACATGCAGGTGAATAGCAGCACAATGTTACCATTGTTTCATTTCAGCAGGTTCATGTTAGAACACATTCACCAATATTTTTGTCTATATCAGGGAAGTAGGGAGGTCCTATTAAGTCTAACTAGCAAGAACATTTCTATAGGAAATGTTCAACAAAGTTAAAGGTGTTTTAATACAAGGATTTACAAATACAGCCAGGAATCAGCTTTCTTCAGACACTTCTGAAATTGTCCCAAGAAGAATCAGCAACAGCAAACTATCCAACTATCTTGGGCATCTGAGATGTTATCATCAAACACACCCCATACATCAAGCAAAATAAGAGAGACCTCACAATCTTTCTCAGTCAATATTCTCGACCACAGTTTAACTGCCTGAGTAGATACTAGAACCCATGTGATTCAGAAGTAACCAATTTTTATATACTTTATAAAATTTGCTTTCTAGTGCAGTTTCCAAAAGAGGTATTGCTAGGAGTTTGACTCTGCATTGTCAACCAACCAGTTTGGATACAGGATTATGTCCAGCTCATGCTGTCCTGAGTTCCTTTACAATAATAAATTATTTTCCCAGAGCTGACAGACTTTAGTGACCTTTTCAACTTACCAAGCCGGGACAAATATAAATCTGCTAAAAATATTGCTATCCTTTGTTCTTCTTCAAGTCTCCATGGGTTTCCAATTGAGAGTGATCTAACTGAGTATGCACACGGTGGCAAAGAGCATTTAGCCATGCAAGAGGTTCCTAAGTTATCTGATGTGTCTGGTGGGAATTATAAAAATATCACTTCAAGGGTATAAATCTACATCATCGTGTAAAAGAGAAGGTACTAATAAGAGACATCTTCAAAAACAAATACATTTAATGCCTATGAAGAAAAAGACTGTCATAATTTGGAAGCTGAATGTTGACTTACAGATGGAAAGACCCATTAGATCATTCATTCCCTCTCTTTGCCAAGACAAAAATATATCCTAAAGAACATTTCATGCTCTCTGCCCAGTAAAATCTTTGTAACATAAGTGCTGGAATTTTTATTGAAAACCTGATTGCTTTATAAAGCGTGCACAAGAGACTGGCATGTAGATATGGGAGCATTAAGTCAAAAAACAGTGGTTTGAGACAGAGGGGACATTCAAAAGTGGGAAGGATGTGGGTAGGAATCATGTAGCTGTAGAAAGAGCTATTGGTGGGCTGATCATTGAAAAATGTTCTAGTTAGAACAGACATGTACGTAATGACTACGCAACCATTCCTTGGCATTAATCTGTCCATACCCATTTCCTATCCCAGTACTTCAGCTGCACTCATAAAGCTCATAAAGAGTTATTCATCTATTTTAGGTACTTTAGGATGGAATGAATCATGCCCTAAAAGTATCTATTTCTCACCACTGACTTTTAAGTGAATAAGGAAGCAGGGTCTGACTTAGACAACTGTGGTGTCTATGTGCAGAGATATGTTAGAGAGCTGAGGCTCCATGCTGTTGCCTAATGGGAGCTTGGGTACTACGTTCATGTAGGCAGCTGTACCTGTTTACTTCAATGAAAAAATACTAATTAGTGGGATGAATCCCATACCTACAATTAAATGAGGAATGAGTTTTTTTCTCTGTGACTATGTTTGCATAACCATCCTGCTTTCCTTCCTAATTACCCACTAGTTTTGCTTTAGCGTTGTGAAGGCCCAAAAAACATTAAGCCCTTGATGAGAGTGAGAATTAAGTGACCTTCTGAAAACTTGGTTGTCTTCTCTCCAGTCCAGTGAACTACAAGAGTCTCACTCTAAACCACAAAAGAGAAGGCTTGGGTGATTAACAACTGCTTTGCCAACTCTACCCCCCTAGATGTGCTGGACTACTGTATTAGAATTGCATTTTTGCCTTTCTGTTACATAGGAAAGAGAGTTCCAAGAGCCACAAAAATCAAGAAAGCTGTTGAAAACACTCCTGCAAGAGTGATGGACAGCTCCAGTTGGAACAATATGATGGAGCATCTCTGCTGCCTTCCCTGAGACCCAGAGGGATTTGAGAGAACCCAAGGTCTAGTGTCAGAGAGGTCACTGCAGTCAGTTATACACATATGACATTTGGAGAGCTGCCATCTAGCACCGTGTCCTTGAGGGTAGAAATGAGCTCACAGAATTTATAAGCTTCTACAAGTAGAGGCAAAACTTTTGTCTTGCTGTAGCAGCATCTTGTCCATTATATGTGTCCCCATGCTAGGCTGCCTCTATTTACAGATGACAGATCAAGCCAGCCTGGTACCCTTGGCCCAGGCATTTGCTCCAGAAAGGTAACACCAAGGGTTTGCACATATGAAGAAAACCATCTTCAAAGGAAGTGGTGACTTTCCTGCCTGAAAGTCTCCTTAGCCCACATAGAAAAGATGAGGTGCTTGCCTTTAAAAATAATTTGCATTTGTGTGGACAGTGCCCAAGGAGAAAGGGACTGGGGTGTACTGGTGACAGCAGCTGAACATGAGCCAGCAGTGTGCCCAGGGGGCCAAGAAGGCCAGTGGCCCCTGGCCTGGATCAGGAATAGTGTGGCCAGCAGGAGCAGGGAGGTCATTCTTCTCCTGTACTGGGCACTGGTGAGGCCACACCTCAAGTGCTGTGTCCAGTTCTGGCTCCTCTGTATAGGAAGGATGTTGAGATGCCTGAGCATGTCCAGAGGGGCCAACAAGGCTGGTGAGGGGCTTGGAGCACAAACTCCAAACAAACAAAGTGAGGAACGACTGAGGGAGCTGGAGTTGTTTAGCCTGGAGAAAAGGAGACTCAGAGGTGACCTTATCACTCTCTACAAGTTCCTGAAAGGTGGCTGTGCTCAGGTGGGGGTTGGTCTCTTTCTCCAGGCAGCAACTGACAGAACGAGAGGACACAGTCTCAAGCTGTGCCAAGGGAAATATAGGTTGGATATTAGGAAAAAGTTCTTTATATAAAGAGTGATAAAGTACTGGAATGGTCTGCCCGGGGAGGTGGTGGAGTCACCATCCCTGGATGTGTTTTTAAAAAGACTGGATGTGGCACTTGGTGCCATGGTTAATTGAGGTGTTAGGGGATGGGTTGGACTCGATGATCTTGAAGGTCTCTTCCAACCTAATCATTCTGTGATTCTGTGCTTTTTTCAATTAACCAAACTTCTTAGCAATTTCTTAAGTATATTTATGTAAAAATTACAATATTTCCTTAGGTGTTACCCCCTTTACATGACATATGTACAAAAATGTGTAGTTGGTGAGTAAAATCCTATTCTGAGAGCAGGAAGAGCACACACACATATCACTGTCAGAAGAGCACTGATTTACAAGGCGTAGATCAGTGGACCTGCTCTGACAGATTACGTATTTTGTTTCTTTATTAATTGTGAATAATTTTTACATTCTATTTCAGTTAGTGTATGACAGATAACTACTTTTTTAAATCAGATCTCAAGGCAAAGAAATGTCAATGTGGAAGAATAAAGACATTTAGTATGCATCTATTACGTAAATAAATACTCAAGCTTCTCAAAAGTGTTGAAGTAAATGACACATCTACTTAAATTGGTGAATTCATGGTGAGTAGCTTTAAATAAAAATACTTTTGAAGTAAAAATACCACAAAGTATTAGATATTTCATAAAGTTGAGTTAAATTAGTATTAGAAAAATTATTACTCTTACATTTTTATTACATATTGGGCTGGCTCTCTCTTCCTCTGAAGTCACCAGGAATATTAACATCTATTTAATTAACTTGAAGCAAGATTTAGCCTGGAAGAGTTATTTTACGATGAGTAAAGGAGAAAATGAAGTCTGAAATTTAGCTTTTCCAGCAAGGCACTGAACTTAGACCCACAGAGACATTTAGATACCATCTGCCACTAGACAAGAAATAGACAGGTAAATATATTTAAGAACTTGGAACTTATTAGCTCTGATCCATTTGGACACAAAAAGTATTCACTTTTTCCCTGAATATCAAGTAGAGCAATGTGGAAAAACATCAATATAAATCTGTATTACAAAAAAAGGCAGCCCACCCTCTGCAATGATGAAGGCTGGATTAATTTTCCAACACTCATTATGAACCATGGGAACTCATGTCTACCAACTCTCAGCTATGTGCAACTCAATGTTCAGTTTTGGACCTCACATATGACTCCTAAAAACCATCTCCTCCAAAGGACCAAGGGCTGGCTGGCTGGAATTACTCTGCAGGAGAGAGCCAGCCAAAGTGCCACCAGCTGAAACACCTTGTTTAAGCCATTCTGATGACATTCTGATCTCAGTTACACCAGAGTTAATCAGAGGCACAGAGATGCTAATAGATCAGAATCTAGCTCATAGTAGGTGTAAAGACTGTGGTTGCTCACTGAAGTGTCTCAGATTTCTGTGGTATTGCCAGGGCAGTTTTCAATTATCAGCCTTTATTTTGACTGTGTGCGATAGAGATCTGTGCATGCCAAGGTGATGAAGCAATATTATTTATTTTTTTCTTTCAGGAAAATATACTAACTGAAAGAATGGAACTTGTTTTTTCCCTAATTTTCAATCCTGTTTTTTAAAAATGGGGCTGTGCCAAACAAAAGTTCAATGTCTCTTTTATTCACTTTGTGCCTTCTTTGATCCCCAATACAACTTGTTCAAATTCATAATCATGGTAAAACTTATGTTTTATTCCCTGTTGTATATTTTACAAGTCCTCCATTATTTACAGTTTTTTTAAAGATACAGTCTGAAAGATAACCTTATCTGAAATGAATTTTGTCATATATGGTGTTTATGGGGGCACTACAGGATTCTGTTCTCACTGAAGTTCCTTGCCCATATTATTGCCTTCCATCAGAACCATGAGAAGAAATTCTCCTTGAGATTCTCAAATGCTGTCCCCAATGGAGTCTGAGGTTCCAACTGAATTGCTGCAGTGTGTCTAAACCCTGCAGATTTCAAGGAACACTGAGCCTTAGAGAGTTTTGAAAAGGCCACAGCAAATTCACGCGTACTTGACTCCCCAGGTCACTACCATGCCAGTGGAACTTTGTGGATGTTGCCATCTTGTATCTGTGTATCTCAGATAATTAATTAGAAATAAGTATGACTTCAGATGAAGTATGACTTCATATGTGTATAATAAGTATGACTTCAGATGAAGTCCTTTTTCATAAAGCCTTCAGAGATAGATGAAAATTTCACTGTAGCTCTTCTGCAAATATTTTTCAAGACTTCAGTGTTTGTGAGATGACCTGAATTCCAAAACTGAGGGAGATTCTGGCAAACTTACTGGCAAACCTCACATATTCAGCCTTGTATTACCCTCTGATAATGTCACAGATACTGCTGAAGAGCAAATGCTTTACGAGATGATGAAATTAAAAAAAAAAAAAACCACCCAACAGCAAATAAAGTTAAGTCCTCCATATGAGTAGTCAGTCCATGCTCTCAAGATGTCAGCATAGCTGGCAGAATACACATTATCCCTAGCAAAACATATGAGCATTTCAGTCACACTGAGACAGAAGTTTCTGCATCCAAGCCACATTTTAGGTTGGTAGAATCCAGCTGCAACACAGTTTTGTTAGGATATTTAAAGCACGATGGTGCAGAATATAGATGAGATGCTGTGCCAAAGAATAGCTTTATCAGTTTCAGCAAAATACACCCAGAAGACAACAAAGCAGTGAAACACCATTATTTTAAAGTAAAACAAATATATATTATACAGACTTTGACAATTTATGGAGCTGCTGGGATTGTATTTTATTGCAATCTATTCATTATAACTACTATGGGTAAGAAACTTTCACTAATATAAAAAACAATGATCCTGCTAGAACTTGGAGGAAACTGTCATAACTCCTAGTGAAATAGATATGGCAGAGTGGCATCCATGCCACAAAAGGTAAGGTAAAATCATTTAAAAACATGGTTTCACCACAAGCACAGACAGAGACCAAAGACTTTACCAATCTTGCATGAAAAAAGGATCTTCTAACCTACATATTTAGCTTTTTAATTTTTACTTATTTCATTCATCCTTGCTGGTGTGTTCTTGAAGAATATAAAAAAGTTATTATTTGGAATGTAATCTTCATGAAACAATTCACAAAAGAAAAAAAATGTAGCTGTGAACGAGATATAATTACACCAATTTGGGAGTTGTTTAGTGGTAATAATCATCCTCAGTAAATACACCTGGAGAAAGGGTATTAAAAATTCTTACCACAGAGGTCCAACTGCCTTCAAAAAGACATGTGTTTTCCTCAGGTGGTAATATACAAATATATAATTTATAAATGAGCTAAAGATGCAGAATGTGTATTGTTAAGTCTTACATCTTTAACCACAGTGATTACATTGATAGCTTGTAAACCTTTGCCCAGGTTTAATTTATTCACTTTTTGTTAATTTAAAAAGCAAGAGGCACAAGTTACATGAAAGTTGAAGGGAGATGCTCTGGCAGAACGAGAATTACAGAAAGATGCTGAGGATGGGATTCGGTTACCTGTTGATAAGCTTCTAATGCCATCTTAGGCAGTCCAGGGACTATCTGGGGATCATCTCTTTATTGCCAGCTGCCACCCCAGAATGGCACTACTCTTCTCAAAGTCCTGTGTGGTACCTGCCAGCTCAGTGTGGCTGGCTGAGATATCCTGGGCCACTGAAAATAGTAATGGTTGGTTATATTTAAGTTAATTAATCCCACCCAGACTACTTATGTTCAGCCATACACACACTCTGTCCAAGCTAAGCCCAGAGAAGGCTGTGCTAAGGAGGGAAGGATGGAGACACCCAAGGCAGTCCACCTTGCCCAGCTCTGGGCCTGAAACAACAGCCCACTCAAATTGTTGTATCCTGCTAGGACCCCATGTGCTACAGCAACTTATTGGTTGGGTCTTTTGGGTCTTTGACAACTCAAGGATCTTGCATGATGTTATGTTACTTTTTATGGAAAATGCAGGGTTAGGAGGAACAGGAAATTTTTTGATTACTCGCTGCATTCTGTCTGTGTAATGGGGGAACAGCCCTCAGATACAGGTGGCTGGGAAGACCAAGAAAGAGATCAATATATATTTGTTGCTAGGAAGTATGTCCGAGTAAAATGAACACTAATCACTAATCAGCTCTCTTTGCTTCTAGACTATGTACTTGGGGTTTTTTAGTTTGAGTGTTCGGGTTTTTTTCATTCTCTCATAACTACTAACAAGAACAGAGCATGC